>NC_137975.1:78499467-78771039 GCF_963924665.1 Micromys minutus | reverse complement strand
GCCTTGAATTCGGTTCGTTTAAATCTTCAGCATCCAACAGGTTAGGATTATGGGTTATGCCACCAGGGCGGATCGGCAGTGATATACTCTGTAAGGAGAGCTGGATATTTAGGAGTTAGAAACTACATAGGGTGACTCGACCTACAAATTGGAGTATTTTCCAGAAGCAGCTGTATGGAGTCATTGTCTTTTCGTGACTTTGAATGCAGCAGTGCGAGACGAGGGGAAGGGAAGTGCTTATCTGCAGGAGGGTACGGTTTCTCCCAAAACAGAAAATTCTGGAGATCATCATAATTAAACAAAGAGGAGAATGTGCCAGACCAGAGTGGGTGGGGGCGTTTCCTCTTTGTGGTTGTGCTGTGTTTGATATTCCCATCCTAAAAAGAGGCTTTTGAATATTCAAGAGGCAAGGGGCAGCTCCAGGATGTCGTGCAGGTGTCGCCAGCAGGGGAGGGTCCCAGTGGACCACTAGTTGTTGGCCACGTGCTTGGAATTTTGGCGGACCGTTTGGGCATGCGCCCCGCCGCTAGTAAGCTGTGGGCCTTCCTCCTGGAGCCCCTTGAGCCACCGCCCTTAGGGATCCTGCGAATCCTTTATTTGTTACATTTTCCAGCGACTGTTTCTACCTAACTCAGTTCCTATTCCAGCCCCAGCAGGGTCTCCAAATTTAAGGAACGGCTTTTAAAGGGACTAATGGACTGAGTGTGCTCTGCTTGCCTTTGCGCAGAGGGCAGCCCAGCACTTGGGTGGGATCCAGCACCTAGCAAGGTTGGAGAAGCGACCTTGAGGGGGCACCTGTGTGATCCTGGGATGCAACTGTCCGCGTTTCTTTTGGCCAGCGATCCCTGGGCGCTAACTCTGGGGAAGTTGGTTACAAAGTTTCAGAGCGCTAGCAGAGTGCGCCCTGGCAGGCGAACACAGGGCCCAGGGCCGACCCAAAGAGTTCAGGACGGAAGCGCTCTCACAGTCTTTGTTCTGTTCTAGAGAAGAGACTTCCAGCGCTGGAAGGGTGCTTGTTATCCACACCCATGACATTCCAGACCCAGCAAGGTTCCCTTCCTACCCGCTCCTCACATCCTTCATCCTAGCCAGAAATACAGCTCCCAAAGTCCTCTCTCTTTACTCTCACATTTAAAAACTGAGACTTCCGTATCTAGATTTTGGGAAAGAAAGAGTATATAAGGTGTGTGGACTCCAGCAGGAGGTTGGATATTTGCTTTGGAATGTTTGAGTGTCTTTTCGAAACCCCCATTTGCCGTGAAGACTGACTTATTAGAAAAGGCCGCTTCTCCTACTTGCTCCCACCTTCCTGGTTTTTTCTCTCATCCTGGTGAGATCTAGAAAGAAAATTGGCGCTGCTTTGGGTTCCTTAGTGAGTCAACAATGTTGGGCTGAGAGGTGAATGCTGCGGGGTTATAAAGATGGGGACCCCAGTTCTGGAGCTGATGGACAATTTGCAGAAGGCTCGAGGAAAGGTCGAGAGATATGGAAGACTCCTGGCTTGCCCAGGTGGGGAAGGGGATTCATAGCAGTTTCGGAAGGAGGAGGTAAAGGATGGGGAGGTAGGGGTGAAGGAGGAAGACCCTGTGGCCGGGAACAGAAGGCTAGGTATGGGAGTGAGAATAAGCCATGTTAATCTGAGAGTCTTGTTAGTGTAGCTGGAGAGAAAGTTTTCTGAGGCTTGAGAGGGTGGTCTCTGTTCAGCATCCTGGGGAGCACCCCCTACTTCCCCAGTCCTCAGTGAGTGCCAACAGCAACAGGTAGCCTACAAGGGTCAGCCCCTGTGGGACACTGAGTGGCCTCCACCATGCAGATTTGAGGTTTTCCCCTAGGGTCATGTGTGGGCACTGATGGGGGGGGCGAGACTTTTCCTTCACTTAGACCTACTTTGAATTCTTCCAGGCTGTAGGGTGGAGGAGGGTGAATAGGATGGAAGGTCATGGGTGGAGAGGCTTCGGTGAGCCCACCTATATGGTTGTACCTCTGATCTTAAAGGGCTGACTGGATCCTTCACATTATGTCTCTTGGGATGCTGAGAAACGGCAGGAACTCTTTGCCAAAGTGGACCGCTCCTCTCCCTGATTGGCAGGGAGACTGCAAACAAAGAGGTGCATCTCCGGAAACAATGAGTTTGGAGATTTCCCCGGGGGCGTGAGAGCGCGGACTGAAGGCTGGGTGTCCAAAGGGTGTGTGGGAAGGGACGGAGACCCGCATCTTCTGGGCAAAGTTTTCTGGGAGATGGAAGGAGAGAGGGTCCGGACTGAGTTGCTAGTGCTTGGGGACAGAGCAGTCCGAGCTGCGCACCAAGGCTCAGAGTCGGGCGGGAGATGCGGGGAGAGGGAGGGGGCGGGGAGGGAGGGGAGGGAGAGAGGAGGAAGGGGTGAGAGGGAGAAACCTGCCGCGGCTCTCCGCCTCTTTGTCTGCTCTGGGACTTGGAACAAAAGGGGGGAACTCTGATGAACTCCTTCTCCCGCTCCCTGGACGCCCGGGTATCTCTTTCTCGCAACTTTGTCAAGGCGACTTTCTCCGCTGTCAGGCTGCGCAAAAGTGTCCCAGCGCCTCACAGGCTGCAACAATGGAAACAATGTCCCTTCAAAGTGCGACGAAGTAGAGGAAGAAGGTGAGTGACTTGTTCTGTTTTGTCCTGCTTTCCTTAGGTCGCCCTATTCCCAATCCCTTACGAGGGCAAAGTCATAGATCCAAGCAGCCAAGTTTGGCTCTTTTTTTTCTTGTCTTTTTTTTTTTAAATTGTATCTCTTTTCCCAGTTCTCCTTTTCTTTTGTTCTTTAAGGCTCTGGCACAGATTGTTTTGTATATTTTAAACGCCTTCTTTTCATGTGCTTTTTCTTTAGGGGTGGTGAGGGGCTGGGAAGAAGGGCGTCCAAACTGGGCACTGCCTCGCTTTTCCCCAGTTGTGTGTAGATTGGAGGAAAACCTTCTGATAAGAATGGGAACTAGATCAGGCTGGCCCGCGCATAAACCCTGACTTTGGTCACAAAAAAGGGAAGAGATGCAGAGGTGGGGGTCATTTCCTCACGCGTTTTCAAACTTCACTGTCTATGGAGCGCTCTGGAGGCACGAAGCTTGCAACAATAGAATGCAGACAGGGTTTGTGTGGTAAGGGTTCCAGCAAATTAATAGGAGTCCGGGAAGTTTTCTTGGGGGCTGGGGTCCAGTTGAGGGAGCCACAGGTTCCAGACTGTCAAGAGTTGTGCAGACGAAGCTGATGGGGAACATTATTTAAGAGTCTGTTCCCCTCACCTCCCTGGTTTGGTTCAGTTTAATGACCCGCCCAGAATGACCAATTACTGTCCTTGTCGGGATCCATCCTCTCTTTGGTGGTGGCGACCCCCGGCCTATTTCAGCCAGTTTGGATAGAAAGGGGACCACGAGCCTGCGGAGCTCCCCTGACCTAGCCCTCCGCCCCGCCTTTTGTGTTTTAACCTTTTGTTTCTATCGGCCACACCCGCCCAAAAGAGCGGCGGCTTTTTCGTCTCTGCTCTGTGGAGAAGCTGCGCGGTTCCCTCCAGATAGCAGTGAAGGGCGGCTTCCTAACTTTGTTTCCCAAGTTCCCTAACTTTCTGAAAGCGTCTGCGTTGGTTCTTGCTCAGTAAGTCAACATCTTCACTTTATATGAAATTTCTTTTGCTGCTTTTCTGCTTCATTCCAAAAGTTGTTTATCTCTACCGGCCAGTTGCGCACATAGAAAAAGATAACTTGGAGACCCAAGTTAGGGTTTGTCCAAAGGACAGAGGTTGGCTTTATCTGTCGGATGTCTTTAAATATGACTTTGTCTTGATTCTGCAACACAAAACCAGGCCATGGTCTTCAGGTATGTTTTGTGGGTTCCGTCCAAATACCAAGGTAATTTATCACCTTCTCCGCCCTCTTTCCCGTTTCCAAATGCTGGAGGTGCTTCAAGGCCTCAGAGCCACTTTTCAACAAGACAAGTGAAACATGGAACCTAGTCTCCTGCAGGGTGACTGCAGAAAGCATCCAAACAATATATTAACTTCTGAGAGTTAGCATTCTGCAAGGTGCTAGAGCTGTGTGGAGCTTGGAATCTTCACGTCAGAGACTGAAATGAATTAAGAACAGTTCCTTTAGGATGGGGGTTTATAGACTGTCCAGGCAAGTAACCTTGATAAATTCTAATTATCTAGGTGCCATTACCAGCAGCTCCAAGTGTCATACCAGACACTTAGCAGGAGTACTTCCTACTGAAATGCCTTCGAGTTATTCTTATTGGATATCCACCTACCAGCCAGTAGCATGGAGATACCAGGACCCCAGCAAGTTAGCACTGTCGAGTTTCTTCAGTTAAATTGTTGGGATTTTTGGCAAGGCTTTCCTTATGTGGATTATTGGAGTGTGATGCCCGGGAATTCTCTACTCATAGAAGGTATGTTTCTTAGATACCCACAAGCGCTTCCTTTGGGGCCTGATATTTAATGCCACTGGAAAACTGTCTCTTTGTTTTGAGTTGTTGCCTGACCAAGTGATTTATGACTTTATGTTTCCTTCTTGGGGACTATGTTTTGTAGACAGTGTCTCAAGTGGAATGATGATTTGGGAGTGTCTGTTGAACTTTATTGATTTTTTTTTTTTGCCATGTGTCTGTCAATATCTTTACATATAATCAATGTTGATTTACGTAGATATATGTGTATTTTATGTCGGCAATGGGTCCAACACTGCATACTTTATTTTATTTGTGGCTGATTTTCTCTTTAGATACCACAGTGGATATTTTAACAGCACAGGCTTTATGTTGTTGTCATTATTGTTATTATTATTATTTGAATTTTGACAGTAGATTTTGTAAATAAAATCCAGAAGTGACTCCCAAATAAATACATTTCTAATGGGAGGATGTCACATCAACACTGCACCGAATTCTCTTAGGATAGGAGGTTTGGCCGTGCCATAACCAAAGGGCACGAGGATTTAAGCTTCAGAGCAGATTCTCAAGATTTTATATTCCCTTCTGAAGACTTTACAGCTAATTTCTGTTTGTCTCTGGGAATGCAACTAAACGTTCTCATCATCTCACCGAAAACATTAAGATTTGCTTTCTTATGGTGTTTCCTGCCTTTGTTGAACCAATGTGCTCTGAAAACTCAGTCTGGACAAAAAAACAAAACAAAACAAAACAAAAAAAAAAAAAAAAAAAAACCCAGAATTTTTAATTGGAAAAAACTTACCATTATGAGTAAGGTAGAATGACTTTGGGGTTTGTGTAAAACTAGACTTTGAAAGCCTGTCACGGTTCTTTTATTGTTATCGTTACTCATAAGACAAAGTTTTAAATGAACTTCTGAAATCCTTCCTTTGGAAGACCCTGTCCACTGTCCCTGAGACTTAGATAAGTTTGTTATGCAGCTGACTTTTACTAAACATGAGAAGACACGTTGGTGTCTCAGCCTCATTACTGAGTGTGCCTTCAGCAAAGTGTGCCCCACAGAGGCGCCAGTGTCTCCTGTGTTTCCCTCAGAGTTGGTCCGCTGGAGTGTTTTTCTCACGCAGAGAGGACAGTGTGACTTTTAAGAGGAGCATCACCCTTCTGACGTTACTATATCAGAATTTGGTTTAATGGCCGCCCAATGTTGGGCTCAAAAGTTCAGACTTGGGCTTTGGAATGAGTCGCAGCCCAGGCAATTGCTCTCTGTGACTTCTTGCCCAGGTTGCTTGATTTCCTTGAATCTTCACTAGTTTTGTACCTAACTAGGTACCCTAACACCCGTCCCATAGGGTTGTAAGAAGCATATATGTAGTAGGACTGTGAATGCCCTTCAGTTGTTGAGTTCTTTCCCATCATTCAGGAGGCCCTGGGTTCAGCTGCCAGCACTACAAACCACCACAGAACCCCCAAAGCATATATGTCTGAAAAAAATGTAACAGGGGGCTTAGCATTAATAAACTTAATAAACAATATTACTATTAATTTATTCAGTGAGTTAGTGATGTTTGGATGCCTCAAACTTTCTTAACTGGCTTACACATTATAAACTATGTCCAACAGAACTATTCACTAAAATACTCAAAATCAATTTGGATGCAAGTGGGCACATGCTTGAGCACGCCTTTGTCTAAGAACATATTCTGTCCAGTTCTCTAGGCCAATCAACTGCAGGTTAATTTGCATCAGCAAACATTGGTTAAACGAAGCTATGAGCTAGCCTGCTGCCAAGGGGTCTGGCTTCACCTTTGAATGAATGGCTCTTCATTCTCAGGTAGAATGTCTGTCACCTGAGACGACAGTGAGCTTCAGAATTAGTTTCCTCAGATTCTTTTGTTCTTAAACTTGTTTGTGTATTTATTTTCTGTTGGAGCAGGCGCTCTCGCACATGCATGTGTGCATGTGTGTGCACATGTGCATGCATGTGTGCGTGCATGGCAGTCAGAGAACATCTTGCAGGAGCCCCATAGTGACTTTTTCCTTTCATCTTGTAGTTGTCTGGGAATGGAACTCAAGTCATGAGGTTCAGTGAGTAGTAGGTGCCTTTATTGGGTGAGCCCCCTACCCACCTGGCTGTCTACTTTGAAAGTTGTTAATGGGGCTGGAGGGATGGCTCAGCTGTCAAAAGCGCTGGCTGCTCTTCCAGAGGTCCTGAGTTCAATTCCCAGCAACCACATTGTGGCTCACAACCATCTGTAATGAGATCTGATGTCCTCTTCTAGTGTCTGAAGACAGCAACAGTGCACTCACATACATAAAATAAATAAATCTTAATAAAAAGAAAGTTGTTAATGATGAGGGGTCTTGGCTGTAGCTTTAGAATTTGGGGTGACTGAGGGTGTAACTCAGTTTAGTTTATACAGTGCTTGCCTGAAGCTATGTAAATCTTGTTTGTTGACTTTGGCCTGTACCCTTGGAGGGCTGGAAGTTCAAGGGTATCTTTCACTATCAGTTTGAGTTTGAGGTCAGCCCAAGCTACATAATGAAACAAGTATTTATTAGTCAGTTACAATGTAAAAGCAATGGCTTCTTGTGTTATCAACTTGGAAATCAGGAATTTTCACATACCTTCTGATTGTAGGCTTTTTCTGAGTTGTCTTTATTTGAATAGAAACTAGGACTTGTGGAAACTGCTCAGTAGAAGAACGCACATCATTGTCACATCTGTGCTTCAGTAGCTGTGGCGCTTTCTGCATGTGATTTTTTTTTTTTTTTTTTTTTACCTGAAGGTAGATTATATTCTTTTTTTTTCCTTTAGAAAGTTTTGGCTAGAAATACCAAAGTATGGCTTCTTCTCATTTGAAATCTACTATCAGGTAGTTGCCTAGAAATGATAGTATTAAATAGTATAATACAGAATATGAAACATGAATATTAAAGTAGGAAAAACATGTTCTAAAAAGTTGTTTTTAAGACTGTTAGTAACATTTGTCTGGTCCCCTGCACACCAGCTGCTACGGAAATGATGTTATAAAATTTGTCTGTGTGTTGGTCACTGAAATTATTAGCAGGTTTACTTACCAACTTTAAAGTAGCTGGAGTTTTACACTTTTGCTGTTTAGCATGGTTAGGTCTGCATTTGCTTGGCTTATTGGAACCCCCAGGGTGGTCTCAATAAACCCCATAGGGAGCAAGTCTGACTGTTCACCTCGGTGTCTACAAACGGTGACTTTCAAGACCTTACAAGTAAATGAAAAGCATTTGCTCAACTTTGGTTTAAAAGCCTGTGAGGTAAGTAGCTGAACACTGAACGGGGCCGGGAGCCTCTGTGGGCACCGAGCCGGACACAGAGTCTCACCCCTGCTTTCAATTATTTGCTCCAAGTTTCTTTGGGAACCTGCTTGTATTCCCAAAATGACTTTGATTTCTTCTTTATAAAATAATCATTTTTAAAATTTACATTTACTTATTTATCGTGTGTGTAATGTGTGCATGCGCCAAGACGGCTTGTGACATTGAGTCTTTCCTTCCTCAGTGTAGGGAGGAAGGGAGCAAACCAGATTGTCAGACTTGGCAGCTGGTGCCTTTACTCTCAGGACCATCCTTCTGGTCCTGATTTCTTCTTTATGGTCTCAGATTTGCTGACTTTTTAAGTAGAATTTTATTTTTTTTAAGACTTTTTTTGAAGTGTGTGTGTGTATGAGTGTGTGTGAGTCTGTATGTGTGTGAGTGTATGTGAGTGTGTGTGTGTATGTGTATGTATGAGTTGTGTGTGTGTGTATGAGTTTGTGAGTGTGTGTGTGTATGTGTATGTATGAGTTGTGTGTGTGTATGAGTTTGTGAGTGTGTGTGTGTGTGTGTATGTATGAGTGTGTGTGTGTGTGTGCTGATGGACATTCATGTCTGAGGGGATCTGAGGGGATGTTGGATTACTAGATTCCTTGGAGGAAGAATTATAGGTGGTTTAATTCTCCTCCCACGTGGGTGCTGGGAACTGGACTTGGGATCCCTGTGAGAACTAAGCTTTCCTAACTATCAAGCCGTCTCTCCAGCACCAGATTTGCTGACTTTTCAAGTGCTATCTATTTCTAAGAATTTAGGTGTCATTTCTGCCTATTGTTGTTTGTACTGGAATTAATCCTAGGGCCTGGCCTTTGCTAGCCTGAGTGTCACCCTCAGCTACCTGTTGGATATTATCCACGATACAGATGTTCAGAAGTACACTGGGAATCTGGGAGACTGTGTTCTTCTAACCTTCCTTCAACCATCATGCATACATTCTGTGTCCCAAGGGATGGGTCAAGCCCTCAGGACACAGATGAGGAACACCAGTAAAATTCTGCCCTTCTGAAGCTTCTACTAGTGATGGTGAAATATATGTTCAGAGGTGAAAGTTAGTATTTAAAAAAAAAAAATGGGGCAGGAAGGGAGATGGGAGCGAGAGCGGAGAGGTTACTGATTTCTACAGACTGATCAGGCTAGACCTTATCAGGGAGGTAACCTTGAGGCCGGATAGGAAGGGAGGATCGGAAAGAGCTTCTGCTATCAGGGTGGAGAGCATCCAGGCTGAGGCGGCAAGAGCCTGAGTTATCAAGGCCAGCCCAGAGGGAGTAGAGGGCACACATGAGC
Organism: Micromys minutus; assembly: GCF_963924665.1. NCBI lineage: Eukaryota > Metazoa > Chordata > Mammalia > Rodentia > Muridae > Micromys > Micromys minutus. The sequence continues at coordinate 78,762,011 of NC_137975.1, read as the reverse complement.
CAGCAGGGAGATGAGGTGTGGGAGAGATCAGGAATGTGGGCAGATAGCAAGCGTCCTTGAAGGCCAGAGGGGTGCAGTTCATACCAAGGGGACAGCGTGACATTGAGGAGTTTCAGACAGTGGATGACCTGACATGTCTAATGTCACAGAGTGACTCTGGTTGAGGAATCGAGGCCAGAGCAAAGATGTGCTAGATGGAACCTGGGAGACCCTTACGAGCTACTTCGAGTACCCCTCTGCCAGGATGGTGCCTGGGCCAGTAAGGCAGAGGGAGCCTAGAGGGGGTGGGGAAGAGCCAAACCTGTAGTATGTGTTGGAGCAAAGACTGGAAGGGTGGATGGAAACTAGAGAAGAGAAGAGATGTATAGGATTCTGAGACTTAAAGCCCGAGGCCAAGAGGAAAAGGAAAGCCTTTAACCAGGATGAAGGTGTGCCTGCAGGAAGGGTGACCCCTACCTCAGATAGAGTGCATGAGGATCCAGGTGTGTGTGTGTTTGTGTATGTATATGTGTGCATGTATGTGTGTGTTTGCGTATATATGTGTATGCATGTGTATGTGTGTGTATGTGTTTGTGTATATATGTGTGTGCATGTGTACGTGTGTGTATGTGTATATGTGTTTGTGTGTGTTTGTATGTGTGTGTACATGTGTGCATGCATGTGTGCCATTTGCACCTATGTGTGCACAGAGGCCAGAAGAGGACATCTTGTACCCTGTTCAGTTACTCCTTAAATGTTTTAAGACAGACTCTCTCACTGAACACAGAGCTACTTTGATGGCCATGCGCACAGTCATATCTGCTTCTTACATGTGTTCTTAGGATTCAAACTTAGGTTCTCAGACATGAGTATTGAACACTCTTACCCAATAAGCCATCTTCTCAGCCCACGATGGAGCTACCTTTAAATCAGCTAAGCAGTTTAAGACACCAGTCAGGTTTTCAAGGTAGTTACTTAGAGATAGTTGGGAGAAATTGAGTGCTATTTAAAGCAATAGGTGGATGAGTTCATTGAAGGAGTGTGTGTAGAACCCCCTCTTCCCCATTTAGAAGCAGGGAAGATGAGAAATAAAGACTTTCTCTTTTACGTGGTTTGTTACACTTCTGAAATTGGTCCTGCATTTGATCCTCAGATCTCATATAGAATAAATGGGGTGTGATGGGATGCCCCTGTAATCCCAGCAGAGGTAGAAACAGGCATACCCTTGGGACTTGTTGGCCAGCAAGCCTAGCCCACTTGGTAAGTTCTAGGTAAATGAGAGACCTTTTCTTAAAAAATAAAACAAACAAACAAACAAATAAAGAAAAAAACCCAAGATGGTCGGTACCTGAGAATTGACACTCGGAGTTGACATCTGGCTTACACACACACACACACACACACACACACACACACACACACACACACACACACAGTATAGTCCCATGAATTCTGATTAAAATTTGTTAGTGTTTTATAAATGATTAAAATACTTACATATGCCTGAGACAGGCTTTGACCCCAACACTCAGGATGCAGAGACAGGTAAACCTGTAAGTTCAAGGCCAGCTTGGTCTACACAGTGAATTTGATACCAACTAAGCGTCCACACTGATACTGTTTCAGAACAGACGACCACCTTTCCTGTCTTGGTATCTCAGGACCTAATAGTAACTACGATGGGATGACCCAGTAATGCCCATGTCTTACCTTGTAGGTATAAAAAATTGAGTTCAGAAGAAAAATGGTTTGTCCAAAGTCCTTCAAGCATAAGACAGTGCTGTTGTTTAACTTCAAGTTAGCGTCACTGACCAAAGAGAACCTGGTGGTAATGAAACCAGGTCCCAACCTTATGGGACACTAGGAGGAACTGTCCACGGAGCAGTTGCATCATGGAAGGGAAGGAGGTGACTCACTGCGGTGGGTAGGTAAGACCTAGAATGTGCATGGCTTTTTGACAGGTTTTCAGAGGAATAAGGACTATTTTAAGATTGGGAGGATGAGATGACAAGGTAACCGGGTGACATGGAAAATCGGGAGCCCCCTGAGTCCTGCCGAGCACTGAGGGTGAGTAGGAGATAGAATGAGAAATGTTATGTGGCAGAGTTTCCCAGGGGGGACAACATTCCAGGCCTGTTCACCCTAGAAAGGGAGCCCACAAGGCTCAAGTCCAGCTCGGTGAGCCAGTGAGCCGTCTTTTTTCCCCCTTTAATTGAGCTACTAGCAGGAATAGGGACGAGGGGTTATAAAAGCAGCTGCATTACCAGAAACCCACCCCAACATGGTGGGACCTGAGAAAGCTGCATCCCTGCAGCCCCCACCCAGTTGCCTGTAGCAGACAGCTCAAGGTACAAACGCATCTTTCTTGCTGCAGTTTGGCAGCTCAGTCTCCATTTTCAGCCTCTGGGTTGCTCCCTGGAGCAAGTGTTTGGAGTTGGAGGGAACGTTGTAACTTGGAGCATCACGCAGATCAGTGAGCAGGGCTAGTTCAAAACAAATGAACTTTTTGAGATTTCTGTTTTGGTTTGTGTGTGTGTGTGTGTGTGTGTGTGTGTGTGTGTGTTGCTGTGGTGCTTATGTTGAGATCAACAGACAACGTTTAGAAGTAGTTTCTTCTGTAGTGTGGGTCCTTGCCATCTAACACTGTTTCCGGTCCTTTCACATAAAGACTCCCTGTACCTGTTGTCAATTTCTGTCCTTAACCATTGGTTCCAGATAACTACTCATCTTTCCATCTCTATAAACTTCCCTTTCCAGAACATTCTATAGGAATGGATTCATACAATTTCTGGTCTTTTGACTTCGGGAGCTTACCACAGAGCATAAGAGTTCATGCATGTGGTGGCAAACATCTGTACTCTTTTGTATTGTTTTTTTTTCTGACAGTTAAGTGGTGTTCCACCACAAGGACCTACTTCCTTGTGACCTGTTAACCAGATGATGGCCAGGTGAGTTTTAAGCATTTTTTTTTTTTTAGTTGTCTTGAATAAAATAGCACAGCGAGGAACACTTATGCATACATTTGCATGGAGAGATACTTTCCTTTCTCTTGAGTACATACCTAGAGTTGAAGTGCTGGCTGGTACAGTGGCTGTGTGAAACTTTTAAGAAACTCTCTTTTCTAAGTTTGTGTCTTTGTCACTGTTCTCTGGCTGTGAGGAGACCCCGGCCAAGGGGATTCTTATAAAAGAATGCATTTAATTGGGGGCTTGCTTACAGCTCCAGAGGGTTAGTCTGTTACCATGGTGACAGAGAGTGTGGTGCCAGAGAAGTGAGATTGACACTCTGGTCTGAAGGCAGATGAAGTCAGAGAGACAGACAGACAGACAGACAGACTGGGCCTGGCTTCTGTCAACTTTTAAAGCCTCAAAGCCCACCCCAGTGACACAGCTCCTCCAAGGCCACACAGGCTAGTTCTTCTCATGGATCTCAGCCGTCCCCTGTTGAGAACTAAGCATTCACATATGTGCACCTCTGGGGACCACTCGTGTTCTAACCAGCAGCCACGTTACAGGCTTGCAGTCACTGGCAGCACTGGTGAGGGTTCTAGCTTCTCCATCACTCTATTCCTTACCTATCTGTGAGTGAGGAACAGCTTCCCAGCTTAACCATCACGCCCAGGATGAACTGGAGTCACTCAGGGATGCAGTCCCTAGACCTCAGCAGGTCTGTATTGCTGGTTCCTGTTTGTCGCCCTGTCCCAGTGCTAAAGCAAATAAAACAAGTTGTGCTCTCTGCATATGAAGTTGTTGTGGTTTAAACATCACCTACAAAGTCACGGAGAAGCAACCTCTGCTGTTAGAATCAGGTCATCGAAGCACTTTGAGAGATGGTCACAGTATGAGCTTGGGAGACGGAGGTGGGGGTAGCGGGGTTTGATGTGTGGCCTGCCGTCTAAGCACCGGGGACACAGGATGGTTCAGAGTAATAAGCCAGCCACAGCTGCTACCTGACACCCTGCCTCCAAAAACCAACCATCGAATCAACCCAAACCAAATGAAAAGATCACTAAGAACTAACCTGTGTAAACCAACTGCAGGGCTCGGCCCTGGGAGGTGACTGGTGGCAGTTGCCAAGCCTCAGCATTCCTGTGTCATGAGGCAGCATGTAACATTTGGTATCCCAGTAACAGTTTTCGAAATTTTTCTTGAGGCATGCAAGCTCACAGGCACCGAATCCCGGGCTTAAGATAAGGATATTTAGACCAGGTTAAGTGTTGGACTGCTTGGCAGCAATATGAGAGCAATGATTTGAGATTGGATTTTTAAAACATAAACTGTTTTCTTTACCTTAGCATTTCTGAGGCAGTTTTTACCAGTTTAGGTAAGCCTGGGCTGCAAAGCAGGTTCCAGCCTTCTTAGTGCCCTTGTCTTCTTAGCGTTGGGATTGCAGACGTGAGCCACCATGTCTGGTCTTCTGTGATTTGTTTTTAAAATTGATTTTAAGACAGCGTCTCAGGTATCCCTCAGACTTGCTGTGTAGACAGTTTTTGATGCTCATTTCTCATGCCCACGAGTGGAATTTAAGCAAGTGCTGCTCTGACTGGACTATGAGCTCCTTAAGTGTATTCCTACTGTTGGGATTCTGTAAACCCCACCCCACAGTTGCCTGGCAACAGCCAGGTGTGCTCTGCCCCAGTTACCTGACACTATAAAGGGGGCTGCTTGCCTCTCCCTCTTGCTCTCTTGTTTTCCCGCTCTCTTCCTCCTCTCTTACCCCCTTGTCCCTCCTCTTCCCACTCCCTCCCCCCTCTATGTGCTCATGACTGACCTCTACTTCTCCATTCTTCTCTCTTCTCTCTCTCTGCCCCTCTGCCCTCTTAACTCCTCTCTCCATGAATAAACTCTATTCTGTACTATACCATTGTGTGGCTGGTCCCTCAGGGGGAAGGGATTCCCAACATGGGTCCCACAGAGACATCCCCCTTGCCTCATGCCTCACAGCACCTCCATGGAGCATACCCACCCCCCTCATCTTTTTCTTAACATTGGTCCCCAGGGACATCATCTTTTCTTTCATTGGTGCTGTGACTCAGACATCTCTTTTCTTTTCTCCCACAACTTTTTATGCTAGTTGAGAACTCCCTCTAACTCTATTATATCCCCAGCACTCTACCTTGTAAATCTTATAAAAAGGACATGATCAGAATATGATGGTACACACTTGTCCTCACAGCACTCAGAAGGAAGAGGCCAAGAGTTGGAGGTTCAAGGCTAGCCTTAGCTACATAGGGAGTTGGAGATAAGCCTCTGGGCTATCTGAACAATGATTTGGGGATTATTCTTACTTTTTTTCTTTAAGTCAAATGTCCCAATTGTTTCCTATCCAACTCTCGAAGCTTCTTTATTTTCTTGGGGTCCCCCCCTTTTGTTCTCTGTCTCTCTCTCCCTCTTCCCCTCCCCCTCTCCCTCTCTCCCTACTTCCCTCCTTTTCTCTTTCTCTCTTCCCCTTTCTTTCTCCCTCCCTCCCTCCCTCCCTCCCTCCCTCCCTCCCTCCCTCCTTCTTTCCCCCCCTCTCTTTGTCTCTCTCTCTGTGTATATCTTTCTCTCTCTCCCTGCCTTCCTCCTTTATTCCCTCCATTTTTCCCTCTCTGTCTTTATAGACACACACACACACACACATAACCCTAAAAACTCCTCGAGTCTCTCCATCAGACGGTGTGAAGCCACCGACACGTGCAGCTCTCCCTAGCCCCAGCACAGCAGTAGCATGCAGCGGATATGTTCATGGGACAATGATGTAGGGAACACTTTCATATTTGGGTTCGATGCGGGGCACCGTTGTCAATATTTTCCATAGAGGTTTTCTGACTCCCTGGATGTGGAAGCAGTGGATATGTAGCTCTTTGAAGCAGGCTGAGTGGCCGGCTCATGCCAGGTTTTTCAGGCTGGAGTGGGGGATTCAGTTACTTTTCTCATTGCCATAAGAATTCCTCACAAGAAGCAGATTGGCGGTGGGGGGGGGGGGTCTTCTTTCTCTCTTCTCTTTTTTCTTTTCTTTCTGTTTTTTTTTTTTTTTTTTTTTCCAAAAAGATACAGTTGATCCTGGTGGGAAGGCGTGGCCACAGGAGGGAACATGAGGCAGTTGGCCCTGGTGTGCCTACAATCAGGGAGCCCGGAGTGATGGATTCTTAGCTCTGCTTGCTTGCTTTTTACTCAGTTAGGAATACCCCTGAACATCGGTGCCTTTGATGTTAAATTAGACCTTTCTGGAAACATCCTCATAGGCACAATTGTAAATCCCACTGTTTGACAGTGAGGATGAACCCTCACACATGGGAGTAGGGGGCTCTTCTTTTAAAAGTCGAGAGCAGGATGGGACCTGCAAGCCTACACTTCACCCCCTTTCTCCGGATTCTGGGTCTCTGTCTCAGTCCGTCTGACAGTGGTGAGCTGTCTTCACTCCTTGAGCCCCTGATTTTCAGCACTGGTCTGGAAGGAAGGAAGAATTCCTAGTGTCTTCTTGATGCCGCAGCAGAATGACCACGGCTTGTGCAAATGCCTCATTGTCACTCGGATGCTCCATCGCCTGCTCTTGTCTCTACCCATAGGTGATGCTTAGATGTCCCAGTGAGTGGGCCAGTATGTCAGAGTGCATATTTAAGCCCTTGGCGCACTGTGTCAGCCTGAGGTAAATAAGTCACGGGAGGAATAAGTCTTGAACTTGGAGTAGGCTGTGTGTTTAGGCTTCTCACAGTGGCCCTGTGTACACTGCTTCTTCTGTTCCATGCCATCACAAGCTCATACTCTCCTTGGGATTCCCTTCCTGTCTTCTCCAAGCTACTGGAGTTAGTGCCCTAAGCTCATCAGCATAGGTGCTGGACACCATAAGGGGCTAAATGACACCATTAGACAGCTCTTCTGAAATGCTTCCCCAAGTTAGGTCACTGTGGTCGAAAAAGAGGCAACAGAGTTTGCTCTCCTATACTTCCAGCCTCTCTGATTCTGTAGATTAGTGCAGTTCCAAGGATAAGGGAAGTTCACTGTCATTCTGTCTTTAGGGTAAATAAACCTTGGTTCTTTCTGAAGTAATGTTGAGCATTTGTGTGGGAATTTGGGTGAAAGTTCATGGAATGTTTTTCTTGTCAATTTCTGCCTGACTCTGCCAAATTAAAATTCTCACTACTCTCATGATCCAATTATTATTCCTAAGTATATAATGTGGTCTCCTGGCCAAATGTTTGCCGAAGACCAGCAAGCAAGGGCCGAAAGGATGCTGTCCTTGCTTTAGCACCAATTTCTGGCTTTTTCACATGGCCTTCTGAGTTCTGAGGGTTTGGGCATGACTCCTGGAAAAGGGCTCATAGCCTAAGTACCTGGTGCTTCCACTAGATAATGATCCCATCTTGTTTTTCTAATTTTAATTACATAAATTTATTTATTGTGTGTACACACATGTGTGTGTGTATGTATACACATGTACAGGCACTAATAAACCATGATGCACTTGTGGAAATTAGTTTTATTCTTCAGATATGTAGGACCCAGGGATTGAACTCATGTCTTCAGGCTTGGCAACAAACACCTTGACTGACTGAGTTGTCTGGCCTTCGTCTTACTAATTCAACCAACTATGCAAATTCTACAACTTGCTACTTCCTGTGTTTGTCCTGGCCTCTCTGCTCTTCTATTAGTTTAGGGTGGTGCGGTGTGTTTGTTTTAGAAACAGGGTCTTACTGTGCAGCTCAGCGTGGCCAGCATGGTCATCCTGCCTCAGTTTCCTGAGTGCTAAGATTCTAGTCATGAGTCATTACGCCTGGCTGTAAATGGCACTATTGGAGAACTCTGTCTTCTTTATTGTAATCTGCCTTCCTCCCTTTGCCTCATTTTCTTCTTTCCTGGGGCCCTCAGTTGCTGTTCCATCTACACACTACCCATTCCTTTCCCCCCTCCCTTCATCCGCTTACCTACCCATTTATCCTCCCATCCATCCATCCATCCATCCATCCACCCATCATCCATCCATACATCCATCCTTCATCCATCCATCCTTCATCCATCTATCCTTCCATCTATCCATCCTTCATCCATCCATCCTTCCATCCATCCATCCTTCATCCATCCATCCATCCATCATCCATCCATCCATCTATCCATCCATCCATCCTTCATCCATCCATCCTTCATCCATCCATCCTTCCATCCATCCATCCATCCATCCATCCATCCTTCATCCATCCATCCTTCCTTCCATCCATCCATCCATCCATCCTCCCACCCATCCATCCATACATCCATCCATTCATCCATCATCCATCCATCTTTTTATCCATCCTTCCTTCCTTCCTTCCTTCCTTCCATCCATCCATCCATCCATCCATCCTTCATCCATCCATCCTTCCATCCATCCATCCATCCATCCATCCATCCTTCCATCCATCCATCCATCCATCCTTCATCCATCCATCCTTCATCCATCCATCCTTCCATCCATCCATCCATCCATCCTTCATCCATCCATCCTTCCTTCCTTCCATCCATCCATCCATCCATCCATCATCCATCCATCCATCCATCATCCATCCATCCATCCATCCATCCTTCCATCCATCCATCCATCCATCCATCCATCCATCCATCCTCCCACCCATCCATCCATCATCCATCCATTCATCCATCATCCATCCTCCCACCCATCCATCCGTCCATCCATCCATACATCCATCCATCATCCATCCATCTTTTTATCCATCCTTTCTTCCTTCCTTCCTTCCTTCCTTCCTTCCTTCCATCCATTCATCCATCCATCCACCTACCCACCCACTCGCCTACCCCTCCAATCTCCCACATACTCATTTTGTTTTGTATTGAAAGCTTGCAGAGCCCCTTAACAGAATTCTACAGAATATGCTCAGAGTCAAGTTGTCTCTGGTTGCTTGCTGAAGGTGGTGGGGGAAGAGGGAAAGGTTCCATTCCTTAGTTAATCTGTGCCTATCACAAGTGACTTGCGATCTGTGCTCTTTGATAGCTTAGGGTGCTTGGTAAGCTGCTCAGTGGAAGAATTCCAGACCTGCCATTTCCTATCTTCCTTTCTTTCTTTCCTTTCATTTGTTGTCTGTTTGGTTTTGGTTTGTTTGTTTGAGACACATTTTCTCTGCATATCCCTGGCTGTGCTAAACTTGCTCTGTAGATCTGGCTGGCCTTGAACTCAGCGACTCACTTGCTGATAGATTCTGCAGCTCTGATGGTAGGGACAAGGCTGCTGCAGGCCTGAGGATCTCTCTAGCCCAACCCCGTGGTTCCCTGCTCCCTTATACGCTACTCCGTATAGCCCTTTCTGTGTCTTTCAGATCTTACGCTGTAACCTAGGCTGGCCTTCAGTTCATAACCACCCTCCTGAGAGCTGGCATTCCTGATATGAGCCACCATACCTGGGCTCTTACGATTTAAGGTAGCTTTCATTTCAGCTGTGAAAAGACAGACCCCAGCTGAGAAATGCAACCAAAATGGAGAAACAACAGGAGAAACAAGAACCATGATAATAAAAGCTTGTCTTCCCTTGCAGTAGCTGCGGCTACAGATATTAACCTCGGGCCACTGCTCCGGCTGCTATTTTCCTGATATTTCCCTGGCTAGGTTGCATGTTAAGACCTAGTCTTTTGAAGAGGTTATCATCCAGCCTACAGACAGCAGAACTGCAAGTTCAAAGCCAGCTGGGCTATATAACAATCTCTCTTTCACTCGAATATACAGACATATTAGTGTGCACGCACATACACACACACTCTCTCTCTCTCTCTCTCTCTCTCTCTCACACACACACATACACACACACACACACACACACACACACACACACACACACTTGCAAGCAGGAAAAAAAAGAACTAGTACTTCAAGTCTGTAATGTAAGTTATTAGGGAGGCCAAGACAGGAGAATCATTAATTCAAGGCCTGTCTGAGCCACTTAGTAAGAACTTGTCCCAACATTTCCAGAATGGGCTGGAGTTCAGGGGCAGAACATGTGCCCAGCACGTGTGCATACATGCACCCCCCCCCACCCAGTGTCTGTGTGTCCACTCGAGGGTGCGTACTTGCACACGTGTGGATGTGCACATGCCAAAGGTCAACTTTGGGTATTGTTCTGGACAACTGTCTCCTTTGTTTTTGTTTTCGTTTCTTTTGTTTTTTGAGACAGGGTCTCACTGTCCTGGAGCTCACTCGTCCACCTAGGCCATCAGCAAGCCTAGGGATCTGCCTTTCTACACCTCTGCAATGCTGGGCCTCAAGTGCCTGCCACCACACCTGGTTTGTTTGTTTGTTTTTAATGTGGGCACCAGAGATCGAACTCAGGTCCTCATGTTTGTGCCTTGAGCCTCACTCCCCAGTCTCACTGTGCTGTGCACTTTCTAGGGAGCAAGGCCTCCTTCTCCTTTGTCCCTAGAGTCTTCACAGCAAGCAGACTTCTGCCCACAGCAGGCACCACATACCCAAGCTGCTCACACCGACTTCTTCATTGGTTCAGAACTTTAGAGCCTGAAGATTTGTATTTAAATTTTTATTGGAAGAGAAGTGGGGCCGGCAAGATTGTGGCATTTATTTGCAAAAGAAGAATTGATACCCCTAAGGCTTTCTTCTGTCTCAGTTTATTGCATCTTGAAGCTCGGATTTACACCAGGTTTTTAATGTAGCAATTCCTGCACCGGGCTGGAATATTAATAGGTGCACCAAGAAGCCTCATCTGGCAGAACAAGAGGAGCGAGTTGGTCCAGGCAGTGGTTTGATGTCTTAATTAGATAGGACTTCGGGGCAGGCGCTCTCCTGCACTGGCAGCGACTCAGTAACAGGGCTCGGGGATTTCTGAATCAAACGCACAGTGTCTTCTGCTCAAATCTCCCATGAAATACAATTTTGAAACTGAGTGCCTGGCTCTCACTCAGGCAGAACCTTGCTGTATTTATTGGGACTTCAGCTGAACAGCAACTGTCGAAAGTCGAGTTTGTTTTCTATGTATGAAGAAGCCACGAAGGAATAGGTGGGATTTAGGCTCAATAGACTAGGCTGGTGGCAAACATTCCTCTACCCAATAGTTCCTTTTCTCCATCTGATCCCTCCCTTATGTTTTCTTTTGCCTACCCACCCCCTTGTCTTTCAACAATGATCTCAGAATCTCTATGTAGCCAAGATGACCTTGAACTTTCTAATCCTCCTGCCCCTGCCTCCCAGTTGCCAGGGTTACGGGTGTGCATTTGCATACTCAGCTAGGAAGATGAAGGATAGTTTATGGGTTTGCTGTGAGGCTCATTTTCTTCTGAGTGTTTACAGTGTTTAGAGTTTGTAAGAGTCACTTGAACAGATATTTACAATAATGGGTGGGGGGTCATAACCACCTCTACCATGGAACTGAACTTTGACCTTTTGTTCTGATTAATGTTAATAGGCAGTTTAGTTGTTGTTTCCTTTTCCTTTTTTTTTTCCCAGATAGTATCTCACTGTGAAGCTCTGTCTGGTCTGGAATTCTCTCTGTAGACCAGGCTGGCCCTGAAACCCACGTTGTTCTGCCTTCTAAGTGATGAGATAAAAGATGGCAAGGCAGTTTCTTTTTAAGCTAACTCACTTCCTGCGTTCAGCCAGTAAAGGTTTTGTTTTGTGTCTGATCTCATTCCTCACTCACTACCATATTTTATTTTATTCAAATTTCAATCTTTAAAAAAAAGATTTAATTATCTAATGCATATGAGTAGCTGTCTTCAGACACACCAGAAGAGGGCATCAGATCCCATTTACAGATGGTTGTGAGCCACCACGTGGGTGCTGGGAATTGAACTCAGGACCTCTGGAAGAGCAGTCAGTGCTCTTAACCACTGAACCATTTCTCCAGCCCTCTGCCATATTTTAAATAACTGCTGGGCTATGTAGTTTTTACTACTAGCTGCAGAGTTAGTGAGTCCTGACAGTAAGAGGTATGATTGCCATGTCTTATGCAGCTCCCTACAGGAAAGCCTGAATCCCAGAACATAGAGGTTGTTCACAGAATGTATGTGTGGTTGACTAATGACTAAAACCCTCAAGTTTTGATGCCAGCTCAGCCATAACTGGTGATTTGAGTGTCCTGGATTTTCATGTCAACCGAATAATAAATCTTTTTTTCTTCTTCATTCTTTTCTTTCTCTCCCTCTTCTGTTTGAGACCAAGTTTCACAATATAGCTGAAGCTAGACTGGAACTCATGTAGCTCAGCCTGGCCTCCCGCTTGTGACAGTCCTCCTGCCTCAGCATCCAGCATAATTAATTAAAACAGTTGGCCGTGCTGGGGTTGAGCCTGGCTCACTGAAACACAACTAAAAAACAAATGAGTTAGGTTTGTTTTCCTTGTGATTAAAATTTTTTTTCATAGGTTTTAACCTGTGGTCCTGGATGGTCTGGAACTCTCTGTGTAGACCAGACTGGCTTGTAATTCAGGGACCCACCTGCCTCCTGGGTGTGTCTTTGTGTGGTGCTGCTGCTGCTGCTGCACTTGTGAATTCACATGGCTGTGGGCCGTGGTTCCTGTAGAAGATGAGGCCAGCCCCAGTTCTGCACAGACTGGGAAGAGATTCACATAGTTAACTGAGCAGCTCTGGAAACTGGGTGGCTTCTCGAGGAGGGAGAACCAGTTTTAAGAGTGTGGCTCCGTGTAGACGAGCCATGCTCCAGTGGATAGCCTCATACCCAGGACTGTATGGGGCAGCATAATATTGAGGTAGAGGGATTATTTTAGAGAGAGAGAGAGAGAGAGAGAGAGAGAGAGAGAGAGAGAAAGAGGGAGGGAGGGAGGGAGGGAGGGAGAGAGAGAGGGAGGGAGGGAGGGAGAGAGAGAGAGAGAGAGAGAGAGAGAGAGAGAGAGAGAGAGAGAGAGAGAAAGAGAGGGAGGGAGGGAGGGAGGGAGGGAGGGAGGGAGAGAAGAGGGAAGGAGAGAGGGAGGGAGGGAGGAAGGGAGGGAGGGAGAGAGAGAGAGAAAGAAAGGGAGGGAGGGAGAGAGAGAGAGGGAGGGAGGAAGGGAGGGAGGGAGAGAGAGAGGGAGAGGGAGGGAGGAAGGGAGGGAGAGAGAGAGAGAGAGAGAGAGAGAGAGAAAGAGAGGGAGGGAGGGAGGGAGGGAGGGAGGGAGAGAAGAGGGAAGGAGAGAGGGAGGGAGGGAGGAAGGGAGGGAGGGAGAGAGAGAGAGAAAGAAAGGGAGGGAGGGAGAGAGAGAGAGGGAGGGAGGAAGGGAGGGAGAGAGAGAGAGAGAGGGAGAGAGAGAGAGGGAGAGAGAGAGAGAAAGAGAGGGAGGGAGGGAGAACATAAACTTGGTGGTTGGGAGTGCTGGGGGCGGTACCTGGGAAGAGTTAGAGGAGTTGGGTCGAATATGGTTAAAATACATTGTATGAAATTCTCGAAAAGCTGATTGTTAAAGATATTCAAAACAAAGGAGGGCTGTGGACGCTCAGTTTGTAAACTGCTTGTCTAATGTGCCCAAGGCCACAGACTTGATGCTCAGCATCCCAGAAACTGGTGGCTCAGTGGCAGCATCTGTGTGTAGCAGGAGGGACTTCCTTTGCTTGGTGTTCACTCTGAGTAAGACCATCTTCAGGATAAGGACTGACGGACGCCCTGAGGCATTATAGCAGCTTTTGGAATTACCAAGAAGTCCTATCTCTGGCCTTAGCTGTTTGTTAAAATGTTAAAAACAAAAACAAAACCCACTTCTCAGGAAAGGATTAGTAATTTTCGTGACACTTGAGAACCCCTAAAGGATTAGGGAGAATATTGTGGTTGCTGAGGCTGGTATTAAGAAAGATTCTTAAGAATATTCAATGTTTACAAACCTTTGTTTAACTGCTTGATGTCAAATCTTGGTGCATACACACAGCTGGACTTCCCCAAACTATTGAGTCAGTGGTTGAAGGTAGATTTTGGAAGTTTCTTAGTAAAAGCAATGTAGTTTTTGTTAGACATTTTTTTCTTCTGGGCTGTGCATGGTTGTGCGTAGTACTTGGGAAGCAGAGATAGGTGGATATTATGAATTTGGGGCCAGCCTGCTCTACAAAGTACATTCCAAGATAGTCAAAGCTATTTAGACAGGCTCTGTCTAAAAATCAACCAACCAAACTGCAATAGAACAAATATAATGTTTCTTTTTGCTTCTCACATTTATATAAAATTAAAATACCCCCAAACACACAGAAGTAGCTCATTTTTAGGTATACACCATAGTGGTTTGGGTAAAACAGTCATTTAAATGGAGGAAAAATTTGCATTTTGGAGATAGGTTCTCACTAGCATCCCTGCCTCTGCCTCTGCCTCCTCAGAGCTGGAGTTGTAGGTATGAGCTACCACTCCAGTCCAGCATCTCTTCTAAAGTGTTACTGGACTTACTCAGCTTAAGGTTGACGATGTCAGGACCAGAGAGATAACTCAGTGGCCCAGGGGTGAAGCGTACACATTGATCTTGTAAAGGTCCCAGTAACTGCTTATGGCTTCCTGGAGCATCTGTACACACACACACACACACACACACACACACACACACACACACACCAAAAGAAAAATAATTCAAAGCAAACTTTTCTTATGAACTGTTCAAGAATTTCATGTGTTTTGATTGTGTCCAACATTTCCCGTGTGTTCACATGTGCAGCTGCATTACTGTGTGTTTTCATGTGCAGCTGCATTACTGTGTGTTCTCATGTGCAGCTGCATTACTGTGTGTTCACACGTGCAGCTGCATTACTGTGTGTTCACATGTGCAGCTGCATTACTGTGTGTTCACATGTGCAGCTGCATTACTGTGTGTTCACATGTGCTGCTGCATTACTGTGTGTCAGACACTGTTTCCTTGTGGTCATTCATTGCCTCTGGCTCCTGTGCTTTTCCCTTCTCATCTGCAAAAATCCCTGAGCCTTGGAGTTGAATATTTGGACTGTTTTAGGATAGAGAAGGGAGTACAGAGAGGGATAAATGATACTAAAGATATTTGGGAAAAGTATGAAAATCTATTACTGTAGAAATCTCTTAAAATAGAATAGTCAATATGGAGTTAACCTATAAAGGGATATCAGTGCTCTTACTCGACCCATTGGCTATCAGAGAGCCCATTACTAGGAACGGGTTCATTATTTTAGAGTTATTGGCAAGTGAGCTTCTATAGGTATTCTTAACATTATAGGCTATTAGCAACCCTATTAGTTACCCTCAGAAACGTGATATTAAGGCCCCATTGCTGAAGACACTGCATGCTTGAGTCAGAACATAGAGATATCACACTGGTCCTGTCCTGGGAGTTTTATTCCTGCTGACTAACTTTCACAGTGCTAGGAGCTGCTGTGCATACTACCAGAAGAGAAAAATAGCACCAACCGTACCTAACTGTGAACCTTACCAGCTACAAGAATGGCTGCCTGGCAAGACATGGCTGCTTGTGCAATAATGGCATGAGCATCAAGGGAGTAATCAACCATTTCTGATTGGATTGGAGTCCTGTTCCACAAGACGCAACTCAGACTCAGCACTATTGTTGGGTAAGAAGTTGTGATTAGTTATTGGGGTCATAGACCTCGGGGAGAACCAATTACTTATTTACTATTGCTCTTCTAAATGGTCACGGAGTAAACCAACTCGTAATAACTTGCTGTCATACCCATAGGTTAGTAGGTTAATGCGTCCCTCAACCTTCATCAGAGAAACTTCTATTTGCAGTGGATGGTGATGAACACAGAGACCCACAACTGACCAAGGTGTGTACACTGAGAGTGTACACTGCTCAGTCCTGGGGTAGGGGTTTTTAAAAGAGGACGATAAGGTAGTTAATTTGCTGAAAAATCAGAAAAAGTGGACAGTTTGAACCTAAAAACGTTTTGCGTTTTTCTATGTCTGTATGTAGCTTTATTTATTTAGATTTTTGTTAAACAAACAAACAAACAAACAAACCGTACTTGGTGGTTCATGTTTCAGTCCTTGTACTGGGGAGGCAGAGGGTAGGTAGGCCTCTGAGAGTTTAAGGCCTGGTCTACATAGTGAGTGGGTCCTTGTCGCAAAAGAAACAAGCCAAGCAAGTCTTGGGTGCATATTTCTTCAGCTTGTGCTGGTGGCCAGTAATCACTTCACAATTGCTGGGGATCTATCACTGAAACACTCCAGAGGGGCTCCCTGTGAACCAGGAAATCCTATGAAATGATCCTTCCTCCTAGGTTCCATGGAAACCCTGGGCTCTGTTTACTTCCTTTGTGACTACTTAGGAGTTCTATCTTAGTTTCTTCAAAACAGTCTTATTTTATTTTATTTTTTCTAGTTTCTGAGCGCAGATTTAAGATTTTTGTTTTAGGGTACACGATGAAGGTGACAACCAGTGCCACTGTTTTTAGCTTAGACTTCATTTATCCAATAGACGAATGCAGTCAGTCCATTGTTAATTACAACTGTGAATAGAGAGACCTGGCCATCAGCCTACTGAGCCATCAGCTCTATTTGCTTGCCCTTAAGGCTCCATTAGAAGGTCCTAACAGATTTTCAAGTGTCTTCACCTGTATTGTCTAGACTGTGAGCTGTCAAACGGTTCAGTACATGTCAACATTTGGTTGACACTGTGAGGTGGTTCATCCCAGCAGTTTGTGGCTTGTGACAAGCCAGGGTAGCTCCTCCTGTGGGATCTGAGTGACTTGCCAAGGAGTGAGTTGCATCTCCAAGGGCTAGAGATGAGTCTTGCCTAGTTTGCTGAGAAAGTACGGAGAAGCTCAGAGGCAGTCACAGGGGTTATGATTCAAGATGGCTGCATTCATGCCAAGTGAGATACATGCTTTTCTGATTTGGGTGAGACATCCAAGGGAAAATGAATCAGGGTTATGGGATGTTTCAGAACAATCAGCCGGAAATGCCTCTGAAAGGCTCCGTTCAACTACTTTAGTCTTTGGATTGGCCAGGTATCTATATTTTCAAGCATTTTTCATACAAATGTTGAATATTCATGAGGCAATGGCGGTGTGTGTCTTTAAACCCTACACCCAGGGGACAGAGTCAGGTAGATCTCTGTAAGTTTGAGGCCAGCCTTGTCTATGTAGCATGTTCCAGGACAGCCAGGGCCACCCAGAGAAACCCTGTCTCAAAAACTAAAACCAAGCCAAACCAAAGCAAACCATATAAACCCCCCCACAAACAAAAACAAGACAACAAAAATGTTGACTATTCTATAAATATTCTTCTCATCCATGTTAATGTTTTTGTAATTTCCATTTCATATAATAAAATTACAAAAATTACATAGATTTTTTTTTTTTTTTAGGTTTTCCTGGACTCATGGAAATTCTGAAACAAGATTCTTTTTTATTGTTATCAGGAAAATCCTAGATTTAAAAAGTTTTTACTTTGCAAATTAATTATTCTCTTTTTCTGAGACCAGGTTTCTTAATGTGTCCCTGACTGACCTGGGCTTCCTATGAAGATAAGGCTGGCCTTGAACTCAGGAGAGATCTGCCTGCCTCTCCTTCCCCAGTACTGGAATTAAGGGTGTGTACCATCACACCTGCCAAATTTTACTTGACTTAAAAATTACTTCAAAATTATAGTTCTGTATTAATTTGTTTATGTGTTTGGTGGTTTTGTGTGACTGCATATGCGCTAGTGTTTGACCTGAATGTAGAGATCACAGGACAGTTTTGGGAATTTGTTTTCTCTTTCCACCGTGTGGGCCTGAGGATCTAACTCAGCAAAATGCCTTTTCCACTAAGCACACTCACTGGCCCTTGTCTGGATTGGTTTTGTTTCATATTTGGTCACAAAAAGTAAGCGTTAGAAAGATCTTGGATAGTGATGAGTATTGAAATATCCAGAATAAAATGCTGATTTTAGCCAGATTCCCTTCTTTCAGGAGAGAACAATAAGGATGCAGGCTCTTGGCCAGTGCTTGGAGGAAACTGAGGGTGCAGTAGCCGCTTCCGACACAGAGATGTCCCCGTGGGAATCAGGGTTCCTCTGTGCTCTGTGGGACGGAGGGCTGGCTGGCCCCTCATTTGTTGCTGCAGACTTGTGAGGGTCTGTCGTTAATTACAGGGTTTGACATTTCTAGGACTAACCACGGAAGGGGGACTGGCTGGTGATTCAGTGCCTGCCTGTGCTGAGCCGGCAGCTTCTGTTTTATGGTGCTGAAGATGAAGCGAATGGACAGTCTCTGTTCAGCACCGGCTTTTTTTTTTTTTTTTTTTTTGCTTTTGTCAACTTGCTGATGCAGCATTTGGATAATACCAGTGGACCTCTGCACCCCTTTCAAGTGCTTTAAACTTAGACAAATTTATGTTTTACCAAAAGGTTAATTCTGACAAATTATTGTGAATTATTTCTGTAGAATCTACCGCAGTGAATTCAATCTGTATGATGCATAGGTTGGTGTGTATGTTAGAAGCATGTACTGCATTTTCTGTACCAGTGGGCTCAGGAAGTCATAGTGGGGCAAGACTGTGGCCCTGCTATGGGAATAGATGACATTCACTGAAGGTGAGCTGAGGACTTAATATTCCTGTTGAGTTACCTGATATTCTAGTGTGCCCACCTCATCTTTATGGCACCCCTCCCTCTCTGATCACTTTTTATTTTTTTATTTTTGCTGGAAGGCAATTCTCTATCTTCTGAAAAGAGGGTGTTCTTTATGTTTTGATCACGTGTGCTTGACACGCATAATTGTTCTAGCAAAACCAGGACTTTCCTTTGATCCCTGGCTCCTGGTGGATGGAGCTAAGGAAGACCTAAAGATGGGTGGGTAGGTGAATTAGCTGTTCAAGTACTCTTCCCCCACAAATCCCAACCGTTCAACACCAAACAAAAAGAAGTAACAAAGCACCGAGCAGGAGGGGAGAGCCACTCCTAACTCAAACCGGATAGCTCAGGTCTGCAAGTTCGGAGGAAGTCTGCACTGTGTGGTGCTGGTGACTAAGCAAGCTCTCCATCACTGAGCTAAAACCCCACCCCTAATGTGTAATGAGGGTTCAGAGTGGGATGTGCTCTGCCTCCAGTACTGGGGCTTGAACCTGGGACTTTGTACACGGTAGACAAGCACTCCATAACTGAGCGATAGCCAGTCCCAGACAACTTAAATCTGGTAGATTCAAGGGGTTTTGGGGGAGCTAATGGTCTGAGAGTACATGCAGAGGAATCTGCACACTTTGTACAGCAAACGGTATGCCAGGCGGCTGTAGCTCGGCAGCAGAGTGCCCCAGATCAGGTGGCTCTGACAAGAGCATTTCCCATACTTCGGGTGGCTGCAACTCCAAGATGTCTTCCAGCGTGAGAGGGAAGGTTCTCTTCTGTCTCCTCATGTAGCAGGCGGCTGGCCTTGCCTCCCCATTCCTTTCCGTTATAGAGATGGTGTGATTCGATTTCCTCACAAATTTGTCTGCTATTTTGGATTACGGTCCACTCTCACAACCCTATTTTAACTTTATTACTCCCTCAACAAGTTTCCTAATTGAATCATAGTCTAGGGTACTGGGGGCTGAGCTTGAGCCTATGAATTCCTTATTTATTTTTTTGTATTATTATTATTGGGATTGAGCCTGGGGCCTCGTGAATGCTAGGTAAGCACTCTTATTACTGAGCCACATTCCCTTCTGGTGCCGGGCTTTGATGATCAGGTGGCATCATTTTTCAACACTAACTCCATCTCTTTTTTTCTTCCAATTGTTCTTTTAAAAGCATCCAACAAAGCAAAAGTTCTCAGGGTCTTGTATTTTAACTGATTGACTAAGTCACTAACTTGTGTGTGTGTGTGTGTGTGTGTGTGTGAGTGTGTGTGAGCGTGTTTGTGTGTGTGCGCGCATGCGTGTAAGCCTATGTGTAGGTGTGGATGTGGGCACATGTGTGTCAGAGTGCATGTGTAGCAGTCAGTGGACAACCTTGCGTGTTACCCTTGCCTGGATTCAGACATTGTCTCGCCACTGTCTGCCCAGCTAGCTGGCCCTGAACTTCCTGTTTCCTTGTGTGACTGTGGAGATTACAGACACACATGCTGTGTCAGGCCTTGATGTGGGTGCTGGATTCTCAGGTTTGGTTGGCGAGCGTTGGACTCACCGAGGTATCATCTCAGCCCCCTTTTATTGTGTACCAACATACCTGCTCACAGTTTGTACAAGGAAAGGGAGAGAAAATACCTCTTGAACATATTTTTACAACTTCTTTACCGGGTATAAAGCACATAAAGAAGAGTACACAGGTGTAAATTCGTTTTCAGTGACTGATCACAAAATGAACTCTTTGGATGAAGAGCATTGATTCTGGCTTTGTGCCGGCTGCGTTACGGTCCCTCCACAGGGCAGTGCCGTCGGTGGTTCCGTGCTATCTAGTTGCGCCTGTGGGAAGGCCCACTGTCCTCCGTTGCCTTGGAACCCTCCAGAGCTTTCTTTTTGTGAGGCTCAGACATGTGGCAGTATCCTCTCCTTGCCGTGTGACACTTGATTTCTTGAACATGCCACACTGCATTCTTCTATGCTTGGGGCGGGGGATCATTTGGGTTGTTTCTGGCTGTTGTTAGGAATATGACTACAGGGAACATTCTTCTTTTAGATTAAAAAAATATATTTGTTTGGCAAAGATTGTGTATAGGGCATGTGGCGTGATGATTTGATACACCACCCAACATACAGACACTTGCGGAGTGTCTCTCATTGAACATATGTGTGCGTTTCTATTATGGGATGGAGTTGCTGAGACGGAGAGCATATATTAAACTTTAGTAGATGCTGCCAAATAGTTTTCCAAAAGTGCTCGTACCAATTTACACGTCGCCCAGGCTCTCTGGCAGTTCCATGTGCTTCCACGGCTTTGTCCATACTTGGTAGCATTAATTTTACGTTTCCGTCACTCTCAGTGTGTTTTCATGTAGACAAATGAATTTGGGTACCTTGACTTGGTTGCTTGTTTTACCGAGACAGGCTTTCACTCCACCTAAGGCTGGCCTTAAACTTTACGAAGTCTTCCTGTCAGTGCTTCCCGGGAGCTTATGTAATGAGATTACAGGTGTGTGTTACCCTGTTTGGCACCCTTGCTTTAATGTGACATTATCATAGATGACTGTTTTAGACAGTCGTGTGCCTGTGAAGGTTTTCCTGATGTCACTCAGAAGTGGCTTCAAGGTTGAGCCATTAATCTGTGGTCAAACATCTGTTGTCAACATTGCTTACATAATGTTAAAAGTCTTCAACCCCACACAGCACATATTTATTCCGCGATCATCGAGTTGTTAGTTTGTGCTAGAGACTGAGATAAAATGTAGGGATACGAGCATGAATGAAATATACCTACTCTTGGGTCCCAGCTGCCTGTGCTGTTTCTGCAGGTTGTGGAACTCTTTGGTGGTGGTATCTACATGAAGGAAGTGGATGTAACCTGCCCTTGCTTCCTACCAGGACTCCCTGCTTCCTGGTCCATGGATGTGTGAGCAAGTGGCCATGGGGCTACCTATTGCTCTACCCTCTGCCTTATTGAAGTGATAAATTGTGTTCCAAGGACCAGGATGGATTCTTTGTCCTGGTCACACACTGTTTGTGTTCAGGTGTACATCCATGTGTGGGAATGCACCTGGAGATGAAGGGTTGGTGTAGGGTATCTCCCTCCATCCTTCTCTACCTGACCTGTTGAGGCAGCTTCTCGCACCGGAACCCATAGCTCATCATTGGCTAGCGTAACTAGCTAGCTTGCTCCGGGGATCCCGTTTCCCCCTCCTCTCGCCAGCTGCTTGTGTTGCTTCTTGTCAGGTAATTGGTCACAGCAACAAGAAAATAACCAACACAAAACTAAGGTGCCCTAGAAAAACAGCTTGGAGACCTGTGGTACTCAATTCATTCCTGGTTCTGCCGTACTTACATCTATGCAAGAGCAGTACTCATGCTGATGGATCTGGCGGCCCTACACATGCTGTTCTTTCAGGCGATGGACTGAGCCTGCATCTCACAGTGAATCTCACCAGTGTGTGGCAAATGGTCTCTGTAGCCTCCTGAAAGCACCGACCCTAGATACTGAACCCCATGAATTCCTAGGACCCTTGTTTGAAATGGCATAATGTTTGCACAAACCCTAGACCTTTCTTTTCTCTTTCTAAAGATTTATTTATTTATTTTATGTGTGCGAGTGCACGAGTGCACGGTCACTCTCTTAAGAGACACTAGCAATGGGAATTGGATCCCGTTACAGATGGTTGTGAGCCACCATGTGGTTGCTGGGATTTGAACTCAGGAGCTCTGGAAGAGCAGCAGTTAGTACTCTTCTGCTGAGCCATCTCTCCAGCCCTGGTTCTTAACTTTCTTCTTCTTTTTTTTAATGCTGTGACCCTTTAATACAGTGCCTCATGTTGTGGCGACCATAAAATTAATTTGTTGTTCTCTCATAACTGTCATTTTGCTGCTCTTATGAGTCATAATGTAAGTGGCTGTTGTGCCTATATGTGTGTGGTCTCCAAAGGGTCACAACCACAGGTTGAGAATCTCTGCCCCCGACAATTATCTCTAACGCTTTCAGTCATGCGTCCGCGTCTCACCACGTGCCACACAGTATGAAACTGTTACTTGAGCAATAGCACCACCGTAGCCGTCAGAGGATGACAGGCGAGTCAGTGGCTGCCTTTTCTCCCCATAGTTTTCTGAACGGTTTTTGACTCCCAGTCAGTTGGCTCCAAGACAAAGAGCCTGAGGTAACTGTGAGCCTATTGCTGCCTTCCCTTTGTCTCAGTTTCCTAAGTGTGAGTTATGAATTCCATGGTAGCTTCATCAAGCCATTTTGGAGGCACGAGGTTCTATCATTTAAAATACAGTCAGTTCGAGGTTATCCTGGTCTATACAGTCAGCTTTAGGACAGCTAGGATTATGTGGAGGATCCTATACACACACACACACACACACACACACACACACACACCAAAAAAACCTGACCAAACAAACCAACCCCTCTGCAAAACAAAAACAAAGAAATAAAGAACAACAAAAGCAAATGAACAAACAGCAAACTTGTCTTGCGATGTGCTGACTGTCTTTCCCTAGTCCCTGGAGATTAACCCTGGAACTGTGCATGCGATAAATAGGTGTTCTCCCACGAGGATGAGCCCCGAACTCTTCTTACTTTTTTAAATTATGGGCGAAGGTCTGTCAGTTGCTCAGGCTGGTCTCCGTAGTCTACATACATCTTGAATTTGCAACCCCTTCGCCTCAGCTCTGCAGTCGTTGGAATGATAGGCTGCATCATCAGGTCTGGATAAAGTGATCATCTTAAAAAAGTGCTGTTTCCTCCGCTCCCTAGTGGGGCCCAGCTGTCTTAAAAAGACCCACCTCCACTGTTTTTACCAAGGAGAGCATTCGGCTCTAACTCAGATGCCCTGTGACACAGGCTCAGGGCCACCCTGTGCCTGGGAGACAGGACTGTAAACAGTCTTGGCATTATCTGTTTACTTTCCCACCTCCTAGATTAGATTATCGTAGCCTCAGAATCCCCAGTATCTAGCATGTTGCTGGACACATCCACTGTTCTGCTTGGTAAATACCCCTTGGATGAAAGAAAGTAAACAAACAGTGTTAGCAAGCAAGTACAGAGATACCCATTCACTCTTTGTTTCAGTGTGGAAATGCATACCAGGAAGCTGCTATGTGCCTGGCACAGAGCTAGGCTCTGGGTCTGAGTCATTCTGCCCAAACAGACCTGGCCACTAACTGTTCCGGCAGGACTGCAGTTTTGTGAGTAAGGGGGTTAAGAACCCAGGCACAGTTGTGGCTGTGTTTAGTTAGACTGTGTCGAGTGCGCAGAAGCTTGGGAGCATGAGACATACAAGGGTGACCCTGGTGTGGGGGATGGAGAAAGCATCTGAAAGGAAGCTGAGTGAACAGAAAGTAGGGGTGTGTGAGAAAGACAGCATTCCTGGCTGGGGAAATGGCCTTGGAGGTGCTCTGTGGTAGGAGAGAGCAGGGTGTACCGGATCCCTGATGTTTCTAGAATGGTGTATCTGGAAGATAGGCCACGTTCCTGTGATCATTACAGCTATGTTTTTTTTTTTTTTTTTTTTTTAAAGCTGTTCTGGCTGATTTTGTGTCAACTTGACACAAGCTGGAGTTATCACAGAGAAAGAAGCCTCAGTTGAGGAAATGCCTCCATGAGATCTATCTTTAAGGAGTTTTCTCAACTAGTGATCAAGGGGGGAGGGTCCAGCCCATTGTGGGTGGAGCCATCCCTGGCCACGCCCATTGTGGGTGGTGCCATCCCTAGGCTGGCAGACCTGGGATCTATAAGAAAGCAGGCTGAGCAAGCCAGGAGAAGCAAGCCAGTAAGTGACATCCCTCCATGGCCTCTGCATCAGCTCCAGCTTCCTGCCTTGCCTGAGTTCCAGTCCTGACTTCCTTTGGTGATGAACAGCAATATGGAAGTGTGAGCTGAATAAACCCTTTGTTCCCCAACTTGCTTCTTGGTCATGGTGTTTGTGCAGGAATAGAAACCCCGACTCAGACAAGAGCCATGACTGGACCCTGGGCCATGCTGAGCATGTGCTCAACCATGGAGCCACAGCCCTGAGTCCTGTCCTCCATGACTTCCAAGTCTTCAGTGACGGTGTGCCTTGCCTTAGAAGCCACAGTTCACCTTCTAGAGCTGTCTGCACAGCAAGTGGGGCATGGGGGCAGGCTCACGCCTTGTAAGGATCCTGTTGGGAACTCAACCATAAGGTTGAGAAATGTAAACAAAGTGAAACAAACCATATTCATCCGTGTTGCTCCATGTAACTTGGAAAGTTCTCTACAGAAGCCATTCTAGCGGATGTGGGATGTGTACGGCATGGAGCCCTGGGATGGCATCATTTTGCAATCCTTAATGCACACAGCAGTAGGTACGAGTACAGTTACGTTTTCAAAAGAAGAGCTAACTTGGTAAACAGAGAAAAATAAGGCAAAGCAAGCAAGCAGGCAGCAGGCAGGCAGCAGGCAGCAGGCAGCAGGCAGGCAGCAGGCAGGCAGCAGGCAGGCAGGCAGGCAGGCAGCAGGCAGGCAGCAGGCAGGCAGCAGACAGGCAGCAGACAGGCAGGCAGGTAGGCAGCAGGCAGGCAGGCAGGCAGGCAGGCAGCAGGCAGGCAGCAGGCAGCAGGCAGGCAGGCAGCAGGCAGGCAGCAGGCAGGCGGCAGGCAGACAATCAGACCTGAACCAGCTAAGCCTGTAAGCCTGGTGAGCATATTCAGGAGATGTGACATGGGAAAAATATGCTTCCTATGTCACAGAGATCCTTCCAGAAAAATCCAGACCCTGGCAAACTGAACACTAGCACTCAGACTGGTCCAGCAAAAAAAAAAAAAAAAAAAAAAAAAAAAGGAGTAAAGGGAAGAGAAGGAAGAGAGAACCTGCATCAAGAATCTATGTTTTATTTGAGTTCCAGTTCGGTCATAAAGCAAACATTTATGAAACAGTCTGGATAATAGGACCAGCGATGGATATTTGATGTGTCAGGCGTTATTATGCGTGTTGTGATTTTGATAATGTCTAAACTGTAGCAATGATGACAGAGTTTTTCTTTGCCTCTAAGAGGCATCTGCTAAAATATTTATGCCTGGGTGAGGGGATGTCGGGGTGCTCCTGAGGTGGTCAGTGTGGAGGCTGACGGATAATGGGGATTCATTTCCTTTCCTTTGTAACTGTCATCATCACTTTTACGTCGGGGCTGGGCAGTGGCTCAGTTGGTAAAGTGCCTGCCTTGGAAACTTGGAGACCTGAGTTTGGATCCTTTGTACCCAAGTATCTAGCTGGGCGGTGGTAGCAATTGTGACCCCAGCTCTGGGGGAACAGAGACAGGCAGATCCCTTGAAGATCACTAGCCATTTCACTTAGGGAGACCACACACACAGAGACAGACAGACAGACAGAGACAGAGAGAGACACAGATACATGGACACACGAACACAAATATATATAGAACACATACACATGAAATTTAGAAGATTTTAGGAACAACAACAAAAAGCATATTGGGTCTGACTTCTAGCCTTCATCCCCGAATCCCCAGTATTTTTGACTTGACGTCATATTACTGGATCACAACTTAATGTATTAGTATTTTAAAAGTTTTATTTGTGTCTCTGGGATTGTTGCTTAGGGGTAAAACATTTGAGGGTATGTATGGGGTCCTAGTTTCAAGCCCCAGAAGAAATATTTTGATGTACCCTTTTAATGCTTATTGTAGTGATGTTTTTTAAAGAAAAACAATACGTGACAGTTGAAAATGTTGGATATGTAGGAAAAAGGCAATAAAGATAGTTATGTTACCAATAACCTCATCACTCTGGAGAAAGTTGGGGCGACTATGTTGGGGTATCTATCTCAACAGGGAATATATACATAGTAAAACTTTAATCATAAATACATGGGTTCTCTTCTTATTAGACCATTGTGGTCATTTCCCCAGGGCACTGAGAATTCTTTTCCGAAGCAAAATGCAATGGTTGTTTAGTATTGAGCTCTACAGACTCGTGTCTGTGGCAAGGCTGAGTGAATTCCCTATTGTCAGACACTGAGTTGTCTACATTTTCTTTCACTATGTAAATGATGCTGTACTGACTATCCTTAGAGATACAGCTTTTGCACACTATTTCCTCAGGGCAGGCCATGAAATTTCTGGGTCATAATCACTTTTTAATAGCAGTTTTATAGGCCTTTGGAGGTTCAGTAGTAACCTGTACTCTTATGGGCATGAGCGTGCATGTTTGTCCCACGTCCCCACCAACTTTGTCTGTAATCTCTTAAAGTCTTTTGGCCAGTTTGTCAATGAAGACCAAAACTAATTTGTTTTCATTGATATTTTGGCTACCAGGAAAATGAGGATTTTTTTCTCTGTCAACCACCAGGTTTATAGACACGTTTCTATGAATTCTTCTGTGTTGTGTGCTTGTTTTTCTTAGTTATGTGCAGCCTCTGTCTATAAAGTTTCCTGTTATGTGCCATGTCAGGCAGTGTAGCCATGCATGTGTTAACTTCAGTGTCTGGAGACGGCTGGTGTGGGGGTCTGGTCTATTTTCTGATGTTCAGAGTGATCAATCTGTTTGTGGATTCGGTCTACTGTCTTATACACTGTGTGTACGATCTGTTCTGTTTCAGAGTCACTGTGTCTGCCTGTCCTTCCTATTTTTTTTTCATTTCCTTTAATTTGACTCTAATTTACATGGAGCTCTTTGTGATATGCTACACAGACTAGGGACCAATTATCCCAGAAATTCAACAATTCTTGCTTATCTGATTTGAGTTCCTTCCTCTTCACCATTAAAATGATCTATGAAATCTCTTTAAAATGTAAATTATATTATTACTAGTTGAGTCACACGTGAGTCACACTCGTGTGTGGAGGTCAGAGGAAAGTTCGCAGGAGTTAGATCTCTCCTTTCATTGTAGGTCCTGGGACTCAAACTCAGGTTATCAGACACGGCAGCAAGTGACTTTACCCACTGAGCCATCTTGGCAGGCCTATTAAAATTGTTTATATATGATCTTTCTGTATTCTTTCTTTCAGCACCCTGCAACCTAATTTTATGCTAGTATAAGCTATGACCTTAACTTTGAGAATTGGTAATTTTGGAGAGGGCAGGTCCTTATATAACCCAGGCTAACCTGCCACTCATTATGTAGATCAGGCTGCCTCAGTTCTCAAGTTAAACATGAATGCACTGTGAGATTACAGTTATGTACCACCATGCCTGGCTGCTATAAAATTTTTGGTTTTTCAGGACAGGGTTTCTCTGTGTAACAACCTTGGCTCTCTCGGAACTCATAGAGCAAGCTGGCCTTGAACTTACAGAGTTCTGCCTGCCTCTGCCTCCCCAGTGCTAGGATTAAAGGTGTGTACCATAGTGCTGGCTTTCATTTTAGATTTTAATTACGTGTACATCTGTGCATTTGTGTACAGGTGTGTGTATGTGTGTTGGTACTCATGGAATCTAGAAGAGGGCTTCAGATCCCATGGAGCTGCAGTTATAGGTAGTTGTGAGCCAACTAATGTGCATGCTCTGAATCATACTCTGATCTTCTGAAAGGGCAGGCCATGTTCTTAACTGCTGAGTCATCTTCTGCTCCCTCAGCACAATCCATCTACCATATATCTGTCTGTCTTTCCATCTGTCTGTTCATCTGCCATTTATCCATCCATTTATTTATCCATTTATCCATTTATCCATCCATCCATCCATCCATCCATCCATCCATCCATCTATCCATCTATCATTTTATCATTTATGTATCATCTCTCTCTCCATTCTTCCCTCCCTTCTCATCTGTCTATCTGTCTGTCCGTCTGTCTGTCTACTTATCTAGGATTTTTGAGACAGGGTCTCACAATAGAGCTCTGGCTCTCTGGAAACGTACTATATAGACCAGTCTAGCCTCAAATCTACAGTGAGCCACCTGCCTCTTCCTCTCAAGTGCTAGGATTAAAGGCCTGTGCCATGATGCCTGCCCCCTCTCAGTACAATTAAAAATATGTATGTGTGTGACACACACACACACACACACACACACACACACACACACACACACACACACAGAATGCCTTAGACTCCTCTTCCCCATCAGTCTTCTGGATGTTTTCCTGTTCTTGTTAGTTGTAACAGTGTTAGTCAGCAGAATTTTTTTTAATATTGCATAGTAGGACATTAGATTGAGAAACTTGATAACTCATACCATCCATTCATTCCATCAGGTGACAAGTTTCTCCTTTCAGTGATGACTGTTGATGTTTTTCAGACATGTTTGGAGAGCTTTTTGGTATCATAAAGCTCCTGCCTCAGTTTTGGTAACTACTAGGTGATGTTACTAAAAAAAGTGACCTCAAATACAGTAATAGCCTTGTTGAATTATAATCTATATACCAAGTTTTATGCTTGATTCCAAAGTGATCTAACTAGCAGGTACAGAGCATGTGTGTTGCCTTTGTGACTTCTAGTTTTCTGTTCCTATGTTTTCTTCCTTTTTTATGTGTGCATGCCTTTGTTTGCATTCATTTGCGCATGTGTGCAGGTACACATGTGTATGGAGGTCAGTGGTCAACCTTGTGTGTCATTTCCCAAGAGCTATCTTTCTTGTCAGACAAGGTCTCTGAGATCTGGGGCTGGCCCATCGAACTCATCATGTAGCCTCGAGGTCCTCCTGGTCTGCTTGCTTTGGTGCTTGGCCCTCCAACGTGAGTTCTCACCTTTGCATACCAACCACCTTTCACACCGAGATATCTCCCCAGCTCTTCTCCTTTTTTGTCTTCTTCACTCACGTGTGTGATAAACTTTGAGCATATTACTCTTTCTCCCAACCCCGGACTCACTCTCCTGCTGTTTCTTCTTTTTAAGAGCATTTCTGGGCACCTATCAGTACACATGGCTTTGTAAGATGGAACAGGATCATATGCAGAGATCTGTGACTTTAATAATCCAAAATGGAAGTTCTATCTGCTATTTTGTCATTCATTATCAGGCTGTGTGATTTTGGAGATATCACATTATTTCCCTGGGACTTTAAAGTTCTTGTTTTGAATTTCTAAACATATGAGAAGTGCTCAAAATATTTGAACCTCATCATGTGTGAATGTACACATGATCGAGTCATACATACACATGTGTCTGTGTACAAGCACGTGCACACATGTGAGTGCTCACTCCTGGATTTACATGCTAGTGTAGGCTGGGGGATAAGGCAGCCTGTATTTCTTAACCAGCACTACAAAAACAAAATTAAACTAAGGTGGGGGGACAAAAAAGGCATCACAGCAATTGAAATGTTACAGAAGTGAAACTTTGAAATATATTTTGGTCTTTTCTCCTCTTTCTGTTTGCTTAATGTGGGGTTAATGTGGCCTTAGATATTGGCATTGTATCCCAAGTCTCTTGAGAGTGATTAAGAATAAAGCATGACCTCACCCTAGGAAGATAGGTCATCCTTCTATTTTTCACTGTTCATCTTAACACTTCGAAGGAAGAGACCACATTTTTATTTCAAATCTTATTTTATAACAGACGACCCAGCTTTGGTATTTTGATCCTGGCAGACTTTGCACATGAGCTGTCTCCTTGCTGGGACACAGAAGAACCTTCACTTATACGTGACATGACATCTGAGACATGATTTGAATACCTAAATTGTCTGTGTGTGTGTGTGTGTGTGTGTATGTGTGTATATATGTGTGTGTATGCGTGTGTATATGTGTGCATTTGTATGTATGTGTGTATATGTGTATGTGTGTGCATGTGTGTGTATGTGTGTGTATGTATGTGTGTATGTGTGTATATGTGTATGTATGTGTGTATGTGTGTGTGTGAGTGCACACTTATTTATGTGTATGGTGGTTTAAGTGTGTGCAACTGGATATGCACATGTGTAGGGGATAGGTAATCCTTGGATGTCACTTCTGTCAAAGCACCTGCTTTGTTTTATTGAGACAGGGCATCTCATCTCCTAAAACCTAGGGCTCACTGATTCATCTAAACTGGTTGTCCAAGGAATGCCAGGAATCTGCCTGTCTTTCCCTTCCTCCATAGCTCTGGGTTCCTAAGCTTACACCATGCCCAGTTTTACATGGGTGCTGGGCGAAGGGGAGAGGAGGGTAGACATGTTTGAACATTAGTGAGGATGAGAACACAGTAAACATGCTGGATCCTGGAACTCTAGGATCCTGGAAGGAACACTGAGCAAGGAATGCCCTGGTAGGGTGCCCAGGTTACAATCTTCTGCGGGATCCTCCACATGTGCATTAGTGAATCTCTATAATCACCGTCATCTCAGAAGTGACTGAACTTGCAGAAATAGCTCATGAAGTAATCTTCTATTTAAATGGTGTGCACTTTCTAGAATAAATACGCTCTAACTAGGATGATATCAATGTCTGTCTGACAGCAACTGCTTTGAGAAGCCAGCTTTTGCAAAACACTTTTGTCACCCATCCAAGTGTGGGTCTTTTATGACAGATTGTTGTGTGTCTGAAGGAGCGATTGTGTCAACAGTGAACATCATAATGAGTCTGAAAATCTGACTCAATAGAACAAATGCATTTTAATGGCGTGCCATTTGCTTTAAAAAGATGTACCAAAATAGAGAGGAGTCTGAAAGCAGGGCATTATTTTATAATGAAAGACTAATACGTGGGTAGTTGTGGCTAAAGGAAGAGTGTGTCAAGGGATGAAAGTCGACTCTGTGAGGACTGAGCGCACATGCTCTGGAGAGTCAGCTGAGCTGCCAGGGAGGGGAGTTAAAGGGGGTTGGTGGTAGATTGACACCCAGGGAGGTTTTCTCCTGAGGTGCAGGACTGGGGCAGACTTAGGACTTCTTCCCTGGGGTCCTCAGAGTACCTTCTAAGACTCATTGCAGCCCTATAGGGTCACTACTCTGCTCACCACAAAGGTAGTTCTGGAATGCCTGGTTTCCTTCACGTTTCATCTTCACTTCAGGATATATGTGCCCTCGCATTGAGAGGAAGGGTTGGAGACTGAGATAAGAATTATTCTCAAGTTTTTTTTTTCTCAAGGGAAATATATATATGCAAATATATTAAAGCAAATGGCACACCATTAAAATGCATTTGTTCCATTGAGTCAGATTTTCAGACTCATCGTTACGATGTTCACTGTTGACACGATATCTCCTTCAGACACACAACAATCTGTCATATATATGCATGTGTGTGTATAAAGAGAGACAGACAGACAGGCAGGCAGGCAGGGTCTGAATTCTGTATCCCTGGCTAGCCTAGAACTTGTATAGACCAGGCTGCCTTAACTCAGAGCAGTGTTCCTACCCCTGCCTCTTGAGTGCTGGGGTTATAGGCTTTGTGCTTCCATGCTTAACCTGAGGCTAAAATAAGTTGTTAATGTTGATTGGGTTTTATTTTTAGTTTTTTTTTTTAAAGAACCAAGGACTCAAGTTCCCATATAAGGAATAGAGGTTATATATAGCAACAATATTGTTTGGTATTATTATATTTTTGGAATTGATTTTTTTAGACTTATTTATTTTTAATCATATGTATGCGTGTGTGTATGTGTCTGTGTGTGGATTTGTGTATGTTTGTGTGGCTTTAGAAGAGTGAGAATCCTTGGAACTGCAGGTGTAGGTGGCTGTCCATTACGGGTGCTGAGAACCTGCCACAGACAACATTCCTTCCTAACAATGAAGATCTCTCTAGTGCATAGAGTGGATTCTTTTCAAAGGACTGGCATATTGTTTGAGATATTACTATTTTTCTCATTTTTTATTTATCTGTTAAGAAGAAGGTCTCACTGGCTGACCTGGAACTCAATGCATGGATCAGGGTAGCTTCAAATTCACTAAAATTCACCTGCCTCTGCTCCTGAGTTATTTTACATATGTATTATATATGTATATATACATATGTGTGTGTGTGTGTGTGTGTGTGTGTAGCTCAGCCCGTCCTGGAATTAGAGACTATGTATCCGAGGTTGGCCTTGAACTTTTGGTAGTTCCGCCTCAGCACATACCACCCTACCTGGCCGTCTGTGTTATTTGTGGCAGAGCTTGCACTTTGTAGAAATACAGTGCAGCATGTTTGCCACATGCATTCTGTTTTGTTTGCTACAATCCATATTCCAAGCTATCAGAACCCCATCCACGTATGCTTTAAAAAAAATTAGTCATCCTTGAGATTGTGTTATGTCACGGTCCATGGTGATCCGTGGGGTTTTGTGTTACATCTACTGAGTAGAAGCAGCAGCACTGTGTTCTATCAAAGGCCTCTTCGGAGGCTGGACCCCTTGGCAACATGGACGAGAGGAAGCTGGAAGGGGATATGAGAGCTTGATTGTCACATAAAACATGGTATTTCCTGTCAGCCTCAAGTCACCATTCATGCCTCTTATGCTCTTTCATGCTCCAGTGGTGGCCGCGCTGTTGGACAGCGTTTCCATATTGCTGCTCTCATGACTGTGAGGGGCCGTCCCTTTCTCCTTCCGCAGCGGATGCCTCCTTTTGGTTAGCTGCAGCCTCACAGACAGGCAGGGACGGCTTTTGAGGAATACTGTGTGATTGGCAGTTTCTTGGGCAGGAAGTAGGAAGTCTGGAATGAGAATCTTAAAATTAGATGCATGATTAGCTGGGCATGGCCAGGGTGTGTGTGTGTGTGTGTGTGTGTGTGTGTGTGTGTGTGAGAGAGAGAGAGAGAGAGAGAGAGAGAGAGAGAGAGAGAGAGAGAGAGAGAGAGAGAGAGAGTGAGTCAGGGGGGATTTGTAGGCATGGCGATCTCCTAAGGAAGGTGTCTTACCCGGAAATACAATCTTGGCTGTCCCGGCTCATCTACAGATTAATAGGATAGGCACTCCGGTGACCCGGAAGTGAAGGTAGCGAACATTTCCAGCCTTTTACCCTGAAGGGAGTGGGTACTATCAGTCTTTAAGACAGTAACATGGAACCGTTAAGTTGGTGCGTGAGGCACTGGCTCTACGAATGCACTCCAGCCCTGCGTATGAAAATGGATCGTAGCCTGGAACCTGCACCTCCCCTGTAAAAGGCGCTTTCCTTGAGGCACAGCGCGCTTTGGCTGAACCAACCCCGCAGACTTCAAAGCTCATTCAAGGAGGGAAAATTAGAAGCCGCTCTCCTGCCCAAGCTTCACCCGTGGTTCTTTATCTTACCTGTTTCCCCCTCTCCACTGAAAGCATCCTTGGTTGTACAGAAGACAGACAGACCAAAGGCAGCATTCTTAATTGACCGGAGGGGAAGAGGGACAGGAGTTAAAGGCAGAGGCATTACAGCTCGCGCTGAGAGGGTATGCCTCCTTCTTGCAGAGCCCCCAAACATGGCTCCTCACAATTCCAGACTTGATTTCAGGGAACTGAAAGGAGTCTTTTGTCCTGGGGCAAACCACACATTCCACAGACCAATTTGCAAAAGCCAGATTTGTGAGTGATGGAGGGCCGGCTGAAGGAAAAGCCTCTTTGTCGGAGTCCGAATAGGGCAGAGGTGAAAGGGTGAGCCAGACAGAGGTCAGTTTTGAGTCGCAGAGTCCCATTTTCTAGAAGTCTGACCCGGAGTAGGCTCTGAGCGCATGGTTGTCAAATGAATGCCCAGTGGAAGGTTTGGGGTTGCATTTGCTGCCTGTGGCTATTAATGGGGTATTTGAAGATTCTTCGTGTTTTTCTGCATTAACTGGAAAACTTCTCCAAGGAGGAGATGGTCACCTTCCAGACAGAATCTTTTCCACCAGAAAATGCCCAGAGTCTGTTCTCAGTATTTACTCTTGTAGTTAAAGGCGGTCTGGTCTCCAAGCACCCCTGGGAACTGCTGGAAATGAGGAAGTCTAGCAGGGGACCCAAAGGTCAGCACTGCCCATGTCTAAGTTAGACAAAGATAGAAAAGTGCATCTGAGACTCACCACTCCCACTCCCTCAGGAGCTAAAACTGCCCATGGGCACCATCCTTCTTTTCCTGTATTTTAAAAATACAGCCTATAATTTTGCACACTAAATTTGCCTGTGTTGACTTTGGCATCAACTTAGTCTCTCTTCCCTGACAGATAGACAGATCGACAATCAGACAGCCCTCCTTCCCCTCTTGCCCCTCCCTCCCTCCCTCCCTCTAGCTCTGTCTGTCCTAAGGGCATCCGAAAGGAACCTTCATGTAGAGGTAGGTATCCCAGGAAGCATCGCTTCTCGCTGACTGGTAGGCTCACATGCTTCCCACTTTCCCCAGTCCTTCACTTGCTCCAGCTGAGACATCCCTGGTCAACAATAACTCCTGGCCATTTTGGGAAACATTGGTTTAAATTCAGCAGAGGTAGAGCAAGGCCAGCTGCACGTTTTAGGCTGTCTCCTGGGTGTGGTGCTTGTCAGTACGGGGAAGGCAGCCCCTTCCCCCTTTTAGGTGTACTCAGCGTTAACTTGTTTCTCTAAGGGAAGTAATCTCAGGGTGAAGAATAGGAGTCTGTGAGTGGTTTCCTGTTGCTGTTTTTTGTTTGTTTGTTTTTTTTTTTGTTTTTTTTTTCCGTCTGTGGAGGCATTTTATACCAATTTCATTATCATAGAAACGTAAAATAACTGAGGAGTTTGCTAATGTAAAACTCAGCCTTTTAGGGTATGGAGAGCCTGCCCAAGGCCACTCAAACTCTTAGCAGATGTTCTCTGATCCAAACAAGTTGTCTCTGTTATAGCGTGCATCAGTTTCAGATGCTGTTGACCTTGACGTGCTAGAGAAAGGGACGAGGGGAAGAGTACACTTGTAAAGGGTTTTCCTCCCCCTCCCTAAAACCAGCTCCTCTGCTGCTGCCACTGCCTTTGCTACGCAACTGGCTGAGGTTTTGTTGCGGTGTGAATGTGCCAAGCTCCCCACAGAGGTGCAGGGCTTTGAATCCTGCTCTCAGCGGCTGTCCTGTTTTGGGATGTTGTGATGTTGTGGAAATTTCAGGCAGCCCTTCCTTGTAAGAGGAAGTGAGTCATTGGGGTCTGGCCTTGAGACTTCACAGCTCAGCCTGTTTCTGGTCAGCGCTTTGCTTCCTTTTCTGGGTACATGTGGGGAGTCTGTCCCAGCTATCAGTCCCTGCCGCCATGGAGGATGCTGCCGTGCCCTCCAGTCCTGATAGACAGTATCTCTCAAACCATGAGCCGAGGAACCTCTCCTTAAATTACTCTCGTCAGACATTTGGTCACTAGAAGAAAAGCAGTCAATACAGATATGGTGGTCTCTTTTTACACAGGACACTTTTGGGGAACGAAAACAAAACGTCTTTTTTTTTTTTTTTTTTTTTTTTTTTTGAGTTAAGAATCAGTCACTTTTCATTGGTACAAATGAATTAAGCTTTATTCTGTAGAGCCAAGTCTTAAGATTTAAACCTAAAGTTTCTTTAAATTGGGGTAAGCAAACAATGCAATTTTCAGTAGTCGCACCTCTTGAATATCTTATTTCCAATAATTCAAGATTTCAAGCTGGGTGATGATGTCCCACACTTTTAATTCCAGCTCTGGGGAGATGGAGGCAGATGAATCTCTGGGAGTTCGAGGCCAGCCTGGTTACAGAGCCGGTTCTAGGACAGCCAGGGCTATACATAGAGAAACCCTGACTTCAAAAAAAAAAAAAAAAAAAAAAGGAAAATAATGAAGATGTATTACATTGATGTAATGCATTTTCTGAAGTACATAGGCACACACAACTTTGTGTTCGATAACTTTTGTTTTTGATTCACAAATTAAACCAGGCAGAACAAGAGTCAGTGTCTTACAAGTCTTGCCAAGAAAACACTTTCTGTTTCCTGCTGCTCTACAGGTGTCCTTTTTCAGTTACAAAGCAACAAGAACCACCTTCTTAAATCCTGAGTGGACAGTGCAGCCTTTAGCAGTAGGTGCAGTTAGCTGTGGCCAGGGCTGTAGAGCAGCCTTCTGGCCATCATCTGTCTAACTGAACCTCACCTGTCCGTGGGTAAGTGCAGTGTCTTCCTACCTGTGCCAGCATCCCACTTTGACCCCAGGCCTTTGACCACTTACATTCCCCCTACAACGAAGTTAGACTGTCTACTGGCTTATTTCTCTTAGCGTAGTGTCTACCAGGTTTGCTTGTGTGGTTGGACTTTTTAGAACGCCCTTCTCCTTAAAGGTAAAATAATAATCCTATTTTGTTTAGGCCTGTGTGCATGTGCGCTCTGTCTCTCTCTGTCTCTGTCTCTGTCTCTGTCTCTCTCTCTCTCTCTCTCACACACACACACACATACACACACACACACACACACACACACACAGCACATTTTCTTTGTCCACTTACTTGCTGATGAACGTTTTGATGCCTTGACCATCTTGTCTATTCTGAATAGGGCTGCAGTAGCCATTAATGTCTTTGAGGGATTCTGATTTCAGTGCTTTGGAGTAAGTCACTGACAGTTGGATTGTCAGATTCCACGGTATTTTAGCTCTAGTTTCTCTAGACTCTCCTGTGTTGTTTTCCACCAAAAACACCAAAAAAACAAAGTGGTTCCGCCATTTTGCAGCTTCACCAAGAGGCTTTCCATTGTCTCCAAAATGCTTTCCTTAAACAAATCTTTTAACAATGATAGTGTTCCGGACAGGTGTTCAAGCTCACTGTGGTTAGATTAACCTTTGCGTTTCCTTGATGATCTGTGATATCAAACAGAGAACCTTCTGTGTAGTCCAGAGAACACACAGGGAAGAGCTGAGCTACAGAAAGAAGCTTGAGTTTCATACCCGCAGTTCGTATAGCACAAGGGGATGTTAAACTACCCAAGAGTCTAGGAGCCTACACAAGTCAGTAGTGAACTATACAAACCAATACAACCTGAATAGTAACCTGATTCAAAATGGGCTAAGACGATGAACAGACGTGCACATGGCCGCAGGTGTAGGGAAGAAAAATCCCTCGTCTCTGAAGGTATCTATCTCTGAAACCTTAACTCCTATTCTTTATGTGGACCCTGAAGAAAGAGGTCAGTCGTCTGGGCTTGGTGGTGCAGGCCTTTGATCTCAGCACAGGCGGAGGCAGCAGATCTCTGTGAGTTCCAGCCTGGTTGGAGCTACACAGTGAGACCCTGCCTAAAAATAAAATAAGTGAATGAATGGATAAATCAATAAGTGGAGAGGAGGAGGGAGGGAGGAAAGGTTTTGTGTGGAATGAATCTCCAGGTTTTCTCCCTGAGAACGTGCTACACTTAATGTTACTCTCTTCCTAAAACTAGTGCTTAGTTTATCGCTTTAGGCTGGTGTCCACTGCACACCGGTTCGCTGGAGCGGAAAGGAAACCACGTGCACACATTTGGGAGGTAGCTGTGAGCCTGTGTGTATTCTTGTGAGCAGAACGGATCCAGTTTATGTTGTGCAGCACTCGAGAGTGTGGAATTCCCTTAAGATACAAAGGCCATGGAGTATTCTTTAGAGGACTGCTTCGCATATTTCCTGTGTCTCTTGTTTTGTCTGGGGACTGCTCCACAGAACTGTGCCATCTGTAGTGGGTGGCAACTGTATCTCAGTCTCGAAGAATTCATCTGTTCATTTTCGTTCTTTCTCTGACTTGATGACACCATTGTGGTTACTTCTCCCTCCCTCCCCAATCAATAACATCTCATTTTCCATTATTACATCTTAAGTATATTGCAGTGGCTGCAAGCTGTTACATTTTCATTTTGGTAATGTGATGGTTGGAAAAATCTGTCAGGAAACAGTCGCAGGAGTTCAGGTCCTCCGAAGCTGGGCCGACTTCCAGATGAGTGTCTAGATGGATGAAGACCCCCACCTGCCTGCATTCTACAGCTTTAGTTCTGCAGTCTGTGTCTTCTTTAAGACCCTGGACCTCCGGACAGTCACCTGCCCACGCGGGCACACAGAACTCCCAGAGCCTGGGTTCCTGTCTCCTCTCCAGCTCCTGCTTTGTTTTATATTCCAAAGGCTATTAGGGTAGTTCAGATGGAGTGTCTCATTGCTCTTGAGGGGGGCGTGATGGATACCCTATCATCCCAGCACTCAGTAGGCTGAGGCAGGAGCATAAGGAGTTTGAGATCAGGCTATAGAGGAAGATCCCGTCTCTCAACAAAAAACAACCCCATCAACAAAAACGACCCAGGGTTTTCTAAGTCAATCTTCAGCTAAATGTGAGAGTGTCAGGCTGTACCCAGTGACTAGATCTGGCTCACAACGGTGTCATTGGCAATGGAAGTGATCTCCCTAAGAGCGATTTGTCATAAAGCATTTTGCTGGTGGTATTAATATATGATGGAAATCCCCCTTTTTTTTATTTGGTCGGGAGAGGCCTTTTAAATAATGCCTTTTTAGGTTGGAAAAAGTACAACGGCCAGTGCTGGAAGCCTTTCTTGAAGGGCACTCAACTGGTTAGGGGAAGAGTGTGGTTTGGTGTGCTTAGTGAACAGAGCAAAGCTGTGGCAGGCGTGTGGTTCTATCTGACCCAGCAGTGGCAGAGAGTCCTGCGGAGCCACTGTCCCTCATGGTGGTTTGGTTCTGCTATGCTGACTGGCATCTGGACGCACAGCATGCTCACCCGCTTCCCCTCCCCCACTGGCTGCTGTCTTAGGGGAAGAACTGCAGCCATTCATCAATTTGGACATTTAACGGCTTTCTTTTTAGGGAGGCGTGTCTACACTTGGAGTTGAAACAAGGGAGCGTTTGTTTCCTCCTGCAAGGTGTGATGTTATCCTTCTTTTCCCAGCAAAGGGAAGCTCTCAGGTGAAGGTTATGCCTGGAAAGAAGAGCGTGAACCGAGTTCACTGTGAGGATGGGCTGCTTCGTTGTTTCTTTCCTCTTTCAGCCTTCCCTTCCCCAGTCCTTTTTCCTTCAGGACTTTTCTACCAGTCTTCTGTCTCCTAATACTTATGTGTGGAGTCTGTACATTTTAGTTGTGTAAATGGTGTCATGTGTACCTGTAGCAAAGTACCACATACTTGGAAGCCTAAAGCAACAAAAAAGTGTTTTTTCCAAGTTCTGGGAGCAGAGGAGTCCAAAATGAGCACCCAGTGGGCTGACAGCAGGTTGTCAGCAGCACAGCACATAGTGGCTTGCATCTTAAGAGTGTGCAAGGCCAAACAAGTACAGTCAAGATGCAAAAGAGTGCAGAAAGATTTACTGCCTGTACGAGGTAAGGAGAAGCCAGGCTTCCGTCCCCACCCCCAAGCAGTGTCCTTTTCCAATGAAAGAGATGTGGGGCTTTTATTGGGGAGTCTCTGAATATTTGCACAGGAAAGCAGTTTCGAGGCAAGCTTAGTCCTGTGTGCGCTCTGCCCGGAAGAGCATTCCTGAGCAGTCTCAGGTGAAGACAGTGGCCGGTATTTTAGCGCAAAGCCCCAGCAGCATGTCTGAAAGATTGAAATGGTGAGCAGGAATACTTTTGGGTGTGCTCAACTCTGTCAGATGGGTTCTATCTGAAAAAGGGACATGGTTCAGTGGACCAGAAATTTGTCACAAAGGGGCCTGTCTCACTTGGTGTCAAGTAACAACAGATCGGGGTTCTCTCTGAGGGTTCTTGCTGGCTGCCTGCAGGAATTGGGCACCTGCAGTCCCAGCTACTTGGGAGGATGACTTGATCCTAAGAGTTCCAGGCCAGCCTGATGGTGATGATGGTGATGATGGTGATGGTGGCCATGGTGATGATGATGGTGATGGTGATGGTGGTGATGATGGTGATGGTGATGGTGGTGGTGATGATGGTGATGGTGATGGTGGTGGTGATGGTGGTGATGGTGATGGTGATGGTGATGGTGATGGTGATGGTGGTGGTGATGGTGATGGTGGTGATGATGATGGTGATGGTGATGGTGGTGGTGATGGTGATGGTGGTGATGATGATGGTGGTGGTGGTGATGGTGGTGGTGATGGTGATGGTGGTGATGATGATGGTGGTGGTGGTGATGGTGGTGGCGATGGTGATGGTGGTGATGATGATGGTGGTGGTGGTGGTAGTGATGGTGGTGATGGTGGTGGTGATGGTGGTGGTGATGGTGGTGATGATGGTGATGGTGGCCATGGTGATGGTGATGGTGGTGGTGATGGTGATGGTGGTGATGATGATGATGGTGGTGGTGATGGTGGTGGTGATGGTGATGGTGGTGGTGGTGATGGTGATGGTGATGGTGATGGTGGTGGTGATGGTGATGGTGGTGATGATGATGGTGGTGGTGGTGATGGTGATGGTGGTGATGGTGGCCATGGTGATGGTGGTGGTGGTGGTGATGGTTTTGGTGATGGTGGTGATGATGATGATGGTGGTGGTGATGGTGGTGGTGATGGTGATGGTGGTGATGATGATGATGGTGGTGATGGTGGTGGTGATGGTGATGGTGGTGATGATGATGGTGGTGGTGGTGATGGTGGTGGTGATGGTGATGGTGGTGATGATGATGGTGGTGATGGTGGTGGTAGTGATGGTGGTGATGGTGGTGGTGATGGTGGTGGTAATGGTGGTGATGATGGTGATGGTGATGGTGGCCATGGTGATGGTGATGGTGGTGGTGATGGTAATGGTGAGGGTGGTGAACATGGGGCGGTAGCGGCGGTGGTGATGATAACAGAACCAGGACTCATTCTCTTCCGCTTAATCGTCTCCTCTCTTCCCATAACTCTTTGGTTATGGGGTAGCTCAGTGTTAACATGATTAGAGGGCTAACCAAGGACACTGGAGACCCTGAGTTTTAAATCCTGATATGGAAGACAAAACAAGTGCAGACACACAAACACAGTTACACTGATTGCATGTAGGGACTTCCTCAGTGGCCCAGCATGGTCTCCCCTCCTAAAGGTCTCTTTGCTCACTCTTCTGAAGACTCCTTTTCTAAACAGGATCGTGATCTCGCTTCTGGGGGCTGGAGCAGTGGTCAGCCTCTGTACCTGCCATGCCAAGTTACATAGTCTCCTGGTTAGCGTAGACTCTTCTCATTGGCTGTCTGGTCTTCCCAGGAGTGGCCTTCATGTGTGGTTTGTAGTTCTTCGACTGATGCAGGAGTGCGCAGGCTAAGGGGGTGCCCACTGGTTAGCAACTTTTGTTCCATCTCTGTACAGGAGGTGAATGCAATGGCTTTTCCACTGCGTAATAAAAAGAAAATCCACGGTGTTTGCACGTCTGGCTCACCCACAGCGCTGCAATTGAAATAGTTTAACATCTGTTTGGCCTGTCACATTCATTTCATTCTCTAATGCTTTGGGTGCCAGCTTTCTAGAATGGTGACAGTCATCCTCACATCTATCCTCCTTAGGTACTGCCTCTGTGTGTGTGTGTGTGTGTGTGTGTGTGTGTGTGTGTGTGTGTGTGTGAGAGAGAGAGAGAGAGAGAGAGAGAGAGAGAGAGAGAGAGAGAGAGAGAGAGACCAAGTATCCAGTAAGAAACAGCTTAAGGGAGGAAGGGCTTATTTTGGCTCACAGTTTGAGGCAACTCATCACGGTGGCAAAGGCATGGTTGCGGGAGCTTGCTCACATCTTCCTGGATCAGGAAGTTAGGGCAACTAAGGGATGTGGGCTGTCACCCACAAGCTGCACTATACACCTTCCCAAATGGTCCACAATGTCTCCCAAATAATACCCCACCACCTGGGGACCAAGTATTCAACTGCATGAACCTATAGGGACATTTCACTCTGAAACCATACACTCTCTCTTGGGTTCCTGTGGGTCTCAGATGAGTTAGTATACAAACAACAAATGGCCCAGGCACATGGATGGTTCTTTACCACGACCAGATGTCTTGTTGTTATGGCTCTTGCTTGTTTCTTGTGTCTACCTCTAAAGGAAATCTCTCAAATGTTTGGTAGGGATTTTGGTCTGGTATCCCTCCTATTCGCTTATTGTGTTGGCCATTGTCTAGCCAAAGAGCTTGGCTGTGAGTTGTTTGAACTGTGTGGTCCCACTCACCTTGGCTTCTTTTCTCCCATCTGCTTCCCACTGGTGTGACATTTCTCTTCCCTGGGATCAGCTTCCTGGCTGTCATGCTGTAGCTGAGTTTGGACCAGTTTGTTCCTCCTCCTTCCTCTCTTGTCTCTTGATCATCATTTCCTCCCTTCGTCTCTTCCTTTATCGTTTTTCCTTCATACATCTTCACACTTTTCTTCCATATTGTGGCAACGGCTTACACAATGGGCAGTTTACCGCAGAGCATTCTGAGAGAGCTGTTACCTAAACACAATAGATATTTAGGATAACTACAAACTTTTTCAGCAAGCACAGCAGACTCAGTGTAGCAGGCCTGAGGGTCAGCAGATCCTACATTCTGACAAAAGTCGGTGGAAATTGC
Source organism: Micromys minutus (assembly GCF_963924665.1). Classification (NCBI taxonomy): domain Eukaryota; kingdom Metazoa; phylum Chordata; class Mammalia; order Rodentia; family Muridae; genus Micromys; species Micromys minutus. Next base: position 78,719,381 of record NC_137975.1, on the reverse strand, counting down.
ATTTTCTCACACATTTCAGTAATGCAGAAGGCATGGTCGTGGTGTGAGAAACAGCAGAAGTATCTAGGGTGAAAATCTACAGCACAGACTTTATTCAATGATTGCAAAGATATTTCTCCCTCTTTGTATGTTAAAACTACCATAATTTCCAGCAAGTTCTACCTAATTCTTTTGGTGTGTGCATGTAGGTATTTGAGTATGTGTAGATGTGCGTTAATAATATTTTAGAGTAATTTACTATTAACTTGCTAAATTTAAATAGTACATATTATTAGTTTTAGGGAGATGTATTAAAAAGACACAACTTAAATATTCTTATAGAGCACAGAATTGCATTTCTGGATAAGCTTTTCCCATTTTTGCTTTTCTAATTCACCGCTCTCTAAATTCCCTGCAAATATTAGCAATAATACAAGAAACCTAGCCGAGATGTTGGCATTCTGCTAGGCTTGTTCAAGGTCCGGTTCATAGTTTTTATTTTCAATGTTTTTTCTTTACCTATGCTTTTAAGTTAAAATTTAGTTAATGCACACAATAATAGGCTTCATGATGACACACACACACACACATACTCACACATGCACACACACACAAATGTAGTTGCATCTTGCTCCTATTCCCCCACATGCCATTCCATTCACCCCCTTTCTTGGTCATCCTCTTGTTCTTTCCAAATAGTTCCTTCTTTGCATTCATGCCATATGTACATATGTGTTTAAATATAGATTATGTATATGAGGGAAAGTGTGATAATTTATCTTCTTCCATTAGCCTGCTGTCACCCCTCCTTCCTTCCTTTACACATTTTCTTCCCGTATTGTATTGACCTTTCTACTCACCGCCCCCCCCCACACACACCACACAAAGAAAACTCTAGATTCTGCACATGTGAGAATGCGCTGCCTTAGTGTCTCTGAGTCTGGCATATTTCTTTTACACAGTGGTTGTCAGTATGAATGCTGGCTCCTCATCTTTTCTCTTGTGAGTAGTGTTGCAACAGATGTGTGGAGTAGACGATCCTCTGAGTACAAATCCAGGAGTGGTATGCCCCGGTCACATGGTAGCTCTGTGTGTAGTGCCAATTTTTACAGTGGCTGTACCAGCTGACATTCCCATTGAATTAGAGACAGGCATTAAAACCCTACTTCCCTAGCAACTGCAACAGCAATAATATTAACTCAAATAATTGTTGAGCCCTATTCACAGTAGATGTAGGTAGTAAAGCACTCCTTTTTAGCATGCCAGGTGAGCAGCGATGTCTCTGTCATAAGGTGGAGACTTATGGAGAACACACATTTCTCCTGGGCACAAAAGAAATGCTGAGAGAACAGCTTGATCATCTCTCCAGGCACCATGGGAAGTTTCTGGCTTCCTTTCTTCTAACTGCCACCCTGCTTCCTGCTTGCATTTGAGACCAAACTGCTGACAGTCTGTCAGTGTTTACCACCCCTGTGTGGGCCCCAAGAAACCCATAAAGAATGGGCCCCCTTTTCCCCTGGCTTAAACCCCAAATAATTCTGGATCTAAAGCAAGGGTGCAGATCTTGCCTGTAGTGTGAGGGTTTGTGGATCTTTTTATCAGTCCCTTCTCTCCTGTGGGTCTAAGACTGCCTCAAGGAAATCAAATATTCCAGGTGCCATCACGGCCATATGAGGGATCTAATGGTGATTGGTCTGGTCGAAGAGACTTGGTAATCTCTTGGGCCTTAGTTTTCTAACCTAGAATTGTACGAGGCACTGATGGTGTGTGTAGCTTTAAATTAATTCTGCCATGGAGATACTAGAATTTATAGTATTTATGTAATCTAAACTTTAAGATACCAAAAGGAGGCAGACACCAGGTTATGAGTCACGCGGTTATTTTTTTCAGCCTGGCTCTGCCAGATCACACCTTGTTAGGACCATGGAGTGGCAGGTACGCTGTCATTCAGTGTCCTTCCACTCGCAGTGCTTGGGCTACCCAGTGAGTCTCCCATCCACCAGAATAAAATCCATCACACTTTTGACTATGATTTTTCTTCTCCAAGAGAATGATCTTTAAGAGAACAACATATAATATAGACTTTATTCTTCTTAAGGTATCAGAGAAACAGTATCTGAAATAAAATCAATGCATGATGCAGTGGTTTATTTACATTTGAAATACTGAGTCGGGGCCGAGCATTTTATCAAAGGCTTTGGGACCAAATACTTGTTCCAGACGTAGAGAAGTAGGGCAGCACGCAGCAGAGGCGCTACTGTGTGTAGCGTATGGTGTTGAATGTGTCCAGTTAATTTCCATATCTCAACTCCAGTAAGCAAAGAGGCAGACTTAGGAGAACTTACAATGTACAGTGATTTGGGATGTGTGAGAGAGTGTGAGTGTGAGTGTGTGTGTGTGTGTGTGCTTTACACACATACTTTTAAAAGTTTTTGCACAGATAAACACACACATGTGCATATGTATATGTGTGTATGTTTGTGTGTACTATTAAAAAGACTTCATAATCTCAAATGATGGTTACCAGGCAATCCAGGGGCAAAGACACAGTCTTACCCTTCCATACGGTTCGGGATGAAAGTAAGCAAATGGGACAGAACAGAACAGAACCGAATGGAATAGAATCCCAAAGTATGGGGTAGCCACGTGCACACTTATTTCAGACTCCCGGTCTCAGCCCCAGCTTCTCCATCTCTCCCACTATGCTGAGTGGAGATCGTTGTGCTTTTGTTTTATATTGTTTTTTCGGGCAGGAACAAGTTAAGTTGTGTCTTTCTAGAGGTTTGCTTTTTGACCTGCAGCAGTTGATAACAGCACGAAATTTGTTAGTCTTTGAAACTCAAAATAATAGGCTATAAAACCTCGTACATATCAAGTGTTTTTGTGGGTGTTACTTTGTATACTTTCTTTACATCCACACAGGAGAACAAACACACATACCCACAGCCAGGGCTACACAGAAAAACCCTGTTTTGAAAAATAAAACAGAAATTCCAGCTCCCTAAATTAACATTTTACCATAGAACTCTATATTAATCTTAGTTTAAATAATGATTCAGCATATAGTCATTTCTAATTTTTGTTTGCATTTTTCATTTTCTTTAAATTAATGCTGTTTATACCTGGCAGCTCTTGGATTTATTTACTGATTCCAGGACATCGTTTTTTGTTTTGTGTTCACACTTCAGTTAGATTACCCCCTGGTGCTGGGGATTGGTCAAGGGCCTTGCACATGGTAGGTGGGCACTGGTCCACTGAGTTACAGCTCAGGGATTTTCTTCCATTTTATTTTAAAACAGGGGCTTGATAAATATAAACTATGTTTCCCATTCTAACCTTGAGTCCTGAACTTCTGTCCTTAAATTCTTGATTCTTCCTCCTCAGCCTCCAGAGGAGCTGGAATCACCAGGCCGGGTGGTTCCAAAGTGTATGTTTTTTTTTTTTTTTTTTTTTTTTATTTTGTTTTGTTTTGGATTTTTGAGACAGGATTTCTGTGTAGCCTTGGCTGTCTTGAACTTACTCTGTGGATCAGGCTGCCCTCAGACTCACAGACACTGCCTGCCTCTGCCTATTACTGAGTGGCGGGATTAAAGCATCCGGCTCATGTGTGCTGTTTGTTGTTGTTGTTGTTTGTGTGTTCTTTGTTGTCCTTCCTTCCTTCCTTCCTTCCTTCCTTCCTTCCTTCCTTCCTTCCTCCCTCCCTCCCTCCCTCCCTCCCTTTCTTCCTTCCTTTCTTCCCTCCCTCCCTCCCATACATACATATTCATATGGAGGTCAGAGGACCACTTGAAAGAGTTAATTATCTCCTTCTACCTCATGGGTCTAAGAGTTCAAACTCACCAGCGAGGCTTGGCAGGAAATTCTTTTCTCTGCTAAGCTGTTTTGCCAGCCCCGTCCCCCCTTCAGTATGGTATTAATAGGCAGCTTCTGAATGTGTTCTTGAGCCTCTTTTCTGATGTAAAGAGGTGCTGTGGTTTGAACGTGGCTCCCAAAACTCATGTGTGGGGAATTTGGCCTACAGTGCAGCAGTGTTGAGAGACAGGATCTTGTTAGTGGTCGGTTCCTGAGGGCTCTCCCTCATGAATGCATTAGACTATTTGTAGATGACTAAAAGTGGGAGTGGCTTTGTTATGGACGTAAGCTCTGCGCTGTGCACTGGCTCCATCTCACTGTGGTACCCATCGATGGCGCATGACCTGTGCTCCTGGGCTCCCGTCCTGTGGACTGAGGAGTCAGTGAGTTACTGTTGACCCTGTATCATTCAGTCTCCTGCCACAGAGAAAACTAACACAAGTGGGATTACATTCCCAGTCCACCCCAAGCCCACTGGCCTGTACCGTAACCCTCCAGCACTTTCTGTCAGTGAGGATAGGTAAACTCCGCAGCTTTCCTGTCTGCACGCCGCTTCCTGCCCATCTGTCATTACCTGCCTGCAGCACCTAGTGCCTTCCGTTTTACTGCTCCGCCTCGCCTTCAGAAGGGACATTCTTTCTGTTATCACTTCAGACTGAGCTTAGGGGAAGAGCCTTTCCCTAGTTTCTCAAAGATTTCTAAATTTGAGGCCATAGTATTTATGTAACCCTTAAAGGTATGGGGCAGCAGTGGGGAATTACAGAGCAGAGGTCAAGAGACAGGACTCTTTTTGGACTCCAGAGGTCCAGATTTTATCTACAAGATTTTATTTCAGGTCATGTTCCCAGGCTGTTCCTGATGCCTGTAGACACAGAGGTCAGGTTTCCTGCCACCATGAGACCCTGGAAGTAAATCCAGGTTCCTAAAAGTCCATTCATGAAGAAATATTTATAAGTTATATAGAGCAGCTCAGCCAAACAAGTACATGCTACACATGGACCATCTGTTTTTATTTTGGAGTGCATGCACTGGAAGAAAGTACACAGGCTTTATGTGACCCACAAGCAGCGTGAAACTGTGTATAAAATTTCATGGTGAATCTCTTCTGCTGGGAAGCAGAGCCATGCTTTTCATCAGGTTATTAAGAGGATCTAACTTCTCCCCAGACCATGAAGAACCAAGTCAGTCGTCCAGGTCCAGGTTGCTGCTTCTTGTCTGGATTTAGCTAGTGAAGTATTAGGGTTTTGTCTGTGTAGAGCAGGGCTTCCTAATGCTGTAACTCTTTAATACAGTTCCTTATGCTGTGATGACCTCCAACCATAAAATTATTTTTGTTGCTACTATAATTTTACTACTGTTGTGAAACATGATGTAAATATCTGCATTTTCTAATGGTCTTAGGGAACCCCTGTGAAAGGGTCATCCGACCCCAAAGGGGTTGCAACTCATAGGCTGAGTACCACTGGTGTTCATCAGTGGATTAAGCAGGGACTTGCTTGTCTCTGTTTCTTCTTCTCCTCCTCCTTCATCCCTCTATCTTCCCTATCTCCATCTCCATATTCCCCCTCTTCTTTCTCTTCCTCCTCATCCTCCTCCTCTTTGGTGCTGAGAACCAAACGCAGGGTCTTCCCATTTGAGGTAAGCACTGAGCTGTATCCCCACTGTTTTATCTCTGTTATCTGGGAATATCTGTTCCATTGAAGGTATTTCTCCTCAGTGGTCCAGGTCCATCCCTGGGTGAGAAACCTCCCTCTAGCATCTGTAGAGATAGATGCTGTCCTCTTGGTCTGCTTGGTATGGCCTTGTGATCCTTTTCATTTCCTAAGGGATCTATCTGTTTGGATAGCCTTCCTGGGCGAAGCCATAGTCTCTACAAAGGGTTTTTATAGGCAAATAGTCTCCTACTGAGGAGCACAATTTGAATGGTACTCCCCAAAGAGTTTCAAAGACTTGAGAGCTACATTCTAAACAGCTCGAATTTTTATAACTGTCCTTTGAAGATGAACATTTCCCTAGAGGTCTCCCTCAGGACTTGGAAGATGGTGGAGCCCACCCCCTTGTCAGCCCTCTTGGATACTCCTATGGCCCCATTTGCACCTGAAATTTTAGGGCATTTGAATCTTCATTGTCATGAATCCAGTTTGCTGATGTCTGGCAGTGCATTTGCTAAACACACCCTCTCTTTCTGTTTGGGAGACTCAGCGGTCTTCTAAGCAATAGAAGGATATTCATCCATGCCAGGGCCTGGGGATGGAGGAGAGTAAATTGCTGTGACTGCATCTTTAGAAGTTAGGGACCATGATGAATAGTCAGAGGCTTCGACTAACAGAATGTTCACAAAAGGCTTTACACAAGGTCTCTCTCTCATCTTGACACTGCCACTTAGATCCTTTAAAAGGATTGTTTTTTTATTTGTATGCATTTATACACGTATGACACATGTGTGTATGTGTCTGTGGAGGGCAGGGGATGATGTGGGTCTCCTAGAGTTGGCATTATAGGTTGTAAGCCACCATGTAGTTGCTGGGATTTGAACTCAGGACCTCTGGAAGAGCAGCAGTAGGTACTCTTACCCACTGAGCCATCTCTCCAGCGCAGCTAACACCTCTTTGCATGTGGTTAGCTGAAATGAGGTTGTGGCTTTCCTGGTAAAAGCTGAGTCCTGGTGCTTTGGAAGCCCTCTGCCAGCTGGTTTCAGGTACAATAATTAAAGGGGAACCAGAGGGCTGGGAATTTGGGTCACCATCCTGGCAGGCTGTTCATTTCTGTGGGGTTATAAAGCATGTTTTCTCAGGTGATGTCCAGGAAGCTTTGCAAAGACCTTTGCTCCCCATTTCTTGCAGTCGCTTAGGAGGTAATTACAGAGTGCTCTTTCTGAACCTACCCACAGTGGGTGACAGGGAACATCTTCACTGGGTTGTGATCCTGCCTCCTTCCTACCTATGTCTTTCAAGACAAGATTTTCCCCCCCTGTTGATGGGTTCTGATGGGTTTGTGCATGTGTGCTTACCTGTGTGTGCACTTGGGGAGGCCAGAGGTTGACTTCAGTATCTTGCTCTCTCCATCATCACCACCACCATCTTTGAGACCTGGAGGTGTCTCAGCTAGACTGGCTGGCTGGTCAACAAGCTGTAGGGATCCACCTGTCGGTCGCCCCCCTTTCTCTCAACACTGGATGACGAGTATGCTGCCTTTCCCAGGATCCTCCGTGGATGTTGGGAATCTGGACCTGCACTAGTCTCATACTTCAGGTGCTATACCCACTGAGCTCTCTTCCTGTCTGTGCGGTAGCATCCTCACAGGTTCAGGACCATGCCCTTGGAGTGTTTCCTGAAGTTTTGAGCATTCCTCTGAATGATGAATGTAGGAATTTGCAACTTGTGAGCATAGAGTTACTGGTTAGTTAGCGTTTTCTCACTGTCTCAAAAATACCTGCCGGAAACAACTGAAGAGGGGAAGGATTTATTTTGTTTGCTTTGTGGCTTTGGAAGGTTCAGTCTGTTTTAAGGTTTCTTGGTCCCATGTGCTTGAGCCAAACATGGCATCGGGGGCTTTGGTTGGAGGAAAACTGCTTATTTGCTGGCCGAGCAGGAAGCTGAGAGACAGGGAAGGCGGGCAGTAGCTGTTTTCAGCTGCTTTTCAGACACTTTTTCCTGCCCAGCCCACACCTATTAGATGGTGCTGCCCATCCTCGGTTACTCTTTCTGGAACCGGCCTCACTGATACACCCAGAGGCCTGCCTCACCAATCTCCTAGGTGACTCTAAAATCCAGCAAGTTGCTGATGGCCATTTACCATCAGAGTCATCAATGTGGGATTTTAACCCTGTCAAAATAATGTCTTTGGGCTGGAGACCAGTGATAGAGTGTGGGATTAGGTCTCAGCATCAACAAATCAACGTAGACACACAAGGCTTGCTTTGTTTGTGTGTTTGTTTAATGCATTTGAGCATGCTGTTGCTGTCTTCAGACACACCAGAAAGGCACCAGATCCCATGACAGATGGTTGTGAGCCATCATGTGGTTGCTAGGAATTGAACTCAGGACCTGTGGAAGAGCAGCCAATGAGCCATCTCTCCACTGAGCCATCTCTCCAGCCCTGACATACAGTTTCTGTAGAGCTCTTCCAGTGCCTTTTGGAGTTGGAAATTTTACATAAACCAAGTATAAAGCTAAGCTTCCATAAGAGTTTAAGATGAATGGATCTGTTTAACAATAACTTTAAAGGTGATCAGTTAATGATTTTATTGGGAAGGATTTGCCAGTCTTTGTCATTGCTGTAAAGTGCCTAATTCAAACTGGATCAAGGTATTCTAAAAGATTATCAGTACCGTAGTTTGACAACAGAGGTTGTCAGGAAACATGCTGTTAAACTGTGTTGTACTTTGAATCTTCACAAAGTTTCCTTGTCTTTTCTCACTTGGTAACCTTGGTTTGTTCCACGATGGCCTACATTCCAAAGTCAAAAGACAGACTTTGTGCCAGCATCCAATGCAGGTCCGGGTGCTTCTCTCTTTAGAGATTTCCACTGACTTCTGAGACCCAGCACTGTGTATTTCTCTGCAGCTCAGGAGCAGAGCTGACCCCGCCTTACCCTTCTCCGGATGGAGCCTCTGGATAGGTGAAATTCTATGGTATTCGAGTCTGCTATTAGTGCCAAGCTTCAATTATCTAGACCCTAACCGTGTCTCCCTTACATCCTAGCTACTTTATCTAAGGCATAGGGGAGAGGCCAGCACATTGTGCTATTAGATGTACCCTAACAAAACCCTTAGGATAGAAAACGACTTCACATAAAGCGACATCTAAAAGGGACGCCCTTGTCATCCATCCCCATCCAGTCATTGGCGCACTGCACCCAGACAGGGTAGGGAGCTGCGTCTGTTTGGGTGCCTGTCACTCAGCCGAGAGCTCAGCCATGACACTCCCGATTTCCACAGCTACTTCTGCACTGTGCTTCTTCCCCGTGCCAATCCACACAACATGGCTCCAGTGACACGGAAGATGGGAGCAGCACAGCCTTCCTCAGTGGGTGTCTTGGGGTGTGAATTCTGTTTATTTGCAGCAGCTACGGTGCAAAGGTACTTTTGCAGACAAACCACCGTCAAGTGTAAACCACAGTAGTAGCTGGAGTGTTTCTACGAACTGGGACTCAGCACAGATGCCATTTGTGTTTCTAAAAGTGAATAAAGCCTAGGAGTTTGAGGACTTTATGCCGGAACTTAAAGCAATTAACTATTAATTAATTAATTGATTGATTGATTGATTAATTAATTATTAGTCAAAAACTGGAGGCAGGGCGTCAGGAAGCTGGCTGTGAATCATAGATAGCTGAGAACTACCTTGATTAATGATCCAGTCACTACCCCCGGAAAGCAGGGCCTAATGCATGCTAAGTGAGCACTCACCCCAACTTTGTTCATTTATGCACTAACCGGAGACGGGCCTCACCCTGTAGCTTGAGGCCCCCCGGCTCTGGTGGGCTGGGATCACAGGGATACACTATGCCTGGCTGAGAAACTTTTCTTCCCAGTTAACAAAGGCTAGGGAAATAAGTTTTTTCCCCTTTGGGGGATGTTTGGCAGAGCCCTAGAATTGGTGTGTGCTTTGTACAACGCGCCTGGCTTGCTTTCCTCAGTACCCTGTGCCTGGTTTCTTACCGTGTGGGGGTACCAGGGATTTTATCATGCTCCTACATAATTTGAAGAAGTTACTATACAGTGCACACCACATTTGGCATCTTGGCTGGAGGGCAGCAGTGTTAACTGCTATGCCATGAACACCTCTGTTCATCTCAGCCGGTTTTAAGAGCCCAGTCCAGTGGCATTAAGTGCACTCTCCCATCTCCACATTATGTTGCACCAAACTGAAAGCCTGCCGCTCGGAGACGTTGTACACATGTAAATAGATCTCTGAGTGGAAACAGTAAATAATCCTCAGGGTAGAAAGTCCTATGTGACACCATCAGCACTTTGATAATCGTCTCTATTTCTTCAATATTTCCATTTCTTATAGTACCTTTTATACTGTCCTTTTATTGTAAAGATTGTCTCAATCTCCAAAGCCCTTGTGGGGCCTGTGTTCACATTCCCACTTCGTAAACAGAGAAATCGAGGCGGTGATGGAAGAAAGTGGTGCTAAGGGACCAGGCTATCAGCTTAGTGCCATGACTTTAAATCAAACCCCTTACACTGTTACACTGTGCTCAAAAGACTGTGGGCAATGTTGCCCGCCTGCTGCCCGCCTGCCTGCTGCCCGCCCGCCTGCCTATCCCATGTCATCTCGTGATTTTGTGGGCAAGGCGTGAGTGTCAACAGGGAGGATTCCCCAGTTTTGTCTTAAATTATGGGTCTTGCCCTGACAACAGTCAGTCTTGCTCATCACCGTGGGCATCTTCTCAGACCCACATTCTTGTCCTCTGCCTAAGCACATAGAAGCAGCAGATGTCTCTTCAAATATTACCTTAAAAATGCCTGGAATTGTATTTAAATGGATTCAATTATTCACTAATTAAATTGCAGATTGTTTCTCCTGGGGCTTTTGCCCTGGGCTGAGTCTCTTCATTGCCTGTGTTGGACAGGGACAAATCTTTCACTTTGTGGCATCTTGAGAAGTTCTGCTGAATAGGCCAAAGGAGCCTGTAGTCATTTCAGAACAGATTTGATATTAGTAAGACTACCTTTTAAATTTTTTGCTTACCCATTTACATTGTCCAGGCCAAGCCTGGACAGATAGTGGGCTTTTGTGGTTTTGTTATTTATTTATTTATTTATTTATTTATTTATTTATTTATATTTTTGTTTCTGTATTTGGTACTTGTGCCTGGAATACCCTGAGGCATTGTGGGCACAATGGAGGCCCATGTGTTGTATTGAATCTGTGTAGTGTGCCAAGAATGGCACAATGGGACCCTGATATTTTAGCGCCACACATGTGTGTCTCTGGTGTGTCTGTCGTGTTTGGAATGTTTAAGCACTCTTTCCCAGAGCCCGAGTGTAGTGTGCACCCACCCTCCTTACTGCTGTTGCTGCATAGTCTAGCTCGTATAAAACGTTTCTCCCATGTGATATGTTCATCCACAGAGGATGGGGGAGGGGGGAACACAATGGGCAGAAGAGAAACAGGTAGAAGTTTAGTGTTACTGAAGAACCAAAGCTTGCTTCAGTGCTATTTTTAAACATGAGTGCTCACTAGCTTTTAAAAATGTAAATTATTTCAACACCTCAAAAAGAAAAAAAAAGGCTCAATAATTTATGCTAATATTCACCCTTATCTTAGATAATTAAGACTTTCTTCTCTGAATAAATAAATATCCAGCTCTCTGGAGTGTTTTGGGGGCAGCCTGGTCATAGCTGAGCATTCCACATACTTGTCTTTACTTCCGGAGAAAGTAAATTTCCCCTCATTTTGCAGGTGAGTCAGAGGTTTACGGAGGTTAAGAGAGTCAGGGCTCAGGAGATGGGTCAGCACGTGATGGTTAGACTTGATTTCTAACAGGATCCAATGGTGGAGGGAGAGGACCAGTTCCTGCTGAGTTCCTTCATGTTCATCTGCACACACACACACACACACACACACACACACACACACACACACAGAGTGAAGATGTTTTCTCAGTGTTTTAGTGGCATTGTGTGCAGAGGTCACTCAGATAATGAAAGAAAGCCCTGTCCCCTCTGTGACATGAACACTCATTGTGGTCTTTCAGGTTGTTGACACTCAGCCATTGTCAAGTATGGAAGCTGTTTAAGCACATGGATGTTGTAAACACCAGAGAAAATGGAGAACTTCTGTCCCAGACAGTACCACGTTGATATTAGCAGAATCCAAGGAAGCTGGTGAGCTGGCGAACTGGAAGGCTTTTGGATGGGAATTGCAAGAAGTTTTCGAATCAAGCACCTCTAAGTGTCTGACCTTAGGCAGGCAGAGAGAGAGAGAGCTTGTTGTCAGCATACACAGTAGAAAGAATTCACGTCAGATCCAGTTGAAGCAGCCCAGAGATTACCACTTGACTTGGATAGACAAAGGGGCACATACTTAGGAGACTGAGGATCAGAAGTTTAGGTTTAGGCTCCCTGTCTCTTACCCTCCCCCCAAATGAATGAATGAATGAATGGATGGATGGATGGATGTCAGGTACAGACAATAATGAAAGCAGACATCACCAGTAGTTATATTAGATACAAATGCAAGACATTTCTGTGTTTGTGTGTGTGACCAAGTGACCTGTGTGAGTTGGGGCCCACCTTTCTTTGCCTTCCCAACACTGGGGTTACAAGCATGTGCCACCAGACACAAATTTCCTGTGTTAGTTCTGGAAGATTGCAGTCTGGTTCTCCCCCCTTTTCTTTTCTTTCCTTCCCTTCACTTCCCTTCCCCTCCCCTCCCTTCCCCTCCCCTCCCCTTCCCTTCCCTCCCCTCCCCTCCCCTCTCCTCCCTTCCCTTCCCCCTCCTGTCTGCCTTTCTTTTTCTTTCTTTCTTTCTTTCTTTCTTTCTTTCTTTCTTTCTTTCTTTCTTTTTCTTTCTTTCTTCCTTCCTTCCTTCCTTCCTTCCTCCCTCCCTCTCTTTCTCTTTTTCTTCCTTCCTCCCTTTCTCTTCCTTCCTTCCTTCCTTCCTTCCTTCCTTCCTTCCTTCCTCCCTCTCTTTCTTCCTTCCTCCCTCTCTTCCTTCCTTCCTTCTTTCCTTTGACAGGGTTTCTCTGTGTGGCCCTGACTGTCCTTGAACTCACTCTGTAGACCAGGTTGGCCTCAAGCTCAGAGATCTGCAGCCTCTGCCTCTTGAGTGTTTCGGTGGTAGGCGTGGTCTGTAACTGTCCAGCATGCAGTCAAGTTTTTGTGTTTGTAAGGTAAGCATTTGTCTAACGTAAACCATCCCTCCAGCACACAACAAAGATTAAGTGGGCTCTTCATTTGCAAGTTTCCACTCTAAGACATTCCTGTATCATAGACATGATACTGCATATGAAAAACGTATTTTAGTCATAAATACTTTAATGAAGAATGCAAGCAGGGCCAATGGAGACGGCTCAGCTGGTAAAACGCTTGCTGCACAAGCGTGAGGACCAGACACATGCCTTTGGTCGTTTGTTTGGTTTTTGTTCTTTTAAATCTTGAGTGTAGTGTGGTGCATACTGTAACCTCTGTGGTGGAAAATCAGAGACAGGGCATTCCTGTGACCATCTCTGTGTCAGAAAATAAAGCAGAGTTTGACAAGATGCTCACAGGGCAATGGGGCTTAACTTGCTGATCTGGCAACACCTGAATTTGATCCCTGGACCCTACATGAAAGTAGACGGTGACAGCTGACTCATCAAGTTGTCCTTTGGCTTCCACGTGCCCACTACAGTGCTCTGTGCACGTGCTCACAACACAAACCCCAGGTGGAAGACACTTGAGGCTCACCTCCAACCTATACACCCATTCACAGACGCTGAAACAGTCCTCCAACCCCACCCCCAAAACAAGCAAACCTGATGGTGCTAGACAAAAGTTTTCCTACTTAATTTTGGAATGAAATGTAGCCACCCCGTCCTCTTCTTTCTCCCTCTTGTCTGTCTGTCTGTGTGCTTTAAGACATGATTTCATGTAGAACAGCGTGTCCTCAAATTTGCTTTGTAGCCAAGGCTAGCCTTGAAACTGCTCATCCTCCTGCTTCTGTGTCTCAAAGACCGGGATTGAAATAGGTGCCCCCCGTGGGAGGCATAGCCTGTTTTTCTTAAAGGGGTCCCTTTCTGGTCCTTGGTTTGGCAGGTGATCTGACATAGTGGCATTCTTCAGCTTCTGGGAAAGGGGGAGGGGTGCTGAGGTAGCGCAGTAAGTCCTTGCTGAGTGGAAGTGATGGGCAGGGTGGGAGGGGTCCTTATAGTCCACAGGAGTCAACTACTGTTGGTTATTTCTGAGTGTTAAATCACAATGACACAAAGTACCAAAGATGGTTGTCTTAGGGTTTCTATTCCAGCACAAAACATCATGACCAAGAAGCAGGTTTGAGAGGAAAGGGTTTATCCAGCTTACAATTCCATATCACTGTTCATCACCAAAAGAAGTCAGGACTGTAACTCAAGCAGGTCAGGAAGCAGGAGCTGATGCAGAGGCCATGGAGGGATGTTACTTACTGGCTTGCCTTCCCATGGCTTGCTCAGCCTGCTTTCTTATAGAACCCAGGTCTACCAGCCCAGGGATGGCACCACCCACAATGGGCTGGGCCCTCCCCCCTTGATCACTAGTTGAGAAAACGCCTTACAGCTGGATCTCATGGAGGCATTTCCTCAACTGAGGCTCCTTTCTCTGTGATAACTCCAGCTTGTGTCAAGTTGACACAAAACCAGCCAGTACAATGGGGCATGATGATCGCTGTGTGGTAGAGCACCAATTTGTTAAGAGCACAGGGTGTCACACACAGGGTGGGCAGTAGCTTGAAAGGCAGTGTCTGCGTGTATTAGGCTGTGTCCCGGGAGCTGTGTAGGAGATAAATCCGCATGGATGCAGCCAGCTCTCATAAGCTATCTTCTTGGAGGAGATGGGTTTTCTGTGGGACTTCCTCTTGAAGCCTGCTGTCTGCCTCAGGACATCTCTATGACGGACTTTATAGCCTGCAGACTCTGAGACCTCCTGTGTGCCTCTGGCCCTCCAGATACCGGCACCCTAGCCCTCCGGTCCCTGAACTGCAGTTAGGAGAGCATCTGCTGAGTCGCTGAGAAAGTCTTGGACTGAAAATCTAAAGTCACTCGGGACTACCTTAGCCGCCTGTACATGCACACAGAATGCAGGGCCTGACATCTTCCTCCAGCAGAGCTCAGCTTCCTTTCCTCTGTCACTCATGGCCATCCTAAGTGATGACTTAACCGAAAGGCCCTTTTGGGTGAGGCCCAGGATGTCTTCACGTACAACTCAGTGTCATCTTCTTAGGCTCTAAACATGAAGGTTAGTCTTACCTGTCAGCTGGATTCACTGGGCACACCCCTGTGGAGTGCCTCTCAGTAAGGGATTGTCTAGTAAGGTTGGTTTGTGGGGGATTCTCTGTCTGTCTGTCTGTCTGTGTCTCTCTTTCCTTCCTTCCTTCTTTTGGTGTTTTCAAGACAGAGTTTTTCTGTGCAGCCTTGTCCTGGAATGCTCTCCGTTGACCTGGCTGGTCTGTAACTTCCAGAGACCTGCCTGACTCTGCCTCCGGAGTGCTGGGACAGCTGTAGGGTTTTTTCTTGGTTGGCTTAATTGATATGGGACCTGGCCCCCTGCGAGTTTCCCGAGTAAGGATCTTGGGCAGCATGGGGCTGGAGTTAGTGAGCTGAGCACTGAGAGGCACACTTGCTTTCATTCTCCCACTCTCTGGAGGTGGCGTGACTCGGTTGGGGTGTCTCCTGCCATGACTTCTCTGCATGAGTAAACTGGAACCACAGCAACAGAGAGAAAACCGAATAGTCCTCCTTTTAGTAGTGTTGGAAGGCTCACCCTTTGGCTGCTGGTTGGGATTGGATGACGTCAGATGGATAAAGCCACACGGCTTTTTAGTAGAAGAGAGAGGAACACACTTGCTGTGTCTCCACTGTGAGATGGCCTTTGCCATCAGCACTAGCACCAGCCTCAGGAACGACAAGCCAGTGAGCTGTTCTCTGTGACGTTGTCAGCCGACGGCATTCAGTACCAGCAACAGAAGGCAGACGACACAGAAGGCAGACGGACCATGCTGATTGCTCGTGTTCAGCAAATAGTTGCTAAGCAAATGTTTGAAAGGCCAAACCAGCGTGAGTAACCACGTCTCCAAACATTCTCTTTTCGGACTGTGACCAGCTCCTCATGAAGCTGGAACAGTAACACAGTAAAGGTTGCACCTTCAGAGACTGAGTTACTTCTGGTCTACCTTCAGTGCAGACAGCAAGTTTGTAGCACTTCTGTATTTGGTGTTGTTTTCGTAAGGTTGCATGGAAGCATGCTGGGTGGGATCGTCGTCATCTTAACATGGCCTCAGATGTGTGCAGAGGCAAAGCAAAGCTGATTCCCTTCTTAAAGCATGCACCGATTACGTTGTTTCAGGTATGACTTTATGTACCAAGGAAGTGGATATGACTAGGACGTGTTGTCTGTTCATAGATGGGGCTCTTAGCAGGGGAAGTGTTGGGAGTGGCTTCGTGGATAAGCTCCAGGATCAGGATCCCTAGCATCCTCATAAAAGCCAGCCAGGTGAGGTAGAGACGGACAAAGAGCTCCAGGTCCCAGGAGAGACCCCACCTCAGCAGATAAAGTGGAAAGCATTGGAGGAAGACAGAATAAACCTGTGGTCTTCACAGGCACACACACATCAACCTCTAGCCTACACACCCACCCACACTCACATACACACATGTGCACACATGCTCGTGCACGGGGGCTTTAGAAAGATAAGGAAGGACAAAGGAGGAGTTATTTGCTTCTGCTGGGGGTGGGGGTGGGGCAGAGGCCCCTTAAGGTCCTAGCAGGGGTGCTAGGCACAGGACAGGGTTAGAAATGTGACAGGTGGCAACATCCCAGGCAGAGGGAAGAATTGAGCAAGCAAGGCACATGCGATAGTTTGGAGCGCCGAGTCTTATGCTAGGATACCAAGCAGGGACCCCAAGGGACAGCTGGTGACTTTGACACAGAGGCTGTGGGTCCTTTGGATTCTGCTCTTGCAGGTGCTGCACTTAACTGGGTGAAGGCAGGTTCTCACTGCAATGCAGAGGAGGGCCAGGGGTCACTGACACAAGAGCAGAGTCCTGGTCAGGGTGGTAAGATTCTCTTGACCTTAAGAACATTAAGGGCAAACCTGATGTCTGTCCTTTTAGCATCCAGTGTGTGTGTGTGTGTCCGTGTGTGTGCATGCACATGACTCTGGGGACCTGAGGTGATCTCCCTATACTATATTCATGGAGGCTGGACCTTTCGGATGAACACAGGGCTCACCTATACAGATAGTCTAGCTAGCCAGCTCGTGATGGGCACCCATTGTCTCTGGAACTGCAGGCAGACTACGGTGTGTACATGGGTGCTGGACACCTGAACTCTGGTCCTCATGCCTGAATAGCATCTGCTTTACCCGCTGAGCCATATTCCCAGTGGGTCAGATGCTTGGTGTCACCATGCAGTGCTGTGCCTTCTTAATGGGCTGTATGTGAGGAGCGTAGTGGCTGTGTAAGATAGTGGCAGCAGCCGACAGAATCCGGAGTGCGGCTCCCTCTCTGAGTCAGGGTTTCTGTCACTGTGACGACACACCATGACCGTGTGTGTTTTCTAGAGGAAAGCATTTGGGGCTGGCTTACAGTTCAGAGGTTCAGCCCATCACTGTCATGGCAGCGCGCAGGCAGACGTGGTTCTGGAGAGGTAGCGGGGAGTTCTACACCCGGAACCACAGGCATCGAGAGAGACTGACAGACACTATGCCCAGCTTGTGCTCTGAAGCCTCAGAGCTGGCCTCCAGTGACACACTTCCTCCAACAAGGCCAGTCCCTAGGAGCCTAGGGGACAGTTTTTTCTTAAAACCACTGCACTCTGTGGGATGGGAACTCCTCAGACAGACCAGCACTTGTGCAACACGTGTGGAATGTTCATGCTTCCTTCCCCTTCGTTTCTGGCAAATAGTTTTAGTCAAGAAGGCTTGGTATTTTAATGTCCTGATGACATTGTTGCTCCGTGTATTTCTTTATGTACTTTGAGACATCTGTTGAATACCTACTGTGTGCTGCTTTTCTAAGTTATTTCTGCAGAAACATTCTAAAGTGAAAGGCAATTAATTCTATTGTCAGCTCATTTCCAAAGAAAATACTTATCCTGGACTCTAGGGACTGCTTGGGTGATGATGTCATATCAATTGGTTTATTTTATCTTATTTTATTGACTGGCTGTTTATTTTGAACTCCTACAGGGAAGAGGCTCAGCTCTTCTGTCTTATTTCGAAGTAGAGGGTGGAGTGTGTGGTGGAATGTGGACAGTTGGTCGGAATGTCACAGACTCAGATCTTACTTTGCATCGTACAGAGGGTGTTGGAATGGGTCTCAGTTAGGGTCCCATTGCTGTGAACAGACACCACAACCAAGGACAACATTTAATTAGGGCTGGCTCACAGGTTCAGAGGGCAGTCCATTGTCGTCAAGGGAGAAGCATGGCAGTTTCTAGGTGGGCATGGTCCTGGAGGAGCTGAGAGTTCTACATCTTGTTCCTAAGGCAAATAGGCATCCAGGTACTTAAGAGGAGTGTCTCAAAGCTCACCCCCATGGTGACACACTCCCTTCAACAAGGCCACACCTCCTAACAGTGCCACTCCCTGGGCCATGCATATTCCACAACAAGCTCCTCCTGCTTTCTAGGAAGATTAATGAAACCGGTGTGTAAAGACAGACAACTGGACAGCCGGGAACACTGACCTTTCGTGGCTAGGAGGAAACATCCCAACTAGGAGCTATGCAGGATTGTGGAAGGGCTTGGAGCTGGGGGGGGGAGGGGGAGGGAAGGGGGACTGGGGTTAAGTAGGATTGGGGACCAGCTGTAGGGGTGGGATCTTGGAGAACAGGTGAGAAGAGAACGCTGTTCTTTGAGCTGGTATACACGATACTTATATTCTGAGGCAGGCATTATTTTCAGGGTAATTCAAAGTTTTAAAGCTGTTTGATCTCAGATACCTTTAAATTCCCTGCTTAGCTCATTCGGTAGATGGATGTGTTGCAAATGGAGAAAGGGAATACTTTCATAAGGGTGAATGTGTTCTGATTTTGATTTCTCCCTTTTTCCTTTCAAATCCCAAGGCCAGTTGCCTGTACCTCATTAACATTGAAGGCAGCTGTGATCCTGTAATCTTCTGCTTTTTTCAGAGAACTCGAAAGAGATGTTAACCTTTCTTGGAGGAGGTGATTTTCACAGCCTTTGAATAAAAGCGCTCAGCTCTACCTTCAGCTGAAATCAATGGGGTCTCCTGTTTATCAGAAGCCACCCAAGATGCTTGTGTCCCAGCTGACAGTACTTCGATTTTATATTGTTATTCCAAGTCTGATGCTATCCAGTGGTCCCCAATGGCAAGGATTTCAAGCTCCATTCTTTTGGGTCTTCAAAAAAATTTTTTAAAAGTATAACAAGAAAATGAGGGAAATTTTTTTCTAGATTTTTTTTTTTTTTTTTTTTTTTTTTTTTGTGAATTACCAGATTTTCCTCCTCGTGAGCATGTCATCAGCTCATTAATGGGAGAACACAGTGCACACTGCTGCAGAATCCTTTATTGTAATGGGCTTTAATATAAGACATCAAAACCGTCTGCATTCTGTCAAAAGATCGTAGACCTGGAATTTTAATTTGATTATTGTCCCCAATTTTCCCAGACTTTCAGAGGCAATCGTGTTGTTTGAACAGCTGTTGCTCTGGTCAGGTCTCAGTAACAAATGAGTCAGGGACCGGTTTTGTGTAGCAGGACACATCAAAGGGACTTCCTGAAGACGGCAGGCCATGAAAAGAAGGCAGAAAGAAAGGCTGGTAGCCCCCGGAGGACCGCAACAACTATTTTTTCCTACAATTGCAACGGTTTGTTCTAATAAGTATTTTCTAATGACCTTATAAATTGCTGACCTAATTTCTTTGGAGCTTTTGTGTTGGGTAGAAAGAAAAATTGCAATGAAAGTCAATAGGAAAGGAAAAACCTGCTAAAATGCAGGAGCAGAGCAAATGGTGAGGTGGTGTGGTTAATTTCCTGTCATCTGCGAGTGCAGTCCACACGCTGCCCCTCCCACCGTGAGGGAGGGGGAGGGGCTGCGAAATGTGTCTGCCGGCAGATTTGGAAAAAGATCAAATTAACATATGAAAAGATGCTTGAAAGCAGTGTGGTGTGGAAGGGCTTTTGGCTTCTGTCTCCCTACCTAACGGACAGGTTTGAAAACCTAAAATCGGCTAAATCCAGGAAAGCCTTGATTCACCCAAGTGAATAAACACTTTATTGCATTTGCTAATCTAATTAATCAAACTCTAACTTCTTCTTTCTAAAGGAGATTCACAGCCAGTAAAATAAATTAAATCAACATTATTCCCCCCTCACTGAAAATAAGCTTTCTTCCCCCGGGTAAGGCGGTCATTTAAATTCCCCAGGCCTTACTGCTCCAGTCTGCCAGGGGGAAGCAATTGTAGGGGTGGAACCACCCCGAGAGCCTGTGTGCTGAGCCTCATGGCCTCTGTCTCAATTTTAACTGAAGTTGTTTTTAGGAGTACGTAGACCGTGGATGTTGTCCATCTGCTGATAAGGAGGTTGGCGCATTTGTAGAATAAAACTGTATTAAGGCCAAGAAATCCTGGAAAGTTAAGGATACTTAAGGTTTGAAAACAATGGTAATGTGGGCTTAGCCGCCGAAGGAATGGCAGTCAGTTCTGAAGCATTCTCTCGGTTTGTGTTGGGTTGACGTAGTTTTAAATCATTAGAAGATTTGATTTTAGATTACACCTATATCACCTATGAGATTTTATACACACACACACATGTTCACAGAAATACCAAGTACAAGGGAGTGAAGGTCTAAAGATGGCTGAGAACCCATCAGGAAATTGCATCATGCTGAGCGAGGGGCCTCATGTAAGGATAATAAAACTTAGGGATCACCTGTATGGGGATAAGCCAAGAAGCTAGAGCTGTGATGCTTAATTATACGCCTTAATTTGTGTGTGTTGCTAGTGCGTATGTGTATGCTTACGAGCTAGAAGTCAACCATTTTTGAATTAGGCTATCTGGCTAGCTGGCATGGAAGACCTAGACCCCCACTGGACTGACTGAGGGTCCCCAGTTCTGGGGTTACAAACACCAGGCAACATACCTGGCTTTTTTATATGGATTCTGAGAATCAAATTTCTGTCTCTATTCTTCGCAGCCTCAGGTTGCTTGGGCATAGAGACCACAAGGGATTCACTGCTTACTTAAGGGTTGTTGCCCTAGCCAGAGCCCTTCTAAGGAAGAATCTAAATGTTTCCAGCACCACAGTCTTCTTTCTGGTTCTTCGGTTTGAGGATCAAAGGCTCCCAAGGATCCTCTGATGGACTAACTGCTATTTTGCAATCTTGTTCACCAGGATAGTGTGCTTTAAATTCCTTCACATGCTCCATTACTCTACATTAGAATGTAAAGGAAGGTCAGCCATGGCCGCATTCAGATATGAGGGGATTAGACCGGCTCGAAACTTCTTTTCCTTTCAGTAAATCCTACGACTTCCTTCCTTCCTTCCTTCCTTCCTTCCTTCCTTCCTTCCTTCTTCCTTCCCTAACTCTTTTATTTCCCTTCCTCCCTTCCTCCTTCTCTCCATTTCTCCGGCTTCTTTTGAGACGGGATTTCATGTGGTCCAGATGGCCTTGAACTTTCTGTGTAGCCGAGGCTGTCTTTGACTCTGTGGGCAGTTCTTAAATTCTGAGATTACAGGCACGGACCACCCACATTGCCTGACTTTTGTGCTGTCATTTTGAATATTTTCTTCTGCTACGAGTGAAGTGACATCCACACTCAAAGCCTCACTGGAAGCACTCTTCACTTCAGAGGGTTGTACTGTCTGGGAAGTCAGGCCTCTGGGCCTACCGTCAAGATTGCTTTTCCCACACAGCATGGCTGGGACAGTTGTCAAAGACTGTCCTCGGGTGGGCTGTGGAATGTCACAGAAACAATGATGAAAATTTTTTTTTTTCTGAATGTAATGAACTTTTATGTGTAAGTATGGGTGGCTCGGGCAAGTCAGTGGCCTTTCCAACCTTGAGTGTCAGGTATTACTGGTGGGCATTCAAATGAATAGTGTTGTCTCAAGACTAAAGACAAAGAAGATGCTTCTTTGTGATAATTTAGAAACACCCTGGGGCTGGAGAGATGGCTCAGTGGTTAAGAGCACTGACTGATCTTCCAGAGGTCCTGAGTTCAATTCCCAGCAACCACATGGTGGTTCACAACCATCTTTAATGGGATCTGATTCCTCTCTGGTGTCTCTGAAGACAGCGTACACATTTAAAATAAATAACTATTAAAAAAGAAAAGAACACTGTGTACTGTCTTATGGTGAGCTCATACTGAAATAAGATTGAACTTTCTAACAGTACTCGTGTGTTCTTGAGCATATATGCTCACAGGTGCCTGGGTTACCAGACAAAGCCTCATGCCCCCCCCACCTACACTTGAACTTAACAGTCTTTCTGCCTTTACCTGCAGCATGCTTTAGATTGCAGGTATGAGCTATGGAATCTGACTTACCTAGTGCTGGAGACCAAGCCCAGAGCCTGTGTGTGCTGGCAAAGTTC
The DNA here is from genome assembly GCF_963924665.1 of Micromys minutus. Taxonomy (NCBI): domain Eukaryota; kingdom Metazoa; phylum Chordata; class Mammalia; order Rodentia; family Muridae; genus Micromys; species Micromys minutus. The sequence continues at coordinate 78,697,306 of NC_137975.1, read as the reverse complement.
TCAACGAGCCAAGCAATAGCCTGGTTTATTTACTATGGGCATTGTTGTGTATGTTGGCCAAAATAGACTGGTGTCTAAGAGTAATTCACGTTCTGGTTTTAAGGTTGTTGGTAACATACAGATTCAGGAGTAATTTAATTAGTTGCTGATAAAGACCAATTGTAGTGGTCGAGCTACCTTAAATACTGTACCTGAGCTAGCCTACTGGCTAAGCAGTGGACATGGTCGCTTACCATGTTCTCTGTAAATTGTACCCTTGACTGGTCAAATGTGTATCCTCTGTGATCTACTACTTGTGTATTGTGTATTCATTCAACCAGCCACCCACAGTCTTATTTTTATTTAATTAAACGTGTGTGTGTGTGTGTGTGTGTGTGTGTGTGTGTGTACATGTGCCCCGTGTGTTGAAGTTAGAGGTCAACTTTGAGGAGTTTGGATTTTACCTTCCAAACCTTGGTGGGGCAAAGTCTCTAACCCTAAGCAGCCAACTTCAGGCTAGCTTGCCCAGAGCTTTCTCCTACTTGTTCTGTCTCTGTTTCCCATCTTGCTGTAGGAGTGTTGGGTTTTTATGCCAGTTCCAGGCTCTCGCAATCCCCTCATCCCTCCTCCTCCTTCTCCTCATCCTCTTGTTGAAACAGAGATTCTCTGTGTAGTCCTGGCTGTTCCAGAACTCGGTTCTGTAGACCAGGCTGGCCACAGACTCAGAAACTCGCCTTCCTCTGTGCCATCATCACCCAGCTAACTCTAGGCTCTGAATTACCGTCACTGGACTTGCTTGGTAACTTTGTTCCTCCGCTGAGGCATGTCCTTGGCTCTAACAACCATGTTTCCTTGTAACTTACGACTTTGTGCTTGCTCCTAGATTCTGTAGTGGTGCAGAGGTAAACGAGATAAAGGGCCTAAAAGCAGTGCTTCCCTGTTAGCATAATTTATTTCGATATGGTAGATATGTTTATGTCTTCTAGATTATGAATCATTTGACTCTGGAAACACAGGGTCCCAGAATTAACATTAGTTTGTCCTGGAGCAGGTTAGAGCTGGAGGAGTAAAACAGATTAGATTATCCCCCAGTGCTCTTTGTTTGGTACATCTGCTTTCAGCATCCTGTATTTAGTTCTGGGCATGTTTAGGAATTTCAGTGGTTTATAATAATTACCAACATGATTGGATTAAGAGAACATTAATGAGCAACACCTTAGATGTGTCTATAAGGATGTTTACAGAGGGAGAGAAGCCACCCTGAATGAGAAGGACTCCATTTCATAGGCTTGGAACAAAAAGACAAAGAAAGCCATCTGAGCTCCCGTGTCCCCCTTTCTCTGCTTCTGCTACAGTGTGAGTTGGTACCCTGGCACCCCTGCTATTGCAGCCAAACCTTCCAAGGGTCGGGGGCTGTACCCTCAAAATGTTTGCCAAGGCAAGTCCTTCTCTGAAGCTGCATTGTTAGGTGTTTGGTCATAACACAGGTAACCAGAAATAGTGGCAACAAGACCATCTGACGTTCCTACTTACTGTTCAGGAGATTGCCCCTGGAGCCATGATAGCTTATTACCATCACAATTACTCTGTATTAATAACCTGTTATATAGGGCACACGTATCTCCTGGTTCATTTAAGCCGCACAGTTGTTTCATGAGAGGAGGGCAGTAGAAGCTTCCAGATCCCTTGGTGTAACCTAAGTAACTTCCCAAAGAGTACAGAGTATGTTCCTAACGAGGGCTCTGACCTGTTACCTCACCCTAAGCCACTGTGCTCACCATGTCTGGAGGACTTGGGGGAGGGCAGCTTTGTTGGTAAAGTACTTGTCACATAACTGTGAGAACCAGAGACCTTGGACCTGGAGGTACCTAGGTAAAATCCCGGCCGGGCTCAGTGTGTACCTATGCTATGAGGAGACAGAAGGACCTCTCAGACTCCATGGGCAGCTAGTCTTGATTGAAGGGTGAGCGCCAGGGAACCCAGTATCAATAATGTAAGGTAGAGGCAATCGTTGAAGACATCCAGTGTCAGTCCTTTGGAGCACGCGCGCACACACACACACACACACACACACACACATATGAGCATGCATACATATGAACACACACTCATATAGATATCTATGAACACTTACTGTGTTTACATACATGAAAACTTACCCTGGAACTGTGGTGTTAAGCCTAAAATTTTATCATAGCATTTCAAGTGTGTTTCCTATGTCTTCTTTTATCTTGGCTGAATAAAGAAAAGCACATTAGTGATATGCAGGGCTGGTGTAGAGACATGCGGGGCCCTGAGCTCTGTACTGGCATCTGTCCCTCTGCCCCATTCCCGAGGCTCTTCTCTGTGCCCTTTATGGAGAAGACCAGGTGTTCTGCTCTTCCGTCTCAGGGCCTTTGCACTGTATGACTTGCTACCCACTGTACTGCTCCTCTTCTTGCCAAGTTTTCCTTTGTTGAGTCCAGTGCATCAGGACTTACCTAGAGATTTCCCACAGAGCACTAAGTGCCGTACAGTCCCAGCGTACGTTTGAGTCAGTGTCCCTAAGTGTAAGCAGCAGAAACAAGCTTGGATTAACTACGAGATGGAGTCACTGACAGGACGTTTCGGAGTTCAGAGTTTCTTTGGGGAGGACTGAAGAACGAGGCAGGAAAGAAACAAAGCAGTGTTCAAACCTGGGGTAGGCCTAGAGAGGATCCTGCTTTGTGTGCTAAATGCCGGAAGCCCTGCTATGAAAGCCTTACAGTGCTGGCAGAAAAAAATCATCTCTGTGGCAACGTCTGCCAGCAGCAGCACTACCTCAGCCTTGGGAGACAGCCCGGAAGTCACTGATTGTCCCCTAAAGTGGACACTTAGATAGTGTCCTTATTAGTGAGATCAAGATCTATGCAGGGTGTGGGATGCATTAGTTGAAATTTCTTTTAACAGTGTGATGGTGGTGAGCAGCTGTTGACCAGTGGGGAAACATGACAGCATCTTCATTTACATATGTATAAAATTCTAATTTCATTACCTTGTTTGTTGTTTCAAGATTGAGTTTCTTTTTCTGTGTAGCCCTGGCTGTCCTGGAACTCACTCTGTAGACCAGGCTGGCCTCTGATTTGGAGATCCACCTGCCTCTGCTTCCCAAGTGCTGAGATCAGAGGTGTGTGCCACCATGCCTAGTTTTGATTTATATCTTTAAGCAGAGCATGGAATCAAATGCTTCAAGCTGGAGAGATGTCTCAGTGGTTGAGTGTTTTCTGTTCTTTCAGAGGACCCGGGCTCAGTTTTCAGGGTCCAGGTATCTCACAAGTACCCATAACTCCAGTTCCAGGGCTTCCGATACCCTCGTGTGGCCTATGAGGTCACCCCAACTCATATGTATGACACATATACATAACTGAACAAAATAAAAATAATTTAAAAAAATGATAAAAATATGACCTCATCAGTTTGTTCTGTCTTTAAATATATGAAGGGGTTGAAACAGGACAAAATAACAAGAGAAAACAGTATTTCTTATAGCAAAGTGCTATCCTCAGTCCTCCTTACAGCAGAGTGCTATTCTCAGTCCCCCTTACAGCAGAGTGCTATCCTCAGTCCTCCTTACAGCAGAGTGCTATTCTCAGTCCCCCTTACAGCAGAGTGCTATCCTCAGTCCTCCTTACAGCAGAGTGCTATCCTCAGTCCTCCTTACCAGGTGTTTCCACCGACCCCATATTTTCATTGTGTGATTGAGGCAACGTGTAGTACAAAGCTCAGGAACTGTCCACTAAACTGTGAGTGGGTTTCAGTCACTTCTGACCGGCTTCTGAATTTGCAGGCTTATTGTAGTCTACTTTTCACTGTGGTTTCATGTGAACACAGCTTTCTTCTTTGAAAAGGGACAATGGGTTTATTCATCCCTTAAGGCCCTCTGCATTGGTGCTTCTGACATGGCCTGTGGCGGCTTTAGACCAGATGAAAAAAAATTGCATAGCTATAACAGCCAATTGTGTGTGTGTGCTTGCGCTTGTGCATGTGTGTGTGTGTGCGTGCATGCTTGTATTATGTGAAAGGGTGTAGGTGCTATATAAAAGCGTGTGTTGTGAGCATGCACATATCCAGTGCTGGATTTTCATGATAAAGTGTGTGGAAGGCAGGTCAGTTTCAGGCTACTTGACTAATTATCACTTCCCCCCAAATACTGAATAAAATAATATACTGGTAGAGAAAAATCAACTCTTGTCCTAGCATCTTGAATGGCTATTCTTAAACTGAGAGGTATCGGCCACCTTAGAGTTAGATTTTACTCAGGAGTACGGAGAATTCCGATGTGTTTTCACCTCCTTGATACAAACTATCCCAAGGAGAGCTTATGTTGGGATGCATTGTTCTGAGTTTTCACTCATTTCCCCTCAATATATTTTGCCGTGTATCCAGCTTTGTTTCGTCTGCACACCATTGCATACACACTCATGCAAGTGTGACCTACATGGGACATTCGTCACCACAGAGTCTTGAGTCTTGACACTGTGTCTTCATAGAGGCTGTAGTCTTCATGTAGAGAGCTCCTAGAAGACGGAACCGCATTGAGCAGGCTCCGTTTGAAGGAAACTGAGTATAGGAGTAAGTAGTGAATCTCTCGGATTTGACATTCATTTCAATCTGATACGCTCATGTGTGTGTACAACGTGTAGACATTTTCCAGTTGCAAAACCAATCTGGATTCCATCGCTCCAGGTACACGGTGTTCACATGCCTGAACATGGGTGACAGTGTGTCGGCTGGAAAGAGGGATCAGGGGACCTGAGGTACAAATGGAAAATTCGATGCTGGAGCATTTGCCTTAATTGGTAGTGTTGAAAGTAACCTCAGTCCCCCAGGGAGTTCTTGGTGACTGTGGGTGTATCATGACTGCCTTTCGTTTTATTGGCTCACTAAATTCTTAGATTACTCTCCACCATTTGATATTGACAAACCATAAAGCTCTTCTAGAACTGTTCAGCAGTGACTTACAAAGAATTATCTTGTTAATAAACTCGCCATCATTTGGAATTCAAGTTTAATTAAAACGGGGAAGTAAATGATGATGTAAAGACGTTTCCTCATTTAAGCCGATATCCTGTTATTGTCTCTTCTCCTCTTCCCTCGATTGAAAGATTTCACCTCAAACCCATTTTTTATTGGAGGGGGGGAGCAAGGTGAATTTTTACAGAAACCACTGTAATTCTTTTTCTGTTGTCAGCTTTTGATTTATTTATTTTTTATTAGAAAGGGAGTTCAGAGATAGAGTGTGAGGGAGATAAAAATGAAAAAATCCATGTTATCTGGGGATTCTGGTTTTCAGTATTCTGTTTATGGAGAATGATCATTTATAGGGCTTCAGAGCTGTTTCCCACCAGTGTTACCAGGTCCCAGCTTAGAACTCAGGTGGTGGCTTGCCTGCCATTGCCTGAGTCACAGGATGACGGTGCTTAGCTCCCTGGAAGCTGGCTTTCCTGCTGGAAAACCAGGACATTTTCCTTTCTTTCGTTAAATAGAAAGCAATACTCGCACCCACGTTTTAATGCGATGCTGACCCTCTGGGAGGACGCCTGGGTTATGTTGGTGGCCCTTGTAGTTTATGGGGTTCTTAGAAATTGGCTCCTCAGCACAACGGATAGGCTGTTCATGAATTACGTGTACTATGTCAGGCCTTAGGATTTTTGACTCCCTTTCCTTTTGCTCCCCTGAATATTCTGGAGTGAAGCTTCTTGTCAAGCTTAGCCCTTAAGAGATGCTGTAGGCCTGTGACATTCCCGCACACTTCGGGAAAGCGGAGTGTGTTGTCAAGGGTCACAGCGAGAAGCTTGTCAAGGCAGATGCTGATGTTAGGTTAGTGGGAGTTTCTAGTTACCCTCTTTAATCAAGGCTTTCTGGGTTCACGAATGGGATTCACAGTCTATTGCTTGTAACTGGGCAGGAATTCTCCCCAAACAGTTTCAAGTGTTCTGGGGCCCTCAGGCCTGTTCACTTGGGTCTCTCAGATTATAAATAGATAAACCTGAGTGATTGTGAAGTGCAGAAGGAGGACATGCTGACTAATGGATAGTCAAAACACAGTTCCTCCATTAGACCACCCCAATCCACCTTAGGTACCACACCATCAGTCCGCTTCTAGTAGAAGACATGATACCGCGGGTTTCTGCAGCTCTTGCAGGTCCTAGTCTGTGCTGATGTTGACTGGGAGGATGCTACTGATGGTGAGTTTACATCCCAGCAGCTGAGCCCATAGAGAGATACACATGACTTCAGAGAGCAGCGGGAACTGTTTATGGTTTTACAGAGCATCCAAGGCATTAACGTAACACACAGGTGGTATTGCAAGCATCCAGGAGCTTCACTTTCCAGATTCCACAGTGGTGAAGGCGATGAGGTTGCCCTTTTCATTGATAATTTATTTTTTAAAATAAAAATTGATATTATAGACACCTCGAGTCTCTTATTCTAGTTTAAAAACTCTCATTTCAATCACTGTTTGATACACCCTGAATGCAGCAACTCCAGGTCTCTTATGAGAGGGTAGAAAGTCATTAGAAATCTGGTTTAATAGGATTTAACCTGTAGTGTTATTTTTTCCCTTCCCTTCAACTTTTATCAAGTATTTAATTGCCCACAAGATGATTTATTTTAGAATTGGCCTACTTCCTCTCCCCTCCCCCGCCCGTTAATGCCTGTGGGCCAGTGTAGATGTGTAGCTGAATTAGCAAGCCAGGGATCATTCTGTAAGTTAATAACCACAATGGGGAATCAAGTGGCTTTCATTTCCCACTTTTTCTGGATTGGCTCAGCATGTCACGTGGTAGAAGGAGGAGTGGAAGGGAAGGGCTCTTGTGGAAATGCCTTTGGCTTTAAATTGTCTCATTAATATAAAAGATGTGTGTTTACTGACTGGAAAGTTTGGGAGAAAAAGCTGAACATGGCAGTGTGCCTATGACCCCACACTCAGGAGGCTGAGACAGGAAGGTCGTGATCTGAGACCAGTACAGCCTGGACTTCAGAAAGAGACAGCACCTCAAGATTACTAAGGAAATAAAAAATCCAGAGAAAAAGAAGCACAGAAAAGAAATTTCTGTATTCTCCCACTCAGAGAGATTCTTGTGAATCCTTTGAGGTTTTGTTTTGTTTCATTTCAAGGATTGTTTTAAAAATTATTTTTAGTTATGTGTCTATGTGTGTGTGGAGACATGTGCTCTTGAGAACAGAATCCAAGGAGGCCAGAACCGTAGGGTTTCCTGGAGCTGGCATTCCAGGAGGTCGTGAGCCGCCCCGAATGGATGCTGGGAACAGTTTGGCTCCTCTATTAAAGCCACATGCACCACAAGCAGAGTCCTTTCTCTAGCCCTTTCCTTTGACAGTTAAAAAAAAAAGATTTGTCTTATTTATACGAGTACACCATAGCTGTCTTCAGACACCAGGAAAGAGCATCAGATCCCATTACAGATGGTTGTGAGCCACCACGTGGATGTTGAGAACCGAACTCAGGACCTCTGGAAGAGCAGTCAGTGCTCTTAACCACTGAGCCACCACTCCAGCCCTCCTTTGAGAATTTTTACAATGTCTTTCATGCTGAAAGTGTCCATGGATTTATGAAACAAGCATCAATAAAACCCCTTTTGCAGTGCTTCATCGGTGTATTGTCCTGTCCCCACTCATTCTCCCACACTTTGCCTCTGATGGGGATTGCATAGCCACGCTCTCTGACTGTTTTTCTTGTGTTTTACGTCTTGGCTCTTGGTGTTTTACTTCATAGTTTTGCAGTACATGCATCTCTGTCACAGTTGGCTTGTGTTGCACAGTCCAGAAGTTTAAGTGAACAGAATTGTGCTGGGTTTTCTGTTTTAGCAATGCCGTTGCCACATAAGCATTCGTGTGAAGTAGGGCACACAGCTTCAGTAACCTCTGACTATCCTGGAGTATTACATGATGTGAAGGTGCTGCGGCTTCTCTGTTTCCAGTCAGTGAGCATCTGTGCTGGAGTTCTGGAGTGGCTCTTAGATCCCCCTAGCTCTCACCAAGTTCCAGACGCTGTTGCCTGCTTCTGAGCCCGAGGACCACTTCCCCTTCCCGCTTCTGCCAGCGTACACTGCAAGAGAACAGTCCTGGGAGCAGCGCTCAGAAGGTGGCTCTTGAGGGTTCCATGTAAATACCACATTTCCCATAGGCCATTGCAGCTCCCATAGTTCCTCCATATCACTCACACAGCAGGTGGTTTAATACCAGACCTATGACCTCTTATATTTTCTGTCTTGTCCACTCCTTCTCTCCATCCCATGCCCCTGAGTGTTTTCCTGTTTATTTTTTCTCCTAGATAAATTTAATTAATGGGTAAACTTAATTAAATATATACAGCCTTTGTCCTTGTAGGCGAATGTCGTGACTGTGGCCATTCTTGTAGCACACAGAGTAGGTAGATTTTCTGCAATCTATTCCCAACTGGATTCCTCGGCAGGAGTATGGGCTTTACTAGATGATGCTGGCTTGTTTCTTAAGGTGTTTGGAGCAGATCCTCCTAGACAATGAGGAGATTGTTCCATTATATTGGAGCAAGCATAGACTTTATCCTACCGATTCTCAGGGTTGAAATTTGTACTCCCGTTATTTTATGTGGTTGTATATCTTTATGTGTATTGTTAAGTATCTTTATTTTTCATATGTAAGAGTTGTACTTCTTAGTTTACGTCGGTTTTTTGGGGGGGCCTATAGTTCTTATATATAATATATATATATATATATACATACACACATATATGCATATATGGTATATGTTGCTATATATGCTAATATATATTACATATATTATATGTACTTATATGTAATAGAAACTGAGTATATGCTGAGTATTGCATTTGTTTATTTGCTCGTGGGCGTGAGGGAGAGAGGGGAAGGTTGTGGGGGAGGGGCTGAGTTGGGTCTCTTCTTCACTCTGTGGGTCCCTGGATTGGACTCCTGTCACCAGGCTTGATGGGACAGCACCTTTACCTCCTAAGCCCCTCCCCCAGCGCGCTTCCTTGGTGTTCTGAGACTAGTATCTTCTGAGCTGTGTTGACATTCCTCCTGCGCTCATCTTACATTGATGTGCAGTGTGTTCCTTGAGGGGTTTTCTGATTTGTCTGTTTTACCGATGCTCGCGGATCATTATCGTTTAATGCACTTACCCACACGGCCAGTTAGAGCCTGCGATCTAACTCTATTTTCTCTTGCTTTTCTCTCCGTTCTTGCTCTTCCTCTCCCTGCTCGTCTCATCGCGCTTAATATCACCCCCCCCAACAGAAATCCAGTACCATATAAATACTTCAATGGTGATTTCTTTTTACCACGTGGACAAATGGATAATTCCTTTCTAAATTGGAATGGCCAGATGTGTAGCCGATCTCCAGGATGAAGTGTTTCTGACATGATGGGTTTGGGCATGGTAGCGAGGCCCAGCCCTGCTGAGCTGCACTCAGCGACTTACACCTCTGCTAATAAGGTGGTTTTTGAAATACCACATAATTGGAAAACTATCTCAGAAAGTCCCAAATATTTGCACATGATACTGGCCTTTGAAGAGGAAGTGAGACAGATGATGGGGAGTCTGTCAGTTTGTCCAGATGTTGGAGGAACATCTGTGATAACAGCTCAGGCCATGATGACCCGACTGTCCCGTCCCAGGCTGGAGACTCACACCCTGGCTCATTTGCTGCCTCAGAAGAAGGGAAGCTCGCTGCTCCACTTTCCCACTTTAGTTTTCTTACAGCCTCAGCGAGCCTCACTTGGCTCTTTTCCTTCTTATCAACTGAAGTTTCACAAGAATGTTTATCAGCCAGCCGAAGTCTTGCTTTCAGCAGCTCAACATAGAAGGAATTTTCAGTTTATAAAATGAAGTCGTGTGAGGTCACCGGGACGTACTGTTTGACACACTTTGTTTAGGACTGCCTGGTACCAGAAGCATGCAGGTTTGGTCTGCCTTCCTGGAGTCGCATTCTGCTCTTAGTCGATGGTGCGGTACACAGTAGTCCCCGTATTTAATAGTAAAGTATGTGTAACGTGGACGATGGACCCATGGCTCCAGCTGCACATGGCAGAGGATGGCCTTGTTGAGCATCAGTGGGAGGAGAAGCCCTTGGTCCTGTCAAGCTTCATGTAGGGGCATGTCAGGACGGGGAGGTGGGAGGGAGTGGGTGTGTGCGTGGGGGAGCCCCCTAATAGAAGCAGGGGGTAGGGGGTCTCTGGAGGAGAAACCGGGAAAGGGGATAATATTTGAAATGTAAATTAAAAAAAATTCCAATAAAAGAAAAAAAGTATGTGTGAGACCTCAATGGATATGGGCCGTAATCCATACGCCTCACCACGAAAGAAAGAAGCACAGAGAACCTAAGAGCTTTGTTTGACTTGTATTAGATTGTAAATTCTGGTAGATCACATAAAACAGATCTTATGTATTATCCTCAAAGTGTGTCAGCAAATTCGGAACCCAAGGGTACCAGGCTGTCTGGGGGACATCCCAGACAGAGAGACAACCTAGACAGTGAGGCATTAAGGACCCTGCAGTCAAGCCCAGTTCACTGTGCCCTGGTTATTGTTCTGAGGCTGGTTCCTAGGCCTGCCTTGGTGCAGCCTTGGCTCCGGTGGTAGAGTGCTTGCCTGGCGTGCGGTTTAGTGCTGAGCTTAATCTCTACCATATAAATCCAGCATGGCGATGCATGCTTGTCAACCCAGGCACACAGAGGCAGGAGAACCAGACACTTATCCCAAGCTGCAGAGAAAGTTGTGACTTTGGGCTACATGAGACCCTGCCTTGCCTCAAGTGACTTGTGTACTTTTCTCTAAATTCTATAGCATAAAAAATTCTCCTCAGACATTTTTTTTCTTTGCAGAGGGCCTGCCTCCCTCCCCCTCCCCCTTTTGTCTTGCCATATAGTTCAGACTGGCCTCAAACTCAGCAAGAATTAGGGTTATAGGTATGAACCACAATTCCTAACATTATTTAAAATTTGTTTTCAGCATCTAACCTGCAGCAGCTCCAGTACATGTGAGGTTGGTAAGCATTTCTTCAGCCTGGGTCCATTTCGATAAAATACAAACTGTCATACATGGTGTCTGTCATACAAGGCTGCCTTGCATGATGTGGGCATGGTGGTGAAGACTGAGGGGTGGGGGTGGGAAGAGAGCAGTGTGGTCAGAGCAAGTGTACGAGTTAGAGAAAGCCGAGGACTGGCAGCAGCAGCAGCCGAGCATCCCTGAAGAGCACGGAATCACAGGTGTCTTACACGATGACCTTTTCAGACCTTGAAGCATTTATGCACATATATGTTATGAGGTATCTTGGAGATGGGACACAGCTGGAGTCAGTCATGTTTTATACATACATAGTGCATGTAACCTGAACATTTTCTTTACAGCACTGCTTGTGTGCCTGCCTCTTGACCTTCTCCCATTCCAAGGTATGGCGGTTCCCATTTCAGCATCAGGTTGCTGCTTAAGAAGTTTCTGACTGGAGTTGTTTGGACTTTTTGATTAGGTGTGATCAGTCTGGCACTTCCGGGGCAGGACTGGACCAGAAGTACTTTCAGCGTCTCTGATTATTATCTGCACAGATGGGGTAGTTTTAGGTTCGTCTGACAGTTGTGAAGAGCACTCAGGATTATGACATTCACAAAGGTGGTGTATGTTACTGCCATTTGGTGCATTGGTCACCAGAACTGTGGCTTTGAGCATTGGATTAACCCGTAGTTTGTTTCCTTTAGTGATCTGTATTTACATAAGTAAATGGATTTCATCTTTTAGACTAAGGATACCAGAATATGTCAATTTTTAAGTTTCATAGGGGTATTGTGTTGCGTGTTATATTCATCAAATGTCCTTCAGCATATTTGCTGAAGGTGGGAAAACCGAATCTGCCTTTTCCAATATCCTCTGAATTTTTAATGAGGCCCTTTCTGTCTCACAGATTTCCTTGCCTGTGGCTACTGTTTTCAATGTAACTGTGTTCTACAGTTCTCTCTATTATTTTTGTTGAAATTAATTTCTTTCTTTTGCTTGCAAAGATAGCTTGCGTTTGTGTGGGTGTTCTAGACTGAGTTCAGTGCAAGGGTATAAGGCACATTTTCAAAGTGCTAGGATCCTGAGTATATCCAGTAAGGTGGCTGGGACGTGCTTCCTGAGAAAGAACTTGTTGCCACAAAGACTTGGCTTTGCTCTTTTGTACAACTTCGCACATGAACCAAAGCTTTAAAAATTGTCTTTGTGATACCCAAATAAGAGGATGAGTGTCCATCCCCCACCTCTTCTCAGAAAGGAAAAATGCGTTGCAAATAGATCTCAGCTGATTTCTTTGATTGTAAGTTTCAGATTATGGTCCCTTTTTTTTTTTTTTAACAAGCTGAATGTTTTTACTAAACACTATGAAAAGACAATTAAAAACCACTACGTCAGTTAGGAATTAGTGGTTCTTAGAACAGTGGGTTATTCCATAGCTCTGTGAGCACACTCAGACTGCATGCTAAAATTGATTTAAATATAATTAAGGACAGGAGTAGAGACTTTAACCATTTCCCTACTGGCTTTTGGCACCGTCAGCTGTGGCAGAACTTAATGGGATCAGGTGACAGACTCCTTTAGCAAAGTCCTTTTTTGTAAAGGGAATTTTAGTGGTCCACATAGTAACAAGTATGGTACTCTGGTCAAGAGTTACACAAACAGTCTAATTTACTTCTAGGCAGGTATCTCAATTGATTCGTCCCCTCATTTCAAATCTCAGGAGGAAAGCCAACAGCCCACACTAAACTAAAATAAGCAACTTGGTGAGCGGACAGCTGGCTTCTTACACAGGCCCAGCCTCTGCAGCCTCAGGTGTGGGCGGATGTAACTTGGGATCATGGTTCACACAGGGAACTATAGTCCTGTGCTAACCACTCACCAGCCACATGCCACCATTAGACAGAATAACAGTTAATACCGAGAATAGTCGGTGCAGCCCTAAGGACAGGAAAAAACAGCCAGATACACAGATTGTGAAGAACAGTTTTGTAATTGCATGAGACATTCCAGTCTATATATTATATATGTGAGAGTGCGTCCTTTATGATTAATTTGGAGCTTTATGAAAATACTACGTCTCTGACAAAAGTATAGATACAATTATTGTATACAATTAGTGTATTCTAATTAACCAAATTAAAACGTTGTTTGTGGTATTAGGCCACGACCCCAGAGTTTGTGTATGCTGAGCAGACTCTCTACCACTGAATTATCAGCCCGTTTCTTTCTAAAGTAGGTCTCTGATGAATGGGTCAGGGGCTGGTGGATATGTGCCGGTACACAAAGGATCTCAGGGGACAGATCCTGAAAAGCGGGTCCCAGGACTAAGGAGTGCCTCATTTTATGATCCAGACACATTCATGATAAAGCACACATGTCTTCATATGTTCAGCCAACTCCATCTCATAGCCTCTCTATCCTCATTCTCTTTACACTGTGCCTCGAAAGGCAGCTGCTGACCTCTGAGGATTTTGCCCAGGTTTCCTTACATGTTGACTTTACACATTTTTAGATGCACGTAAAATCTTACCATCCTATGTGACGAATTCTTGTCTTCCTGGTGTCTGCTGACCAGGTCTCCTATTGTGCCCCTTTCTTTCCAAGTGTGTCCTCGTATTTCTTTCTCTAGTTCTTATTTCTGCTCTCAGGCTGTGCCCACTCAAACACAGACATTCCTACAATCTGGATAAAAGAGTCAAAAATCACACAACAGATCATGGGTGTGGAGATTTTACCCACATTTGTCAAGAGTGAAAATCCCAGGACTAAGAATAATTTTAAATGGCAAAGTAAACACCCCGCTATTCTTGTCTAGCGGGGCTATTTTTCATCCCCAGACGTGGCTTTGCAAATTGCCTGCTCTTTTTCTCTCCGTTCCCAACCCCCTTTGTTCTCAAATTTCCATACCATTCTAAGAGGCTGGCCTGTAAAGATTGTCGTCTTTCTCCCTTGCCTCTCCTTGCCCTAAAACAGCTCATAAAGATATTTTCCTAAATGAAGACAGTTCCCTCCCCAAGAGAGATTCTGAGACCAGCTAGAATAGTACGTATTTCTCTCACAATAAATAAACTAGTCATGCAGAATACTCCAATTTTAGGCCTGTTAGTTGTCTTTCTGTCTCTTGCATTGTATCTGGGTTGATTTTTTTTTTTTTTTTTTTTTTTTTTTTTTTTGGTTTTATATTACAGCAGGCTTTGATTACTTTGACCATCTGTTACTGGGGGAGGGGGTGGTACTTCTGTGCACAGGACCAGCTGCAAAGTAGAAGACTAGCTCACTCTGGTGTTCTGGGTACTTCTCATATGTTTCCACCTTGTGGCATGTATAAAATGTTTGTAAGGGGCGGATTCATGGGTGAACAGAGAGGCTTGCATGTAGCCAGGGGTGATTGTCATGGGGGTGGGGGTTGCTACTGCTGTGCTCTGAGCTCGTGGCCATCAGTGCAGGACTGATAGCATCTTTATTGAAGCTCACCTAGAAACACCTCACAGCTATATCCTGGGATACTCTGAAACACAGCAGCTTTACATAAGCAAAGGAAAACCAAAATATGTCCACATGAGCCTGGGCCGTATCAGCCTCTAACTATGGAGCTCTGAAATCGGGACCAGAATCCTCTCCTACATATTTTCATGACTGGATCATATTTGATTAAGTGTTATTTCTAAACATACTAAGTGCAACATGAAGCTACTCTTTTGTATTTATTGCTTTTCCAACATTCAGGACATTTTCCTCTGTCTAATTAGCCGGGCTGCTTAAGAAGCCTTTGGAACCTCCGAAGGAAAATCACCTTAACACATGGTTGGCTGGTTCCAAAGCTCGTTTTCAAATACCATGGCTTGTGATCATTGGTCTCATTCACCCATTCATTCAAGAGGGTTTGGCTGACTGCCTGGTCCACAGCAAGGACACAAAGGCAGAAGGCAAGACAACCTTTTTCCTTCTATGAACAAGGGGACCACGGGCAAATTAGGAGAGCATTCTTGAGTATCAAAAATATTAAAGTTATGGATAAAGGCTATGGGGACAGCTCAGATATTAAGGCACTTGTCACATAAGCAAGTGTAAATGCCTGAGTCCAATCCCCACAGCTTGCATAAAAATGCTCAGTGTGGTGGCCCATGCTTGTAATCCCAGGGCCGGGGAAGCAGTGCTAGCCAGCCATTGTCTAAATGGTGCTCTTCAGGTGAGTATGTCCCGTCTCAAAGGAGATGGATGGCCTTTCTGAAGATAACCTCTACACATGTGTGCACACACACCCCCCTTAAACATAATCCAGCATGTGCATGAGCATGTGTGCGAGTGCTTGATCACACACACACACCCAGAGGGGGGGGGGTGTTTAAAAAGTTACAGATGAATGAATTTATATTGGCATGACAGAATGATAAATCGCAGTAAGAATTCCTCAGTCAGAGTGTGCAGGATGAAGGATCCTGTCAGAGAACGAAGCTTAATTTAAGCTCATCCACAAGAGATGAACAGGATTCAGAACAGCTAAAAGTACCTGCTAATTTAGTGAGCAGAGTTTAGCATCAGAGAGGCCTTGGTTTACCAGAAAATCCATGGGGCCGGAGAGGGTTGTCTCAGCCACTGACACAGCTAGACCTTTTACTACTCTTTTGAGAAACCGGATTCGGTTTCCAGCACTCGTAGCATGTGGCTCATAATCTAGTGTTTACAGCGCCCTCATGTGACCTCTGTGGATATCCTCAGATGTGTGTACCTTCATGTGTGCCTCCCCCTACCCCCTCCCAAAAATCTTTGCAGAACATTGTGGAGCATGTCGCAACACTCAGGAGGCAGAGGCAGGTGGATCTCTTGAGTTTGAGGTCAGCCTGGTCTACATAGCGAGTTCCAGGACTATGTACAGAACCCTGTCTCAAAACAACCAATCAACTAACTTAAAACCAAGCTACTTACCCACCAACAAAAACATTTAAAATAAAATACACCTGGGCATGGTGGTACCCGCAGTTGGGAGGTAGAGGCTGCTCTATGCAGAATTACAGGCATTCCGAAACCCTATCTCAGAATAAATAAATAAATAAATAGGTAACTACCTTTAAAGGTGTGTAATCTAAGAACCATATTAGGTGTGCATATGTGTGTGTGTGCATGTGTGTGTGAAAATGGAGCAGTGATCGCTGGTGTTGGACTGGCTAGCAGGAGCCTAGTGTAAAACAATTCGCATAATTTATTCATCAAATATTGGCACAGGAGCGTGTTGTAGCTGTTCAGATGGGCGGTTATTGTTCTGATAACGAAGAACAAGTGTCTCAAAATTGTTGCCCAGTAAGAGAGCAAATCCAAGAGCGATGTGCAGAATGTAAACATTGTGTTTGTTTGTGGCCAGCGCCTTTTCTGAAGATCACTTGCTACTTCCAGGACAACCTGTCAAGGGTACCTACCTGTCTGATGTCTGATGGACGGCCGGAAGTAAAGGATGCCCGTTGACCTCAGAGGCCCCCCTGACAGGTTTTGGATTTTATCAGGATTGCTTTAGAGGCCCGAACTAGAAATGACATAGAACTGTACATTCTTTGTTATGTTTTTGGGCTGGGGGCTCAGATTGTTTTCAATCCTTAGGGAGAAATACCAGTTCATTCTGGATTTTTCACCCTTGGCAGAAGACCTTTCTGTAAATTTTAAAAGTGAGTTCAAAGGAGAAAGTTGCCCAAGAATGAGTGTGGAGAGATGTGGATGGGGTGGATTGGGGGGGGGGGGGTGAAAGTGAAACAGCCCTCTGTTTACCATTGCAATTAGTAGGATAGAAAAAAGAGGGGCAAGGTTGTTTTGTAAGGCAATGGAACTAAGCAGGTCAGCTTGCTGAGGAGGCCCTGTGATGAATTCTTTTGCAGCTTGAGCAAGATGTTGTCTTCAAGGAGAGAGATGCCCTCTCCCATTGCCTTTCTCCTTTGTGCATGTCAGTCACTGCAGGAGGCCCTTTGCTCCCAGCTGCTCCTCATTTTCAGAGAGGGTCCATCTCCCCAGCTCCCCCCCCCCCCTGTGTGTGTGTGTGTGTGTGTGTGTGTGTGTGTGTCTGTCTGTCTGTCTGTCCCTCCCTCCCTCCCCTCCCCCCTGGAGTGTAAGTAGAACGTGCTTCACTGTTGTGGAGAAGCCTCCCTGCCTGCCACAGGACATCAAGACCCAGTTTGCTTGTGGATAGAGCTGAGGCTACTTTAGTGTGGGATCTTGAACTGTGCATACTAGTTTCCTTCCAGCGTTCTAAAGGCCTTGCTCCACTGCGCTGCCTCATACAGTGCTCTCACTGAGGCACGAACGGGCCACAGAGTGATTCCTGTTGTAGAAATACCAGTGTGTGTTTACACTTTAATAGATATAACCCACACTGCATATGTGGTCTGAAACTTTGTCCTGTGGCACATGGTATATGATGCTATTTCCTTTTTAAACTCTACCTATAGGGGTGAAATATTTCAAACTTCCCCTCCTACCCCCCTCCAAGCTGGGTAGACATCATTAGGGAGTGTAACAAGCATAGTATGTCTTTATTTTTAAAGTTAAAACAAATAAAAAGTCTTTGATCAGAATGGATAAATCGGAGAATTAAATGAAGTGTTCCGGAAAAGAAAATGTGGTGTTTAATATCTTGTTTACGAAAAGCGAATCACCTTTGTAATCTAAGAAAGAAAGCCTTCAGAGCTATGCAGAGTCACTAACTGAGGTACTTGGTGGGGGAGGGCTCCTTTGAAGACTTTGTCCTAGGAAGCCCGATCCTCTTCTGTTCAGTCCACTTTGTGGGACAGCCTTGGACAGCGCCGCGCAACCTTATACGACATCATTCCCTTTCTTAAAAGAAAAATTAAAACGGGTCAATGAGAAGATTAAATTTTAATTTCTCTTAAGTAGAGGAACCTGAGAAAACTATAAAGGATTCAGCCACGCTCGGGTGGTTCCATGTTTTGTAGCCAAACGATTCAAAAAGAGATCAGTTTATTTCCAACTGTAAAATGATACAGTCCTGGACCCACCTGGGAGACAGCGAGACCTCTGACAGCTTTAACCATGCCTACAGTCAGCGAAGGCAGGGAGAGGGGATGGAGGCAGAGTTAGGCCTCGCCAGAGAGGGGGAGAAATCTAGAGCTACCTGAACTCAGCCAAGCGTGGCCTGGACCTATATCTTGCTAAGGCAGCTGGTCAAAGAGTGTTTTTCTTATTACGTCGACTTACAGGCTGTCTCCTTTTAGAACTTTACAGTGGTTGTCTACTTGTCGTGTGACGCCACCGCTCCGAGCTCACGTTTTTCTCTCTGAGCCAAGGGCACCTGTTACTTGGGAAGTGACTTGGCCCAAGTGTTGGGAACCATCTGACATTTCTGTTGTTCATGCCTTTGGATCATGGTCTTGTGGGAGGCTTACGTACTGATGGTTGATGGCTCCTCATATTCCTAATGCTGGAGAGAGAAAATTTCAATTTACTGATGACTTTTAAAACATTAATTATTGTTTTTACTTACATCCCAAATGTTGTCCCCATCCCATGACCCCCCTTTTTCCTCTGAGATGGGTGCTTATTGTTTATTTTTTAAAGGTTAGCTTTGATAATTGACTGAGTATGTGTGAGTACCTGCCCCAACATTAGAGATGAACCCAGCGTTACTCTCATTGCTGTCCAGTTGTCTTCTCTGACGTTTTTTGTTGGTTGATTCTTTATTAAACCTGGGTAGGAACTCGGGCCTCGTTCCTGCTAGGCAAGAACACTATCACTGCCCCAAACCCTGGACTTTCTCATTAATAATTTTTTTTCTTACACATAGGGATCAGAGGACAATTTGAGAGGCTGGCTTTGTCTTCTACCATGTGGGTCCTGATATCACACTTGGGCTGTCAGGCATCTTGGTCGCTCGTTTTGTCCTTTGATTTCTTCCTAAGTGGGTATAAATGAGAATTGGACGTTGGCTTTCTTTATTCCTTTTGCTTACTTTAGTGTGAGGTAAACAAATGTGTCTTGTCCTCTTCCATCATACTGTCAACGTTGTCACTGCATAATCAAACTCTCCCAGGATCGGCCAAGCTAGTGGCCCACAAGGAGATGATGGGTCACTTTTTTTTTTCCTGATTCGCAGAGGCAGGAAGACAGACTTCAGGCAGTCTGGTGAGATTATATTTACATTCATGTAAGATCGCCCTAACTTACTTGTATGGTCAGGGTATGAGAATGAATAGGAAGCTGGAGTAGGGCCAGTCTTAGAGCCCTTAGCTTGCCTTTTATCATACAAGCTTTTCTTGCTTTCAATTGAGTTCCTGTTTACAGATTGGACAGAGAGGCTGTCTGTTGTTCTATGGCATTATAGCCATCTGGTTGGTTGCATGATGCATCCTGCCTTGGTATTTCTCCTCAGCATCTCCCCTTCCACAGATCTGCTTCTCAGCTAATGTCAGACTTACCTCTTTCTCCTCATATTTCATTCCTCCAGCATCTGTAAAGTGGCCAAGCTCTGAGAGCACACTTAGAAACGGATTGGATCCAGAAGGGCCTGAGCCGTCTTTTCCTTAATGTGTCGAGTTTTAAATTTACAGGCTTGCAGCAGGAGAGGTGGAAGAGGAGGAGAAACAGTTCGACCTCACCTTCAGTAAAGGAAGGGGCTGCTTTAATTTCCATGGGAGGGTTGCCACTGCAAAGCCCGGTGTCTCCAAGGTGAATTCTCTGCTCAGTGGCACATACATAAATCTGCTTGAATCTGGAGGCCAGTGACAAGAGTTTGGCTGGAGCCCTGTGACAGCTTTGTGGTCAAGAAAGAATATGTAAATTTCCAGAATTCCCAGGAATGCCAGCCTCAGAAAGAGGATTAGGGGAATCCGAGAGTCTTGACCTTTCCTGGCTCAAGCCTGTTTTCACTAACACAGTTTGATTTTGGTACCCGAAATAAAAACACTCCCCTTTTACAATATTCTGATGGGAAATTTATTAAATGTTAAAGTCTAATCTGAAAACAAACCCTAGTTTAAGCAAAACCGCTCAGTGCCATTTAACAGTGTTTATAACTCGAGTTGAGGGTCTGGGCTGAGTGATAGGTGGAGGAATTCCGAGATCCTCCTCCCACCTCCAGACATGTTTAAGACGGTTTATTTGTGCTTGGCTTTCCAGCTTGACCGCCTGTTTAGACTTTGTGGGGATAAACAGACAGAAAGATAAACTTCCTCTTCAGGTGAGGTTTGTCCCTTTTTAGAGCCAAGCACAAATCTCTAAGCCATGACTTTGCCAATACTGACACTACAAACTTTTGGGAAGCCCTACTGTGTGCCCAACCTGTGGTGTATTTTTTGATGTCTTATCGACATACTGCTTTTTTATTTTTTACTGATTTTATTGGATATATTGTATGTACATTTTGAACGTCATTCCCTTCCCTGGATTCCCCTCCATATCCCCTATCCCATTATCCCTCCTCCTGCTTCTATGAGGGTGTTTGCCCACACACCCATCCACTCCCGCCTCCTCACCCTGACATTGCCCTACACTGGGGCATCGAGCCTTGGCAGGACCAAGGGCTCCTCCTCCCATTGATGCCCAACAAGGCCATCCTCTCCTACATGTGCCGTTGGAGCCATGGGTCCGTCCAGACACATTGCTATTCAGTAGGTTTGTTTGTTTTGGTTTTTCTTAAGATCTTGAGTTTATGCTTCTCTGCTTTTACCTCAGGAGTGCTGGGACTGTAAGTGTGTGTAAGTGTGTTTGATTTATGCAGAGCTGGAAATCCAATCCAGGCTTTCTTGCATGCTAGGCAAACCCTCTACCTACTGATCTATATCTCCAGCTTCCATATTGGAGACCCATTGGAAAACAGAATCAGATACATGTGGATTAAGAAATCTATTTAAACAAATTCTAAAGTATATGTGTAGGGCTAGAGAGATGGCTCAGGAGGTAAAGGCCTGAGTCTCTTCTCAGAACACACTTGGTGGAGAGAGGGAGCTGCCTCCTCCAGGTTGGTATCATCACTTCCATATGCATGTCTTGGCATGCTTGTAAAGAAATACGTAAATACAGGTAACAAAACATATGTACTAAATGAAATACCACATTGCAATGTGTCTTGTCCTGCTTCAAATAGATGAGAACTCTCTAGTCAGGAAGAGAAAAAGTGGGTTTGGATTTAGCTCTTAAAGAGTGCTTGGGGAAATAAACAAACTGAACTGAGATGTCCTAACAGAACAAATGCACTTTTAAGAACCCGATGTCACTAGATTAAATAGTGCAGGTCATGTGGAGCTTTTCACTTGGGTACCTTGCATGACCTTTATGGGATGCTAGGTACCCTCCATCCCCACTACTCTAGGCTGGGCTGTGGAGTCTGTCTAACCCTTCTCTAGTTTTCCAGTCTGTGTAGATGTCGTTGCTATCTCTGTGACTGATATAACTTATAATTAGTCGGTACCAAGTCAGAGATTTTGTTCAGATGGTGAAGAAAGTGTGATCTACGTTCCAGGACAAAGAGTTAGAAGCTCTCTGCACGGGATCACAGAGCAGAGGACATGAGGGGGTGCCTAATGGGATGCTTCCCAACACTGGAAAGACTGGTTTGTCCAGAGAAAGTCTATTTCTTATATAGGTCAGTTGAGGGTACAGAATTGGGCAGATGTGCAGTCCTGAGTCTGTGAGAGTCCAGCTCATCTTTGGGATTTCCCACAATGAAAACATTCAGCAGAGTAGGTTTGCTTGTTTGTTTTGTTTTGATTTTTAATAGTGAAATTTTATCCCTCTTCCAGAGGACCTGGCTTCAATTCCCAGCATCTACATGGGATTTACAACTGGTAACTCCAGTTGTAGAGGATCTGACACCTGCGCACAGACTTCCATGCAGGCTGTGCACCAGCACACATGATAAAAATAAATAAAAAGTACAGAAAAGTAATGGGAAAAGGAGATTCTTGTTTACCAAGAATGTGCCAGGGATGAACTAGACAGGTAGCATGGGAGGTAAGGGCCCTGGATGCTTTTTCTGACCTCCTAGTTGGCCAGCATGGTAGGTCACAGTCTTCAGGAACCCGGTTTCAGGGGTAAGCATGGTAGGTCACAGTCTTCAGTAACCCGGTTTCAGGGGTAAGCATGGTAGGTCACAGTCTTCAGTAACCCGGTTACTCTTCTTCTCTTCTGGCCTCTTTGAGTAGAACAGAACCGTGCATGAAGGCAAAATGCTCTCACACACATAAAAAGAATAAAAATGGAGCTGGTCTTGTCATCAGATGCCTTTAATCCTAGCATTTGGGGTTGGGGCTATGGGTGGGCTGTGAGGCAGGTAGAGCTCTGTGAGTTTTAGGCCAGCCTGGTCTACGTAATAAGCTCCAAGCCAGCCAGATGAATGAATGAATGAATGAATGAATGAATGGGACTGGAGAGATGGATAAGTAATAAAGAGTGGTTGTTTCTTTTCCAGAGAACTGGAGTTCAGTTCCAGCACCTCTATCTCTATTAAGTGACTCACAAATTTCTGTAACCTGGGCTCCATGGTATCTGAAACCTCTTCTGGCCTCCTGAGGGGACCTTACCCCCATCACACACAGACAGACAGGGGTGTGCTCATTAATACAAATAAATCTCTCTCTCTCTGGAATGTATAGAAGAGTCATAGCCACACTTATATGCTCCCAGCTCAGTGAGAGACTTTATCTCAAAAAATAAGGAAATAGAAAGAGATGGAGGACGAGATCTAACCTTTGCTCTGCCCATGCACATCCATGAATAGACATGGGCACCTGTGTATATATGTTCACACCTCCACGAGACACATATGCACAGGACAGTGTATTGAGGATTGGGAACAGTGACAGGCTGTAGAGAACCTTTTTCTTCCCACCCACGCTGGGAAAGGATGGGAGGGTGTCTGTGGGGGTGCGCTTTGTTCAGTTTTTCTGTTTTTTGTAGGTAGGGGAGCGTGGGGATCCTCAAGTGGAGACCGTTAGTGGAAATGCTTATTCACCTTCACTGATGGAAGAATAAGGCAATAACGGAAGCAGAAAAAGAGCAAACCCAGAATGTGACAAAATAGCCAATCAAGGGTCCCTTCGTCATGTCCTGAAATAGAAGTCTACAAATTATTAATTGAAAGTTATATGCTTAATGTGTTAGACCAGTGGGCTAGAATTAGTCATTTACATCTCGATCTATCGCTGAAGCTGACCAGTGACCTGAGACAAGTTATTAACATTCCTCATATTCCAATTTCCTCAGCGTATTATCCCAGCATGGGCGAGTGTTTACAAAATGCACCAACTTCTCCGGGCCTCATTACAGGAATGCCATGCTGTAGGGATTTCCGGGGTAACCGGTTTCCATTATACCCCTGACACTGTTTAGAATATCTCAACTTAAGGACCTTCTTGACATAGCAGGATTCTGACTGGCTTTCCTGGGAGATGGTCTTTGAACGTGTTGAAACTCTTTCAAATATCAGTTTAATATTGGCCCAGCAAGGGAGTGTGGCACGTATACACCACTCAGGGTTATCGTTCCTGTTTCTGAGCTCAGTATCATATCTGGAATACATCGAGGATGCTTTGGCCCCACTTATTTATAAAGGGCTGGAATGGTTTAGATGGGCGCCATCCCGGGGCCGGTGATGCGTTCTCTGTGGAGTCCTCTGAGCAGGCTTTTCTGAAAAGAATACATTAGGTCTGTCAGAATGATTCTTTTCAGGGGATGACGCCTTGCAGATGCCCTTTGTTGAGGGAGAACGGATTAGCCTGCGAGGCTTTCTGATCTTCTGGAAGACAGAAAATTTCAAACATTCTTCTGCCATTTGAACTCCCCTGTAAGAAGCCCTTAGATATTTTCATTTTCTGCACTACAATAATCATGAGCTTCTTGCATTTTAAAGCATAGAGATGGGTATATCTTAGAGTAAAATTAACTTCTTACATCATATTCATTTATTAATAGGAAGGCTGCACTGGACCCCAGTTTAGTTCCTGATTTGTGGTTAATATTCTTTGCACTTGAACATTGTCCTGCAAGAAATAATACAAGACATAATCATGCGTGCGTGTGTGTGCGTGTGCGCGCGCGCGTGTGCACACACACACATACCTGTCAGTAACACATGGTTCAGATATTTATTGATCTATGTTTAACTGTCCTCAGCAAGAGGACATGCTATTTCAGGGTTGGGGGGGCACCACCAAATAAATGAAAATAGCACTAAATGAACTGGAAATATGGAAGGCATTCCTCAAAAGACCTTGGCTCACAGGCTTAGAAACCCACTTCCTGCTTTCACCACAGACAGTGTCAGAGTGTGAAAGGAGCCCCTTTTGATTTATGGCAGCTTATTAATTCATGTCTCTCTTTGTACCCAGAGCCACAGACCCTCTGTTTCATAGGGCACGAGCCTTTCTGGTGGTCAAAATTTTAAAACCGAACAATCTTGTTGAACATCGCCTTAAAGGACGACACCCAGTCTCATGGCTTGTGTTTGTACAATGTCTCACAGAGGGGCACATGTGGACAGGCCCTCATAAATGTCTTTGCTGTTGCTGCAGCTGATTGGAGGATGGAAGGGTGAGAATTGCTCTGGGGAGCAGGGTTGCCTATGATAGATAGGTGGGAAGCTACTGGACCCAGAGAGGAAGGATGGATGGGCAGACATATTGTGGCTGATGCTACTGCTGCATTTTTAGTGTCTGAGGTATTCACCGTGCAGAGAGAGCAGCCTCCATTTGTGCTGGTGTCCTCCTAGCCTGTTTGATCTCCTGCTCAGTTCTCCACCCCTCCCCTGCCTCCTTGGCTCCCTCTCTTCCTTTCTCAGCCTATTTCTTGTATACAGTCCTCAGTCTCCCTCCTCTCCATCCTGTAACTCAGTCATTCAAGGAGGTGGGATGACTTCAGACTCTCACACGTGAGCCGAGCTGAAACTCACCTAGAGAGGGAAGGGAGGCACATCTGTTTTCCGAGACAAGGTCTTGTGTGCCTCAGACTTGCAAACTGCCACAGGAATGAAGATGATCTTGCCTTCAATTCCCCTGCCTCTGCCTCCTGGGTGCTGGGGATTAGAGCTGTGTGCTCCCAGGCCTGGCTACAAAAGATATTTTCTAAAGCTCGGATGCATTACCTTATAAAGGTAATGGACTGTCCTATAAATAGGGTATTCTATCTCTAGACTCCGCACAACCTTCAGTGGTACTGATGCTTGTTATGAGGTGCTACTTAAACGGTATTTACTTACTGTCTTCTTGCTGAGAAAAATGTCTCAGTTTGGGGAAAAGCTGAGAATTGAATCCTGAAAGGAAATGAGAGAATTTTTATTCTGGAACCAGAATATGAGTAACTGTGGCCTGGGGACACATATTCAGGCTACCCCCCCAATTCCGTGATCCAGTGTAGCAGTTTTATGAGGGTTCTATAGTAATAGAACAAAGAAAGTCATAAATCAAGACACTTTTCATTTATGTTGGACGGTACATCAGGTAGGCGGTCTATGGTAAAGAGAAGGATTCAACACAGAGCAGCTGTTGGGGGGGGGGGGGCTAAAGGCGCTCAACGTAGTCCAAGACAGTTGGTAGTTAGACCCGCAGCGTTATATACACCGTCTGAAATTCTAAGCAGTTAATCAACCTTATAGAGAGTTCCATGGAAGAAGTGGCTTCTTTCTGGGAACTTCCATTCATGCCAAGTATTTTGCTGATATGGGAAGTTAAGGCTTTGGATCAGGTATGATTTTGTAAGTGAACTAAAATTTCACTTCTTGCAAACAAACCTGTGAAAAGCTGAGGTTGTTACTGCACATTGCTAAGTTAGTGGTTAACCTCGTTCTAGTCTGTGTAGGCAAGATGGTTTCTAAACAAATAGAGAAATGAGATACCAGATTATGCTTTCAAAGAGTTTTAAACATCCTCAGTACTGTTTCCCCCTGTGACCCCCAAAATTCACTTAATGGAAATGTAATCCCTAAGTTCATGTGTTAATGATATCGGGAAGTAGGGCCTTGGGAGGTCCTTAGGATTGGCTGGGGTTAGAGGGTGGAGTTCCCATGATGCGTTAGTGGCTTTAGAGGAGGAAGAGAGTTAAAAAAAAACAAACAAACAAAAAAACCCAAAACCTTCTTTTCTTATATATTCCCCAGAATGTGGTATTCAGTCATAGCAACAGAAAACAGTAGGAGACAGTTGTTGCAAGATGTTTGTTTTTTTCCTATTGGCTACCTTCACAGAAATCTGTTTATCGAGAGCTTTATAGTCTTCCTGATGACCAACATGTCTGTTCTTCACGGACCTTCCATCAGGAAAGATTCTGACCTGGATTTCACCCCCATGCCCAGAGCAATCTTTTTTAGGGTAATTTTAGCTTTGTCTTAAACTATGTCTGGCAGGGGACCCTTATGGCCACATGTAGAAGATGCTTGTCACCTGATAGCTCCAGCTGTTCTGAGTACTCAGATGACAGCCTTCCTTCAGTTCTAGGCCCGCTTGCTTGTTCCCAAGCAGGACTTTACCTTTGCTTATGAAGCTGCAGTCATTGCTCACTTTGATGTGGTTTCCATGCTAAGTATGCCAGCTGCAAACCTGGGAACACCCCTCTCCCTTCTGGGTCTGGTCCTGAGTTACTTCAGCCAGCAGAACAGAAGCCAAGAACAACATGGTGCAGATTGCCTTCCATGCCCATAGGTCCAACCAAGTGTAGGGAGTGAGTTATGGCTGCGCTGGCCATGTGGAGGTTGATTTTCCTGTCCTCATCCGTAAACAACAGAGAACATCAGGTATGCACTTAGTACTTAGGCTATGTTTAAGACTCTTCATGGCCCAGAGATGATTTAAGGGATATGGGAAGATAACAGTGGGGGTTAAAACCAGGGACCAGTCCCTTGGGGCTAACGAAGGGCAACTGTCTTGTTCTGGGGTTCACATTGTCCTTAGGGTCAGAGTGAGACAGGAGCGCATCAGTAAGCTTCTGGCATGGCAAGTGCCCATCATTTACTTTCTGAGTAATTACTAATTACCTGTTTACATTAGTTAGTGTTCTAGATCCTGAGAATGCACCGGTACAGCAAAGGTAATTCCTCTACAAAGGAGACATTGCTTTAGGGCAAAGAGACCTCAGGACAATAAATATAATGGAATAATGTGCAACGTGGAGGCAGAGGTATACTGTGAGAGTTATTTTCGGCGGGGTGGCCACAGGCGAGTTCTGAAGGAGGGACATTTGAGCCATTATTTTAGCTACGTAGAAGGAGTCTGTACTACAGAGAAGGTCCAGGGCTTCCTCAAGTACTCACGGTGTAGCTGGACCCACATTAGGGAAAAGAGCCCGTGCCTCCCACATCCCATGGGATACATTTTACAAACTGATTTCTTGACCCTTTGTATACCCATCACAATGCTGACAAATTGGGTCGCAAATGACCAGCAAGCGTGCCATAATCAGAACAGTCACAGCAGTTTGTGATGACCAAAGTTATGTGATTGGAGCGCTTTTGTCTTGAAGGACTCTAAACAGAATGTATTCAGACTGCTGCTGGCTGAGACAGTATGTTATGAGAACAGCACTGTGGAGGTTCAGCTTAGGGGTCCTGCTGGGAATCAGCTTTCTATCGCTTTTCTCGGGCTCCAGCTAGCATCTGGCACCATGCCTTTTCCACTTGACATACTACTCAGATCACGTTTTTAGTGACATTCCGAGAGGTAGGTGTTCATGTGATCATGTGTATGATTATGTCATTGAGGCATATATATGTGTGTAGGTGCACATCCATGTGTGTGCATTACATGCATATTATGTGTGCATAGAACCAGAGGGTAATGCTAGGTCAGCTGTACTTCACCTTAGTCTTTTTTTAAAAAATATTTATTTATTTATTATATGTAAATATACTATCACTATCTTCAGACACACCAGAAGAGGGCATCTGACCCCATTACAGATGGTTGTGAGCCACCATGTGGTTGCTGGGAATTGAACTCAGGACCTCTGGAAGAGCAGTCAGTGCTCTTAACTGCTGAGCCATCTCTCCAGCCCTCCACCTTAGTTTCTGAGACATGGTCTTTCACAGAACATGGATGGAACTCATCAGGCCACCCACAGTGGCTGGCCTGTTTCCTAGGGGTGGGACTGTTAGCATGCACTACTGCTCTCAGCCTTTCACACAGATGCTGAGGACCCAAACCTGGGTTCTTCTGCTTGTGTGGCAGACATGTTACCAACTTGACCATCTCCTCAGCCGTGAGATGATGTTTTTGAACTTGGGATAGCGAAGTGACGGAATGTTTCTTGAAGCTGTACCTATCAATCTCGTGGGCCGGTAGGGAGACATCCTTGGGCATAATTCTGATGCTCCAAGTCCTAGTTTGAAGTCCGTCCCTATCTGAAACATGAGTGACAAGCCTGAGCCTTAGAGAGCAGAGAGAATAGATTGGTCCCGAAATCCAGAGCCCTTCCATTCCAAGTGTCTACCAACTGCTTTGAAGTGTGTCTTTCTCTTAAGTCTGCTCATTATTTCTGTGATGGGGGTGTTCATGCTGGTGCTGCACTTTGCTGGATGAGTGTGGGGACACAGGGAGGCGGCAGACTGGAGGAAAAGAGCAAGAGTTGACACAAGCTCTTCACAAGCGTGGTCCATCTGTGCTCTTTCTGAGGCTTGTGATTGGCATGTGGTATTGCCACTCAGGCACGCCTGTGGCATGACTAGGCTTCACAAGGTGAAGACAGGCTGCCGCTTCTACGGGAAGGCTTAAAACACAATTGGACTTGGAATGACTGAAGAAATCCTGGGGTTGAAAAGGAATACTATTTCAATATTTTTGCATGAAAGGTTTTCCTGATCTGTATTTTATTGAAAAGTTAAAAGAAGTGATTCTCTGCCTGCCTGCCTGCCTGCCTGCCTGTCTTGTATATAAAAGCATGAGGGCTGTATGTAGCAAGCCAGGATTTTAATCATCTTAGGTTTGAATTGCTGAGGACATCTTGATCATTTAACTGGTTGCCAACTGGTCTACCTTCGTTTTGTCTGCTTGTTAATGTGTCCATCCATCCATCCATCTTTTTTCTCACCTTCTGATCCGTCACCAGCTCACCCACTGAAGTTCAGCATGGAGGGACATTTTTGTTAGTAATAGTTTGATGATTGTGCCTTTATTTCACTTGGGGTTGGTTTTCTTCCTTTCTACAATGGTTAGCTTTATTTGGAGTTTTCTCTTTTTGTTTTGTTTCTCAAGACAGGGTTTCTCTGTGTGAAGCCACAACTGTCCTAGAACCCACTTTGTACACTGAGTAGACTGGCTGGCCACAAGCTCAGGGAATTCCACAATTTTGTGTCTTAGGATTAAAGGCATGCAGCACCACTGCTGTGCCCCTCCCCAGATTATTTAAAGTTAAAAATCCTGAGATAATTTACAATGTGGGCTTTCAGCTGTAGATATTAAGGAAAGTTTTACCGAGGTCTTTGAATCAACTGACATCTGTCAACAATGTGAGTTAATCAGCAGCCTTAGTTCACCTAACACAGGGGCGAACATTGCTCACTTTCTTATCTGCTTTATCAGATGAGAAACTGAGGCAGGAAATTAGCTCTTCTTAAAAATAGTTGATAGAGATAAGGTCAGCAGATCATTTCAGGGAACTAAAAGACCATTCATTATGTGGCTGGGAGATGGCTCAGTCCCAAAACCCATGTAAAATGCTGGGGACAGGGATAGGACATGGAGACAGGTTGAGCTCTATGGCCTTCTAGCCTGTCGTAATTGTTAGTCCTAGTCTAGGAAGGGACTCCATGTTAAAAATAAGGTGGACAGCCCCTTAGAAATGTCATCTAAGGCACCTGCATAAGTGCACCCATACCCTCATGGACACACACACACACACACACACACACACACACACACACGTAGGTCCATCAGTAAACTTGCTCAAGCAGGCACTGGTGGGACCTTGTGGGGGTGGCGCTGGAGCATGGGTACCCAAATGGTCACAGTGGGTACTGGCCAGGGGAAGACAGCTTGGGTAGTTATAAAGGCTCCTTCTCCAGTTTTCCTTTGGTTTAAATGGAGGGTTTGTGCGGAGACAGGAGCAGAGAAGTTCATGTAAGTGTAGACTCCTAGCCTCACTGTGTGGTGCCATGACAGCTCCTCCCCCTCCCCCATGCCTCCATCAACTAAGCCACCGAACAGCTCAAAGGAGGGCCTCAGCACCCCTGCTCTGTTCTCCACCACTCAGATAATCACCACGGTTAAAAGCCTCTGCTCCTTTCTCAGGGTTTGAAAGAGAAAACTCCTCCATCTTCCTCCCCACTGTGGGTTCCTAGATTTTAGCCAGTTTTTCTGTGATTTAAAAACACCTTCTGCCCAATAAGTGGATCAGTAGATTTCTGTGGGCTTTGCTAGTGAAAGCTATAGCATAATGTTTAGATTAAAACAGTCTGATAGCCACACTTGAAAAGCACATCCTGGTTACTTGATGAATTCCTCTCCTTCCCTTTTATTCCTGGTATCCTGGGGTGGCCTATGGGAGGAAAAAAAATTACTATTTGATTCTCCCTGGGTGGTCAGGGAGGTCTTGTAAAGACTCTTGTTTGTTTTGTGTGAGCCTTCAAAGACATGCACGCTTTCCTCCATAAAGATGTACTAAGGAAATAGGGATTTTTTGAAGTTGCTGTGTATAAAGGGAGATTCGGAGCAACCATTTTCCTTTAGGACTGCAAGCTAATGTGATTAGAGGGGTTCCTTTCACCAGGAGCCTTTGTTGTTTCTGTCTCTGGTCATTACCACCAGGCTTATGGGGGAGGGTTATGCTTACAAAAAAAATCTTCCCCTACCCCCTCCAATTAATCACATACTTTAATATCAAAAACTACATTTATGATATCCATCTGGGCTTTGGGGTAGAAAACAGAAGAACAGTGGGTGTGGAGAATACGTTTGAGTGTGCACTTGCATTTGTCTTCTTGTGTGTTCGCATGTGTGTTTGCATGTGCACATGTGCGGCTGTGTGTGTGTGCGCGCACACACACGCATACATGTGTGACCATTCAGTCGAGTGTGCATGTATGTGTGTGGCCCAGTACTCTCCTGAGGTGTGCCCAGGGCAGCACATTTCAGGCCAAGTCTCCTGTGCTTTCCAATTAAGGAAGCCCTCCTGCTGTGGTGACAGAGAGAAGAGTCTGAATTTTCCTTAGGGCCAGCTACTTGTGGGATGCTTTTTCATATAGTCTCTGCAAAGCTGTCTCATTAGCACCCCAAGGTCAGTGGGAAGTTGGGAAGCTGCTACCCTGTGCACAGTTGGTATTTTCTGCTGTGTGTGGTAGTAGCAACCACTTTATTTACCCAAGCTGCTGCTTTTTGCATTTCAGGATATTAATTGTCTTTAATCAGAGAGGCTGATAATGCTGAATTATTTTAAACCTGGAGGGAGCCAGAGCAGGCGTGTCCTGGTTCTGACTGCTGATCTATCAAATGGATTCCTTGCTACCTGATTCACAGGGCAAATGTGCTTTGCCAATTATGTGTAGCCCAGTAAGGAGAGAAACATGACCTGGGGCTCCAGAGATCTTGATGGTTGTTTTCTGAAGTGTGTTCACTGACCAAAGACCGTCCCGCCCCAGGAGAAATACTGTACATTTCTAATCCTTAGACAATTATTTCCCCTGCAAAACAAAAAAGAAGTCACCCTGAAATAGCTGAGTGTGCCCTGAATTGCCAAGAACTTTTTTCTTGGAATTAGATTTTCAGAAAATAAGGACTTTATGGTATAGCTACCAAAAAATGTGAAGGATAACAGAATTTCCAAGTTTCCTTCTTTGTCAAGAAAAACTTGCTGTTATGAACTCCGAATGTCTTAAAAGGGGGATATCAGGGAAAGACAAATACAGCTCTTAAGTAAAATATAGGTTTTTGCTTGCTTTTTTTTTTTTTTTTTTTTTTGAGACAGGGTCCCATGTAGCCCAGGCTAGCCTCAAACTCTTTTAGTACCCAAGGATGACCTTGCAAATCTCAATCCCTTGCTTCTTTCTAAGTTTGATTCTCAGTGTGCACAGCTAAGCCTGAGTGAAAGTGTTATCAGCTAATTTTGTTTTCTTCTTTACTGAGTAATTATTTTGTAATCAAACATGTGCTCATAACATACCAGTTTTAAAAAGATATGCCTGGGCAGAGAAAACAAACTTGACCTTTGATAGGATCTTGTGTTTCTTTTTAAGTCCTAGAGTCAGTGTTCACTGGGGTTTTGATGTGACAACAGCGGTGACCTGGCACCCAGGGCTTGGCACATGGTGCTGTTGTGGAGTTCTCTGAGGTCAACAGCTGAGGTTCTGATCTTTGATTTCCGTTGGCACTTCTGCGACAGGAACAATTTCTTGTCCATCGCCCACTCTATCTTTACTCTAGAGCTTTCTGTCGCCGGCAGTGTGGAGTTGTGTAGGCCAGAGGTCAATATCAGAGGTCATTCTTCAGCACTGTCTACCTCGGGTTTGGAGGCCAAGTCTCTGATTCTCCTGGGACTCCACCAAGCTGTCGCAGCTAGCAGCCAGTAGGTCTAGTGATCTGCCTGAGTCTGCCTCCCCAGCACGTGTTGTAAGAGTGGACTGCCATACCCACCTTCTAACTGGGTGTCAGGAAAGGGATGCAGGTTCTTACGCTTGGCTGGCAAGTACCACCGGCTGGCCCACCTCCCCAGCCTTACTGACACTAGGTTTGCAAAACTTTTAAAGGCTAAATGAAATCACCTACATTAATCACTAAGGTAAGGGTTGGAGAGATGGTGGCTCAGTGGCTGCTCTTCCAGAGCATCTGGGTTAAAATTTCAGCACCTGTGTGGCAGATTATAACTTATCTGTGACCTTAGTTCCAAGGGGGTCCAACTCCTTTTTCTTGTCTGGTCTCTATGTCTATAGCCATGTAGGTGGTATACATACATAATACAGGCAAAATACCCGTACACATTTTTAAAAAGTCACTAGGGCACATCATGCGGTGCCCCCTGTACACTGCTGGCCCCTGTCCCCGAAGCACACACCACCATGGCATCTCAGGAGGAATTTCCCCAGTGTAGTGAAGTCCTCTTAGCTTTGAGAGTTACTCTGGAGACATTTATCACCAGATCATGGAAGTCTAGGATGGCTACATGTCCCACAGGTCAGGCCTTAGACAGGAGTGGCCAGACTGGAGCTGTGGCCGTCCTTGCTGAAGGTTCCTAGCTTTGCTCGGGAATCTGGAGAGTCTCTGGAGTGGCTCTAGGACAGTCAAGTGCCGGGACACTGTTTCTTGCTCTAAGGACCTTGATTCCTTTTCCAGTGTATGACTCGGTTTCTCTTTCTCTCACAGTACTCCCATGTGATGCCAGGGCCTTCACACCCAGCACGTTCAGGTAAGAGATTTCTCCTGGATGGGAGGGTTTCTTGATGACCAATCTTGGTGATTGTGTGTGTCACTCCAGCCTGTGCCTTGCTTTGGCTTGGGCTATCCCAAAGTCCCAGGTGAACCTCATTGCTTTCTTCCTCTCCTCTCCTCAGCCATTCATTTTGGGTGTCTTTTTCTAATTTTTCTATCATAATAGCTTAGTTTTATGTATTTATATGTCTATGTCTTCTATCTTAATAGCTTTCCTTTTATGTATTCAGATGTGTACCTTTTGGTAATATAAAGCATATTATTTAATTAACATTCATTAAACCCTAACTCTAAGCTAAAGGTTACCTCAGAGGAAGGAGGTCTCTCTGCTTCACCTTTGCTTTAAGCTTCTTTTTCCACGTCAGTCCCTTAAAGATGAGAATCTTTGTTGTAAACTATATATTTTTTGTAAACCATTTCTTCCACCCAGTGTATTACAGTCATAATTCAGTGCTTCTTACGTAGCAAACAGCCAGTGTTCAGTTGTTCAAACGTAGCCACGGAGTTAAATCCGAAGCACGTGACCACAGATGATCAGCGAGGTCCTATTGCAGGCGAGCTGCAAGAAATGCAAATGCTAATTGAAAAATGACTGTCTCAGGGATTCTGGCTTTGGGCTATTATAGCATGAGTTCTAGATGATTCTCAAGATGGCGGAGCCAAGCAAACCACTGGTATGCAGAAGTTAGACTTTAAGTCTCTGCTCATCCTCTTTTGCACTTGTCATTGTATTTAACACGACAACACAGGGTGAAGCAGGTCACACCCGTAAGATGGGTGTTTTGTGTCCCCGGGATTGCTCCAGCCTCCCATTGCCTCTGGCATCCATACTAAGCCAGCTTCAATCTCCAGGTATAAAAATATAAACTTAGCCTGCTTCTGTCTTATGAAGTATATCTAGGAGCTGGGGGACAGAACTGGTGACCACAATTTTTTGAGACAGAAAAGACAACCTTTTTAAAAGATGTATTTATTTTTTTTATGTGCATTGATGTTTTGCTCGCATGCATGCCTGTGAGGTTGCCAGATCCCTGGAACAGGAGGCAAAGGCAGTTGCGAGCTGTCATATGGTGTTGGGATCTGAATCCCGGGTCCTCCGGAAGAGTGGCTGGCACCTCTGAGCCGCCGAGATTTCTCTCCAGCCCAAGACAATGAAATTAAATATCTGTGAGGATTTGATGAGGAGACACGCTTCTTTAAAGGGAGTGTTTGCAGAGTTGCGCTTCTCAGCTGTTGTCTGGACATCTGAGTCGCTTGTTGGGCTCCAGATTTGTGATGTTTATTACGGTGGTGGGGCAGAGTTTAAAGGCTCCCCAAAGTGCAGCCATGGATAGAAACTTTTGGTGAATACTTCATGTTTAGTGAAGGTTTGCGAGTCAGCTGGGAAGCATGAACCCCTGCAGGCTCTTGCAGGCCCTTACCTGTCATATCAGCAAATGCTCTGAGAACTTCAGTTCTTCAGCCCTAAGAGAGCTGATCAGAAGTCTGGTCTTGGGCCATCTCTGGGTTTGTTTGCTGTTTTGGTTCAGCTGCTGCCCGCCCTTCTATATCTAGGAATGGAAAGTCTAGGTATGTGAAAATGTGATCATGGTTTCCTAGTTGTCTGTAGGCGACACTGCTGGACTGTGCATTTCTCTAACATGGCCGTGACATCGCCTTTTACCTCTGTCCTTTTCTGATATAAGTGGACAGAGCTCCGGGAAAGGCCCTCTCAGAGACTGACACTGCATTTTGCGCTGCGAAATGTTTTCATTTTTCTGAGACTATCAAGGAGGCCAAAGCTTTCCTTGCAATCTCCAAAACAGCGGAGAGGAAAAGTTGAGCTATGTTTGTTGATGGAGTGTTGAAAATGGTTTACGGGAAAAGGAAATGGGGACAAGTTCTTGGCAGGGTTTATCACCTGTCTCTCCCACCCCGAGCTTCTGGCAAGCATGATTAGAAATGGACTCGTATCCTCCAAGATTGCTCGCTGCTTGCTGACTCTCCGTAGTTAATTTGCCATTTCTCACACGTGTTCTCCTCAAATCACAGAACTCATTAAACATAAACAGCATGAATTTGGTCAGTCATATTCTCAGGATTAGCCAGATGTAAATCTGAGTTGCAGTTGGGAGGGTTCCTGTGTGTCATTTAAAAATAAATAGACCTCTAGCCTTGAGTAGAAACAGATTAAAAAAAAAAAGTCTTTGTGGAAAACACATTTTTCCAGTTTAAAAGAAATGTATCGGAGGTTTTTTCTGTATGTCTTTGACATCAATGCTTAGCCTATGTCATGTCCTTTTCGTCTCCCTGACTGTATTTGGGGTAGAAATAAAGACCCAGTTTCATCTCTAAAGATGAGAAAGTTTGGTCCGTCTAGGCAATTATTTGTAACTGATGGCAGAGGTCTGAAACCAGCCTGGAGTCGCCCTGGTGGGACAGGCCGGTCACCTCAGATACTCAGTAGGTTGATGCAAAAGGATCTCAAGTTCAAGGTCAAGGTGATGGAGTGAATTAGTTCAACTCCAGCCTGGGCAACTTAGCAAGACTGTCTCAAATAAAAAGTCCAGAGAGGCTTGGAATGTAGCTCAGTGGCCCCTGCTCCCCTCGCCTGCCTGGCCTAAGGTTCTAGCCCCAGCTTTGCAAACAAACAAACCAAACTACCAAAGTCTACCTGTGTGGTCTCCAACAACTGTTTCCTCCTGGAGCAATAAACATACATTTGTGTATCTCCTAAACCACTTTGTGGAAAATCCTTACCATACAAGAGGTTACTTAGGTTGTATTGACCTTGACCATGTTTGATTTTCTTGCCCTTTAAAACACATTTCTCACAAAGAAAAACTGGAAGAATGATTTTTTTTTCACGTGATTGCAATATATGATTTATGTGATTAGAAAATTTCTGTTTTCTGTTGATATGCAAATTTCCTGCCAGGCGTCCTGAATATCACGGTACCACCTGTTTCTAATTCCACAAAGCCTGTAATCAGAATGAATGCAAATACTGTATTGGTCTCCTCCGTTAGGAGTCTGGAAAGTAATGTAAATCTATGAGAATTTTTTATTTTTCATGTGGGTCATTGTAATCAGGTGTGGATGCTGGTCTGAGAGCAGATAGAGATCATGTTAAAAGTGAGGTGGTGAGGTGAAAGCCTCCCATAGGCTGCTTGGGATCATGTTGGTACCTAGGACCTCCAAATTCAACTGTGTACACACACACACACACACACACACACACACACACTACACTTTTTAAACAAAATATGGTTATGTATAGCCTGTCATAGAAAAAAAACGTCAGCCTAATCAAAACCAGGAGTTGCTGGTCCCCAGAGTATTATCTTTCATGAAACCATTCATCTCCCATTCCAATCTGAACTACAGTGGGATTTTTTCAGAGGACAATCCTAGGGTCTTTGAGAAGCAGAAATAATTTGCCTCGTTAGCTTTTATTTAGCGTCCAAAGGAAGTAACTGGTCAGCTCTGGCAACAGTCCCAGTCCTCCGAATCCACTCTGTGGAGGTGTGTGATTGAAGGCCCGAGGGGTGTGGTGTGACGGAGTGCCTCACCTCTGCTTCCTGGGAGCTTGCTGCTGGAAAGAGACTATAAAATGCCAGTAAATGTGGCTGCAGGGAAGGACAAAGAGAAGGAGAGTTCTGTCCTTATTCCTGTCATGTCTTGTCAGCAAAGCTTGAGAAACAGCAGCTGAAGTGGGGGAGCCAGACCGGCTGGACCCTTAGGATCTAATTGAGTGTTTTCACCGGAGGCTAGTGATGCTAGGTCTAAGTGGAATGAATCTTCCTGAGATTTATTAGGCCTTGCCTTGACAGGGAAGATTATTGATGGCTCAGGTTGCAGTTGGAGATCGTGGCATGTGCTAGCACTCTGGAATTTTTTTCTATTGCTTTCCTTCTGAGCATTGTCGCTACCACATAGAGCACAGGTGTCCTGTGACCAGGGCCTGGCCCACACCTCAGTCGGCTGGAGTTTTCCCCCATTAATTGGTAGTTAGCATGTGCAATGCTTTCTCCTGAAGTGAGGAAACAGGAAGCTTGTTTCCTCCCATCCTCCTTCCGGCTTTCCATTCGTCTCCCCCCTTTCCTCTTTCTCATGTACCCCTCCTCTTCCTCTCTTCCCCCTTTTCCTTCCATTCTTTTATAGATGAGAATGAGAAGTAGATATTGGTCCCTGATTTCTTAACATTTTTCTTTTTTTTAAAAATATTTTTAAAGACTTTATTTATGTATGTGAGTACATTGTCACTGCCTTCAGACACACCAAAAGAGGGAACTGATCCCGTTACAGATGGTTGAGAGCCACCATGTGATTGCTGGGATTTGAACTCAGAACCTCTGGGAGAGCAGTCAGTGCTCTTAACTACGGAGCCATCTTCCCAGCCCCGCATTTTTCTTTTTGCCCAGAATTATCTAGCCAATTAAACAAAACAAAACATTATCTGTTCATTACTTGGTGGAGGAGGCAGGGTAGGTCACCGGACACGTCTTGGGAACCAGTCCTCCTTCCAGCTTGTGGCTTCCTGGGATCGAACTCCAATCGTCAGAGTTGGCTGCAAGCTCCTTTACCTGCTGAGCTATCTTTTTGGCCCCCTGAATGATTTTTGTAGTTCAAGGTCACTACTGATAAATACTTATTTTTTTTTCCCTTTTTACAGTGTGTGGGGCTAAGACAATTATGTTGTTGTTTGGCACTGTTGTGTGCTCATGACTTGCATTTGTGACTCTCCTGTTTCTGCCACCTAAAGGCTGCTGAGATTCTGAGTGGGCAGCGCTAAGGAATGGTTCAGTATTTCTTAGGTTATAACAAGCCTGAGGTAGGGCATTCTACTGTGGGTAGTGTCTTACTGGCCTTCGTCTGCAGCAGTGGTGTGCAGCCGTCTAGACTGCCCATCCCCAGACGGCTTCATCTTCCTCAACCCAGACCACATGTATGAAGCACTGACTTTATTCCTGTCTCCCGCCGGCCACTCACCACCCATTCTCCTTGATGTCCTTGAGTTTGTTCACCCTCATCAGTAGGGATATGCAATATTTTCATTTCATTTTATTTTGTTGGATATATTTTATATGTTATCCTCTTTCCTGGTTTCTGCTCCATAACCCCACATCCCATCCTCCCCTTGCTTTATGAGGGTGCCCCCCTCTCCTATCTCCCTGCCCTGACATTCTCCTATATGGGGGCATCTAGCCTTTGCAGGAACAAGGGCTTCTCCTTTCATTGATGTGCAACAAGGCCATCCTCTGCTACATGTGCAGCTGGAGCCATGGGTCCATCCATGTGTACTCGTCGGATGGTGGTTTAATCCCTGGGAGCTCTGGTTGGTTGGTATTGTTGTTCTTACGGATTTGCAAACCCCTTCAGCTCCTTCAATCCTTTCTCGAAGTCTTTCATTGGGGACCTTGTTCTCCGTTCAATGGTTGGCTTTGAGCGTCCGCCTCTGTATTTGTCATGCTCTGGCAGAGCCTCTCAGGAGACAGCTATATCAGGCTCCTGTCAGCATGCACTTCTTGGCATCAGCAATACTGTCTGGTTTTGGTCCCTGTATATGGGTTGTAGCCCCAGGTGGGGCAGTTTCTGGATGGCCTTTGCTTCAGTCTTTGCTTCAAACTTGGCCACATGCAGTATTTGTTCTTGTGTGCTTGCTGTATTTCTATCAGCATGATGTCATTCCTTGTGAAGCACATACCACAGTTTGTTCTTCCACTCATCCATGGCCCTCTCCCCTTTTAACTTAGTAAATGATGCTTTGATGAACCTGTGCTGTAGTCCTTCCCTACTTTTTGACCTGCTTATCTATAAAAATGCCACTTTCCAATTATTTGAGAGCCTTTGTGGTAGCTTGAGTGAGAATGATCCCTATATATTTGAATACTTGGTCTCTGGTTAGTAGAACTGTTTGGGGAGGATTAGGAGGTATAGCCTTGTTGGAGGAAGTGAGTCACAGGGGACTTTGAGGTTTCAAAAGCCTATGCCTAGTCTTTCTCTCCCTGCCTCCAATTTTCATATCAGGATGTGGCCAGCATAGTTGTGAATGCCTGTCAAGCCTTTGCAGACAGGTAAACACATGGTAATAAAGTTGCTTCTGAGAAGCTGTGTGGGTAAAGAAAATCACTTCCTTGCTCTGCAGAAGACCTATGGAAATCCCATGTGCAAAGTTCTCCTATATAAGAAATGTTGTTGCATGATACCCAGAGTAATTAGACTACAAAGGGATTTGTAGAACTTGCATCCACTGTGGGGCTGGGGAGCTGGCTTATGGGTTAAAATGTATGCTGTGCAAGTTTGGAACCTCAGCTCTGATCCATGACACCCATGTAAAAACCTCAGGAAGGTGGCGTGCATCTGCAGTGCCATCAGAGACAGAAGAACTGTGTGCCAGCTAGCCTGTTTGAAACTGTGACTTCCAGGTTCAGCGAGAGCCCATGTCATTTAAAAAGTAAGGTTAGGACAACAGAGGATACCAGCCATGAACCTCCG
This sequence comes from Micromys minutus, assembly GCF_963924665.1. Taxonomy (NCBI): domain Eukaryota; kingdom Metazoa; phylum Chordata; class Mammalia; order Rodentia; family Muridae; genus Micromys; species Micromys minutus. The sequence goes on along the minus strand of NC_137975.1, from coordinate 78,657,491 downwards.
GCTTCCACGTACATGGAGGGACATGCACCATCTCCTCCACCACCACTAAAGACTTGACAAAAGTCCTGCTGAGGGTAATGTGTGCTCTAAAGTGGATCTCTGGAAAGAAGAGTGATCCACTCACCCTGGGAGCATACACAAAGCATGCCAGATTCATATTGTGTGTTTTTAATCTGCCTTCTGGAATATCCTGGAGGGTGTATTCTTTTAGAAAGTACAAGCATAAAGGGTTGGAGGGCACCTTCTTGTAACCAGCTTATGCTGTTGTGTGCCATGGGTCAAAGCTATGGCTGTCACTGTCAGCTGCCATAAAAGCAGTATGTGGGAGATATAGGGTGTTGTGCAATCCTTAGTAAGTGCAATAACATTGGGATTCCTTTTGACCCTTCCATGTATTTGATGGCACTCTGACTTCTTTTTACAAATGATAGGAGTGAGGTAGAGAGAGGTTAACTCGTCTCAGGACCACGGAATTGGCCAGGCAGGCACTTGACCCCAAGTCTCTGAGTTCAGACCATGTGTCTTTGAGTGCCGTGCTGTTGTGACCTGGCGCTTTACTGTTGATCTCATGGATAAACAGTGTGGACAGCATTCTCTAGAAGACAAATTATCTGTGATGGAACGAGGAGCTTTTAAGGTCACTTTTCTGCCTCTCTCCAAGAAGCTGTGCTATTCCTGGTGGTCACAAAGTGGCTGAGCAGTTTGCCACCTAGGATTACAGTTTCTTATGAAAACAGTGCCCTTCACTTCACTTTAAAGGTGAACACAGTTCACAGAGAAGGGAATTTACAAAACCGTGGTTAGTGTTTTGGGCTTTTGTTTTTTGTGTGTTTGCTTTTGTTAAGAACTATTGTTACTTCTTTACAAGTTTACATTTTATGAATATGAAACATTTTCTAATTTTATTTCAGATTTATTGAAGAGGACTGGCAGATAAAAAATTTACATAATCCAAGATGAATCTTGTGAAGTTTTGACAGACATTATGTAGTAGTCCTACAATCAAATTAATTAGCCCACCCCTTACCATGCCTAGTTACCATTTTGTATGTGTGTGGAAAGCAGGCTGTGGGCCCTTATGGAACGCTTGGCAAATTTTAAATAAGCAAGTTAGCATAAAGAATTGTATCATGGGGACCTGTGTTTGATCAATGATGGGCATTTAGGCCATTAAAGGGACACCTGCCATTTCCTCTTACCGCCATTTTACTCTAATTCAAGAGTTCAAGCTTGTTCTTAGATTAGATCTATGACAGGCCTTACCTCTGCAGGTTTTCCTGCATCTGTCTTTTACCTGGTGCCATGTTTTCTAGGCTCATCCCAATCATTGTAGATGGTGGGGCTTCCTTCCTTTTATCTAGCTGAATGTTACTCTGTCGTTTGCGGGTGTGTGTGTGTGTGTGTGTGTGTGTGTGTGTGTGTGTATGACTCACATTGCTGCAGTGTTTTGTAAACACCACTGCGTACTGCCTCTTAGTCTTTAGATAACAATCTAAACGTAGGGTCTAATGGAGCCTAGGCTACCTTCACGCTCAGTCTGTAGCAGAAGCTGGCTTTAAATTCTTGACCCTCGTGCCTCTGCCTTCCCTGTGCTGGTGTACCCCACATCACTGTGGTTTTCATTTGCCTGTTCTGAATCTTCCTGTTGGCCACAGACACACCTTCTTTGGAAAAAACATCTTTGCTTTTTAAAAGTGTATTGAGTTGTATCAATTTCTTCTATATTTCAAGTATATTTCAACCTCTTTTTTGAATATGTGATTTACCGAAGTTTTCTCTCCTGTCCTAGGCTTCCTCTTCACTTTATTTCCTTTGCCTAGCTGAAACCTTTTGGCATGGTATAGCTCTAGTTACTTGGGCTGGGTTTTATACATGATTAATGTCATATCCCTAAAACCTCTGCCTAGATTGATGCTGCTGAGACTTTTCTTTGCTTCTTCTGATAATTTTATAAATGGAGGGCTTACATTAAAGATTTTAATCTATTTCCAGTTAATCTACATAATGCTACAAGCTAAAACTCTGGTCTCACTCCTTGACATGTGACTCTCCAGTTTTCCCTGGTCCCCTGGTTGAGGAGAAGACCTTTTCTGTTTGTGAATCCTTTCCCTTCCTGGCTGAGTGGGTGACATTAGGAACAACTGGGCCTTTCCTTGTGGCGCGCTCCTCGACCAGCGAGGAAAGACGACCGCCACCAGAGGATTCTTCTCAGATCACGCTTTATTGTGGGAGCCTCTTGATTGAAGGGGAGAGCAGGAAACGAGGGGCCCGAACTACCCTAGCTGTCCGCTTATATAGGGAGAAGCGCATACGGGCTTGCCATGATTGGTTGTCACCAGTCTGCCGACACCAGAGGCCTCAGGATTGGCCGGAGATAGGTTATGTACTGCGCATGAGCAGGGTGCAGCGCCTTAGCTGACAAGAGCATTACTATATATGGAGTTGTTTACCTCAAACCGTGAGGGAGCCAGTGCCATCTTGTAACGGCGTCTGCATTTGGCTCCCCACATTTCCTTCTCTTCCACTGTCTGATGTATCTGTTTCTATGTTCCTACCAACCTGTGTGAGTACCCAACTTTGTAGTATCATGTGGGACTTAAAAGGGGATTATTTGTAACATAAGGGTTTGAAAATCACTTGCGGCCACTTCTGTATAAAACCATGGAAAATTTTGATATCTCTAGTTTTATTTAAGAGAAGGCTTTAATTCCCAAGAATGCTCTCGGTGGACTGTAAAGATTTCATTGCAACTGATGATCACTGAGTTAATGTTAAAAATCACAGCAACTAGCTGTTCCTTTTTTAAAATATGCATTGGTGTTTTGCCTCTACGTATGCCTGTATGAGGGTATTGGTCCTCTGGGACTGGAGTTGCAGAGAGTTGTTGGGAATTGAACCTGGGTCCTCTGGAAGAGCAGCCAGTGCTCTTAACAGGTGAGCCATCTCTCCAGCTCTAGGTGGTGTTCGGAGAAAACCCGGTAGCTGAGGCATGGGTATTGCATTGTGAAACTTCCTGTTTTTGACTGAGAAGTGTTGGGGGTGCTGGGGTCATAGGTCCCCACCATCAGGGTTAGCTATTTTTATTAAAATACAAACAGACAATTTAAAGGTCTTTATGTTCATGGGTGTTTTTGTGCGAATGTATGTCAATATAGCATGTGTATGTCCAATGTCTTCAGAGGGCATAAGATGGTGTCAGATGCCCAGGAATTGGAATTAAAGGAAGCTGGAATTCCAGCTGCCATAAGAAAGCTGGGAAGCAGCCCTGGGCCCTCTTAATTGCTCACCATCTCTCCAGCCCTTGATTTATTTAATTCATGTCTAGGAGTGTTGCCTGCATGCATGTCTGTACATCACGTGTGTGCCTAATGGCCACAGAGGTCAGAAGAAAGGCATCCGATCCTTCCCCACCCCCACAAGTGGACTTATGGATGGGTTTGACTCACCATGTGTGCGCTAGATCCTCTGCAAGAATCAAATGTTCTTAACCACTGAACCATCTCTCTAGCCTTCTCTAGCTCCTTAATAATGGCCTTTTGAAACACAAGATTACACAACAAAGTGGATTGTTATGGCTGAAGCAAAAGGGTAACGGTGAGTTGGAGGCCAGCCTGGGCCACACACAGAGACTGTGTCTCAAAACAAAGCAACAAGAGCACAAAATCAAACAGAGCCAAAAAGAGTTTTCCAAACATCTCTGTGAATAAATGATAATTATTATTTCCCTTCAGAGACTCAGCATATTTACAAGTACTTATGACCATAAATGTAACTTCTTCAAAACATAGGGTTTGGTTTGCTTTGATAAAGTTTCTGGTTCCTAGGAGATGTAGTGGGAGTCTGGGGCACTGGGGGAAGAAATGTAGTATTTATTGAGCATCCAGTGTATACCATTTCGTTTTTGACTACCTAGCCACAGGCAGAATGCTACATAATAATGAGAAATTTGGGGTTCAGTAAACATTGAAGATTTCACCCTAGTGGTGGCTTGAATAAAAATGGCCCCTAAAGGCTCATGGGAAGTGATAACACTATCGGAGGTGTGTCCTTGTGGGAGGAAGTTTGTCCCCTGGTGGTGGGGGAGGCTTTGAGGTTTCAGATGCTCAAACCAGATCCACCATCTCTCTTTCTGATGCCCATAGATCTGGATGTGGAAGGCTCAAGCTACTTCTCCATAGCCAAGTGTGCTTCCCACCATGATGACAGTGTTCTAAACTGTAAGCCAGCTACCACTGAATGCATTGTTGTGGTCACGGTGCTGCTACGGAGCAATTGAAACCCTAGGACAGTAGCTTTCTTTCCTGCTACCCCATAGCTAAAGCTTTCTTTCCGTCACCTGAGAACCCAGCTCACCCCTTTTTCTTAACCTGGTAGTGGGATTGGTGTTTTGGTACATTGCCCATTTATGAAAGACACGTCACAGTGACATACAGAAAACGTGTTGACTGCTATGTGCACTTTAGCCCAGCTGCTCTTGGCATGCTGCCGTGTCTATTGAAGCTTCAAGCTGCATTGTAACAGGTGGTGTAGGGATCAAATAGAATAAAACTTGTAACTCGGTGCAGATGATTAATCAGCAGTTGTTGTTTTACTTATACAGGGGTCTTTCATGCACTTCCTACTTCCATTGTGAAAACATTAAGTAAATGATAGTTTTGTAAGATAATTTACAACCAGGAAACTGAGTTGGACATTTTTAATGCTTCACATTCTGAACAGGTATCCTGACTGCTAGGTATGCTCAGCTGCTTTTCCTAGTATGTGGTGTTACTGGGCCTTTCTTCACCTGACTCTAGGGTGGGGCAGATCGTGTTCACTTGGGAACATGGAAGCCTCAGGCGCGAGGCTCCATACAGAAGTGTAAGCTGTGTTCCAAATCTTTACATTTGGTTCACATAAGCAGTGTGACTGTTACAAAGACAGAACCTCTGAGGAAACCATGTGTGTCTTTCATATTCACGACACATATGTCCTTCTTTCTTTCCTTTTGGAAAACCAAGACTTGGAAATGCTTGCCTTACAAATTCAGAAAGCCTTTCTATCCCCTTGTTCTTTGGAGTGGAGCTGTCATTAGGTCTCAGAGATGGAAGCTTTCATTGATGTTATGCAGGTACTATCCTTTCTAAGAAAGCCCTAGAAAGGGCATCACTGCATCCCAAGCCCCTCAATTGTTTGTGTCTTTTTTTTTCTCTTTTGAACTTCCTGTCCAAGCAGGATATCCACCATGTCTTCAGGACATCCCTGGGCTTTGGCTCACAAAAACTCCAGAAGAGAAACAAATAGACTAATTCCATGAAAGGCATTTCAGGAGCATCCTGAAGAATTTGTATTTGAGGCACCCAACTCCAAAGTATTTGCTGACAAGTATTACTCTACTTCCAGCCAACTGTGTTTCTGACCACGTGGTACTGTGTTTTGCATTCAGAGACACATCTTCCCCCCTTTAGTGTAGAGGAATTGGGATCAGCCTTAGTCACTGATAGGCTGGCCAAGGTGTTAGGTGTTAGTGTCATTTGCCACTAGTGAATGACTAATGGAGACTCCTTAGGTAGAAGATGCTGCTAGATCCTTGGGATTCTGTTTTATTTGGAGTTTTGCTCCTTAGTTTTCTATTCCATTGATGGATAACCTCCTTCCATGCTAGTAGCCATAATCATGTTACAGGAGATTTAAAATGTGTCATTTCCCAGCTGTATATTTTTAACAGGGTGTCCTAGTTAGGGTTTTACTTCTGTGAACAGACACCGTGACCAAGGCAAGTCTTATAAAGGACAACATTTAATTGGGGGCTGGCTTACAGGTTCACAGGTTCTGTCCACTATCCTCAAGGCAGGAACATGACAATATCTAGGCAGGCATGGTGCAGGAGGAGCTGAGAGTTCTACATCTAAATCTGAAGGCTGCTGGCAGAGTACTGACTTCCAGGCAGGTAAGAAGTGGGTCTGATAGCCCACGCCTAAGTGACACACCTACTCCAACAGGGCCACACTTCTAATAGTGCCACTACATCATATTCCATTCTCTGCCCCCCATAGGCTTGTTCAAACATGAGTCTATGGGGGCCATACCTAAACATAGCATAATGAAAAATACATTTAGTCCAACTTCAAAAGTCCCCATAGTCTATAGCAGTCTCAATAATGTTAAAAGTCCAAAGTTCAAGGTCTCTTCTGAGATTCTTCTAATGACTTAACTGGAATCCCCAAAGCAAGACCGGAAGCCAGCTGGGCAAACTCCAAACTCTGCATCTCCATGTCTGATGTCAAAGAGATCTTCAGATCTCCAACTCCCTATTTTCATCTCTGTTGACTACAACAAATTTCCTTTACCTGGACTGGTTCCATTCTGTTAGCAGTTTTTCTCAGCGGATAGCCCACAGCTCTGGCATCTCAAACAGCTGGGGGTCTCCAAGGCAACTTCAGTGTTACAGCTTCTTGTTTCAATGTCTGGGATCCACACATGATCTTCTGGACTCCTCCAAAGGGCCTTCTCCAGCTCTGCAGCACTTTAAGTTCAGGTTGATCCACTCCACTGCTGTTCTTGGTGGTCATCCCATGGTACTGGCATCTCAGATATGCTGGGGTTTTCCACTGCAACTAGGCTTCACCAGTAGCCTCTCATAGGTACTTTTGTGGCTGAGGTTGAAACCTCAGAAGAGAGCATCAAATCTCCTGCAGCTGGAGTTATGGATGGTTGTAAGCTACCATGTGGGTGTGCTGGGAATCACATCTGCAGCAACGAATTCTTTGAATGGTTGAGTCAACTCTCCAGTCCAGCGTCAATAATTTCTAAGAGAGATGAATTAGAAGTACTATTCATTTTTATTTTATGTATTTGTTCGTGTAGATAAATGTGTTAGCCAGTTCTGTGTAACTGTAGCAAATATCTGAGATAGTTTAAAAGAAACGTTTTATTGTGTCTGGGGTTGTAAAGGTCATGATTTGGTGAACTCACTGCTTTTGTGTAGTAAGCGCTGCACAGTCATGGTAGGCAGACGCTGGCAAGGTACTCTGCCCACCTCACTCTCTAGAGGGAGGGGGAGGAGGAAGCTGGAGCCCCACAGCTCCCTTTGGGTGCATGTTTGCTACGAACCATAGGGCTCCTCTTCCCAAGGGCCCAAAGCACCTTCAAGCAGCGGCATTCTAGCAGGTAAATTCTAACACTGGGACTAAATCTCAGCATAGGCCGTTGTTGGGAAATTCACACGTGTGACAGCTGAGGGATTCTAAGTCCATCGTTTGCCTGCTTGAGGTTATTTCTACTGAACGTTCTGACAGCTTATAGAGATACACACACTCCTTTGTTTATTCTCTCTCTCTCTCTCTCTCTCACACACACACACACACACACACACACACACACACCCACACCCTCATTCTAGAACTTGCTATGTATCTCAGGAACTTGATGCAATCCTCCTGCCTCTTCTTTCCAGTGTTGGGATTACTCCTGTGCCTGGCTATCAACTTTAGATTCTATTTTGTGTGCAAACATTCCAGTTCAGGAATGTGATATCTTGGCTGTAAATAATTATGTATACCATATGGGATATATAGGGAATCAGTAAGCAGGCCCTGGACAAGGACAGGGGAGGGACTGGGAAGAACTCAGGTGCTTGCCCTCAAGACCATTACTGTAAATCTACTTCCTATTTCCTGCACCTTGACTAACTTCTGCCATCGCAATTAAAGCGAAAGTTAATTAGCTTCTGTCCTGGAATGGTCCATTTCATGGAGTCGTTGGTTCAACTGTCGAAGCCTCTGCCTAGACCTCAGAGTAGAGTCTGTGCAGATCTTCTGTTTAAATTCCTGTTTGTCCTGCCTTCCTTCTGTGTTTCGGGAGTCTTGGAAATGAAGATGGAAGAAGAAAAATCAGATTCTCAGTTTACAGCACAGCAGTACTTTGGAATTCTGCGTTCTCATTATTGGGACTTAACTCCTTTTAGCTCAAGGAAAAACAGTGTCTGAGCATGGTACATGAGTGGGGGGATGGGGTGCAGTGGGATCCAAGTTGGATGTAGCAAGGGCATAGACCATCTATTTGAGACTATGTTTTCTGGGAAATACCGTTTTGGATTCCAACAATGTTATATATGTATTATTATATATTTTTACTAGGCTACATCATAAAAGACCATCTTTGGTATCTCATGCCTTTTGAAACAACTCAGCCTTATTTTTGTTTGACTTAATGGAAGTCAGTGAATTAGGCTAAATGGGATCTATATTTGGAGATACAGGGTGACCTAGGGTTGGTTCTGTGCTAACTCGTGTGTGTGTGTGTGTGTGTGTGTGTGTGTGTGTGTGTTTAGGTGTATATGTTAATGTGCCCATGTGCTTGGGGTTGGAGGTCAGTGTGATGTTTTTGTTGGTTGGTTCCCACATTTTCTTTTCTGGGACAGGATTTTTCATGGAGTTGAAACTCACTAGTTGAGCTAGGCTAGCTGGCTAGGGAGCCCTAGGACCCTCTCACCTTCCCCGCCCCAGCTCTTGGGTTTCTGGAGCTGTGCCTGTCTTTCATGTGGGTGTGAGGGGTCAGACTGAGGCCATCATATTTGTCCTTGCTCAGCAGGGACTTTATGGACGGAGCCATTTCCCCAAGCCCGAGTTTTTAATTTTCTTTTTTTCAATCACTAACAGAACTATGACATAATAATAATTTTCATTCTTTGGTTAACTGTTCAGTCATTTAAGAAAGATTTGAGACTTTTTAAAAGAAAGATGGATTTTCATGCACAGTCACTATGTATAAACTTTCATGCTTATACTTTATTTCACACCAAGGGCTCATTGCCCATTGATTTGCCTCCTATTAAAACCAGGATATGAAAGCGTCAGTTTATCAGTATGCACTAGAAAACCCTAAAGAACTTAAAAGAGAAGGAATGAAAAAGCCATCTGGGGCCTGCGGAGCGGTTTGGGGTTGTACTGATGCTCTGACTGGCTGGCCGCTGGATCTACGTTGCACCTGTATATTCTCTTTCCATTTGGACAGACACGGAGGTGTTGAGTCTGTAATCGGGGGCCCAGTGAGAGCCAAGTATGGAGTAGTTCTGTTTTGTACGTGGTTGTCCTGATTTTCCCTCTTCTCTGCCTGCCCAGTAGAAGGGAAAAAAGTAATCAGAGGTGCTGCTGGGTGGAGCCCTCTCTGATTGCAAGGACCCAGGGGTTTCTAGGTTAACAAATTAGAGCTTTAGGGCTGAGTGAGCCCCTTGGTCCTGGTGGGCGAAGCTGCCTTCTCTTGCCTTCTCAAGTTCTTGCCCTCTCTTCCCACTCCAGCAAAGAGACTGAACTCAGAGGCTTTGACTGAGGAAATGCTGGTTTGAGGAGCCCAGGGACTGTTGACCACAGCTGCAGAGAGGAAGGCCAGCATTTTCTTGGAAGGTGTGGGATGAGAAACACACTCACTCCCTTCCTTCACTGCCTTTGCAGTAATGCCTGGTGTGCCTCAGACTAGGATACAGGGGCTGGAGGGTGGAGCCCTGGGAGGGCAAAGATTAGGGAGAGAAGGTGAAACCCTCCTGGGAGCTGGAGGCCAGAAATAAACGTCCAAAGGAGCTGGGACAAACCCTCTGGCTGCCCTGCTGAGGTTCAGGGGTGGATCAGAAAGGACCCTGGTCAGTTGTGTAGGAGGGTCAGAGCCAGGCAGGCAGTAGCTTGAGTCTGGGAGGAATAAGATCTCCTGGCTGCCTCCTCCTCTCTGCTGGGGTCGCTGAAGCCAGTGCAGGAAGTGGGAGGGTTTCTGCTAGAGTTTATTGAACAAACAGCTGCCTGGCTCCATTTCCCTCCCCCACAACAGGCCCATCCTCGCTGTGGCTCGGGATAGAACTATGCTGTAAACTTTGGCAGCAATCAGGCATGCTGATACTTTCTCAAACAGCAACTTTTTCTCCCCCTCCCCCCAAACTTTGGCATAGAGCCATTAGTTTGAGGCAGGGGAAAAGACTAAATAAAATGTGATACGCTGATTCTAGAAATGATTTGATCTGGTCCAGTAAAGGGCCAGAGTTCACTGACTGGACCTGAAGGAACCAAGTGAGAATGAGGTAGGGAGCATTTTTTTTTTTTTGGGAACTGGTGGGCAGATACCAGAACTTGGAGGCCAGCTTGCTTCTTTCCATTACTGTCTTAGCATCTTGGACAGAATCCACTGTAGAAAACACTGTAAACGCCTGTAAGTTTGTGACTTAGTTTTTGACCAAGAATGCTTTAGGGGGTTGAAAGGGACAAGAAATAGCTAAGAGCCCGGCATCACTGGACAGAAGTGTGTGTGTGTGTGTGTGTGTGTGTGTGTGTGTGTGTGTTGATTAGGACCCACTGATGTTAAGCAACAGCTGTTTTATGGTGTGAACTGTTTGCTCAGAATATTTCCAGAAGCTAATTCTCCATGGATGTTAGTTTGCCAAGTGACTCTTTTCTTTATTCTTGTTTCCGGACCTATTTTCATGAGTGTGTGTGTGTGTGTGTGTGTGTGTGTGAGAGAGAGAGAGAGAGAGAGAGAGAGAGAGAGAGAGAGAGAGAGTGTGTGTGTGTGTGTGTGTGTGTGTTTGTGTGTGTTCCAACCCTAGCTATGACCTTGAGGCTGTAGGAGCCATTGGCTGGGCCTGAGGCTGTCAGCACTGGGTGGGTTCCTGCACCAGGAGGCTCCTGGCTCAGGTTCACTTCAGCCCTGGGGGTGAGGGCAGATACCAAGAAGGCTGCAGAGGGAGGTTTCCTCTGTCTTGTCTGAGCTCATAAAGTGTGTGCCTGGCTCCCCCTCTGCTCTGGCTTTACTGTGAACTCCTGCTCTTGCATTCACCCTTCCCCTTTGCCTTCTATTAAACCTGAACTCTGTTTCTGCCTCCACTTAACATGAGAGAATGTATTTTTTCAGGGACAATTATGAGTAGTGAGTTAAGACGTCTCTAACATTCTCTAATGGTAGAGGCCTCGGGGCATGGTTAACCAGTTCTGTTACCTGGCTTCAGTCTTTTCTTTCTGTTAATATCCCGCTTGTGGCTTGTATTTATTTGCTTAAACTACTAAGGAAAGTGTCCTTAGCCCTGTTGTATAAAGCAAAGCGACTGTCACGCTGTTGCGTGAAAGTGTGACACAGAGTCTGGGGCCTTGGAATGGTAGAACTGAAAAGGCCAATTAATAACATTTCCTTATTTTTGGTTATGGAGAACCCAGGGCCTTGTGTCTGCTAAACACAAGCTCTCCCAACTCCAGCCTATATTACTTATTAAGGGGTCATTAGTAATAGAGGTTACTTGTTGTTATTTTGTGTGTCTGTGTGTGTGTGTGTGTTTGGTATATGGTGTATACATGTACATGGGTTTATGTGTATGTGAGTGTACAATCAGGCCAGAGATTGATTATCGGTGTCTTCCTCTGTCTTAGTTTATTATTACTTTTTAGATCTAATATTCATTTTTATTTTTTGTATTATATATACTTGTGCATGTATGAGTATGAGTTTGTACACCTAAGTGCACACCGAGGCCAGAGATGTCAGATTTCCTGGTGTGGTAGTTAGGCACTTATGTTCTCCCAGACATAGGGGCTGGGGACAGAACTCAGCCACTGCAGGAGCATTGCTTAGTCACAGGGCCACCTCGTCACTCTCCAGTCCCCTCCACCTTATTTTTGAGGTAGTGGTTCCCACTGAACATAGAACAACATAGCTCATCGCTTCAGCAAGACTAGCTGGGCAGGAGCTCCAGGAATCATCTGGTCTCCTTCCCCGCCACCAGAATTCCGGATGCCTGTCACCGTGCCTGCCTTTTTTCTTGTGAATTTGGGGTAGAACTCAAGTCTTCATGTTTGCGTTAAACTGGCTGAGCTCTCCAGACCAACAGCTGTCACTTTGGTGATTAAGATTTCAGAGAACTTCAGTTTCCTGTCACACTGCTGTCTCAGCGGTCATGTTGTGGGTGCCCGAAAAGATACACTTATGGCCAAGCATGGTGGAGCGTACCTGCCACCCCAACATTTTCAGTCCAGGTGTGTGGACCAAGAATTGAAGGCCAGCCTTAGCTACATTATACAGACTTTGTGGCCAGCACAAGCTGGATAAGACTAAAAACCAAACACAGTGAAACAAGATGGAACAAACTGGTATCTAATGTATTGGTGCACACATGAAATCTCCATGTAAAAAGCATGTTAGATGCACAAGGTCACCATTTCTATCTTCTGTCCACAGAGGAAGTTATGGAGTGAAAGTCTATGAGGCATGTTAAACACCGAGACCTTGGGTTCCTTTGTAGGCAGCGTTTTAAATGTAGACCGGAAAGCATAATTGAGGGCGGGAGCCTGCCTGCTGCAACATCACCTCTGCAGAGCACGGGCATCTCTGTGAGCCTGAACATTATCAGTAGCGGAATGCGGGGCTTGGGCACATCCAAGTGTTTCTTCTCGTGTTCCCTCTCCAGCTTCTGTGCAGTGAGCAAACACCTTCCCCCTAACTTTTATTAAAATATAATGAGCAAGTGAGGGAGTGACTGTCTAGTCTACACTACTTTCTGCCATGGTTCAGATGAGTGCCAATTCAACAACCTCAGTGGTTGGGAAGCGGCTTTTCCAGAGGACCAGGAGCTGGCTCCAGCACCCCAGGCAGCACACAGTGCGCAGTGAAACTGCTCCGGGGCACCCAGCACTCTCTTTTGCCATCTGTGGTCACTGAGTACACACACGGTCTGCAGACACACACATACACATACACACACATTCACACACAGAGGCATACATGGCATGCATGTGTAGACATAGACACAGGCATATGATATGCATACACACACATACAGCATGCACACATAGACACAGATACTGATTCACAGGCACAGCCACACACAGATATACACACGATGAACTTTAAACGGCTTTTAAATCTCCGAGAATTACTGTTTTAAGTTTGTTCGTGTCTGTAAGACTTTCGGTGTTCTAGGAGAACTTGCCAGTTCTAATGTGAATCCTACCCGTTTTTAGCCTTCTTTGAGACAGGATTTTAAGTAGCTCAGGTTGGCCCTGAACTCACCATGTATCTGAGACTGACCTTGAACTCCTGAAACCTCCTTCGTCCACCTCATGTGCAGTGACAAGTATGGACCACATACCCAGCAACTAGATTTCATTTGCTTCACAATGTAATGTTCTCATTCTGCCATCTGGGCTACCCTGGAACTCACTGTGTAGCCCAGGTTAGCCCCGGATTCATGACAATCCTGCTTTTGCCTCCCAAGTAAAGGATTACAGGTATTAATCATCCACCAGTTCATCCTTCCCTTTCTTTCATTCCACATACTCACTTCCATCTTTTGCTAAAGTGCTTGGCTTTTCTTGTTCTTGGCTTTGGAAGAGGCTCCCTTTCTCCCTCTCCCATTAGGCTTCTGCCTTTTTTCTGCTGTCTTGTTCCTCCATCTCCTTCAGCTGTCCACTGCCAAGCATCCAATTTTCACTGCCCAGGAGCCGATCCGTGACACTGACTTAGAGATGACTCATCACCAGAAAGCAGAGGTCGCCTTTAAAGTTAAGTGCTTCTTGTGGACCCCATATCTGGCAGTAAAAATTGCAACCAGGCAGGAGCAGTTCGAGTTCTCAACACATGCTTTTAATTGTTCAGAGATGTCTATAAAATATACTGTGGCAAATTAAAATCGCTTATGAACTATTTCTCACCAAAAATGTGCTACCGAGAAAGCGTCCTTCTCTTACTATGATATGCAGTTGCTGGCTCAGACCTTCACTGTCTGGAATGATCAAGCTGTACTTGGCATATGGTGGAGAGGTGCCTGTGCCTTCTGGGTTCTCATCACAAGAAGCTGAGCTAAAAGTTGTACCACCCATGTGGTGGATTGACGGCACAAAGCCCATGCCACTGATGTGTTTGACTCCACATCTGCCTCTCCATTTCTACAGAGTGGATGTGAGTGTGGTATTCTTTTCTTCTTTCCATCAACCCTAAGCATACCTAGAGTAGGACTTAGACTCTTAGCATGGAAATCTCTGCTGCCGTCTCCTCCTCCTCCTCCTCCTCCTCCTTCTCCTCAATCCTTCCTCCTCTTCCCCCTCCCCTCCCCTGCTCCTTTCCTTCTCTTCCCTTTTCTTTTAAAGTGAGGATATTGGTGTTCCAAACTTATGTCCTCCTCATACTTGCATGCAGTGTGAACACTTGACCCGCTGAGCTTCTCCCCAATCCCCTTACTTTTTATCCCCCCTCTATTATCCCAATTCCCAAAGGTTACAGGGAAAGAAATCTCTGGAACATCATGCTTCATATAGTGATTATAGTGGCAGGTAGTATTTGAGTGTGTGTGTGTGTGTGTGTGTGTGTGTGTGTGTGTGTGTGTGTGCACGCCTCTGTTTTCTGTGTGGGGAAGAATATAGAGGAGTAGAGGCCGGCCTTGAGCATGTGGAGGGAGAAGGGGGAAGGGAATGGGGGAGAGTGGGAACAGGAAGGGGAGAGCCTGTTGTAGAAGGAGGCCATGCTACATATCACTAACCCAAGAAAAGACCCAAGCTTGAAATTCGGCTTCTACTAAATGCCTTTCCCATTGATGCTGTCCTGGAGTTGAAAGCTGTAGAGGTGAATCACTGGAAGCCAGAGACCACATTTCCTTCTTGTCTGTGTTTACCTCTATCTCCCTTCATTCTTGATATCCCTGTCCTGTCAAGGACCAGTGTCTGTCAGTTTCTAGGTTTATCACCTAATCTCATTTTGAACAATGCCTATATGATTCAAGCTTTGTAACCAAGGGTGCCATCAATTAACTTTCGAGGATAACTATACCCAGAGTATTCCCTTGTGTAGTGTCTGTGCTATCCTGGGCTGAGTACAAACATTCTGTGTAGGGCCTTATGTATTTATTGTACATATGAGAGAACTTAAGAAATACCACGTTGTTAGCAGAGTGAGCTGCTAACATATGCATTCCTGGTGTTAGGTAGGGCAGAGAAGGAGGTCAGATTCCCTGAAACTGGCATCACACACAAGTTGTGAACCACTATGTGAATGCTGGAACGCAAAAAGGGGTCCTCTGGAAGAATAGCTAGTGCTCTTAACTGTAGATGTATATCTCCAGCCCTCTCTTCTATGACGATGATCATTGATGATGATGGCGTTGACAACAATGGTGACAACAGTGTCTCATGTAGCTTAGGTTGGCCTTTAGTGCAGGATGTAGTTGGGGAAGGCTTTGAACTTCTGATCTTCCCACCTCTACTTCCTGAGTTCTAGGATTAAGGTGTGTACTACCACACCTGCACATGCTTTGTTAGACACTGAGTTCTCTGATAGCCTGGGATACATGAGATCACCCTGTCTTAAAAAGGGGATGGGTTCGTTTGTGGAGATTACTCAGAGGTATGAGGACCTGAACACAACACCCCAAATCCATTAAAACAAAACAAAATAAAATAAAAACAAACTCCTCCACAACAAACGACTCACCAACCAAACAAGAAAAAAAACTGGTGTTGTGGTGCACGCTTAGTAATCTTGTATCAGGGAGTCAGAACCAAGAGGATCCATGGGGCCTTTCTGTCCAACCACTTTGGGTCAGGTAGCTCTCAGTCTCAAAAGAGGGGAATGATGTTTCTAAAAATGACATCAGAGGGTATTTTCTGGCCTACACACACACACACACACACACACACACACACACACACACACACACACATGCATACACTTACATACTTCCACACACATAATTAACACATGTGCACATATATTTATATCTTAAAAATAAGCTTCCTGTAGCTGAGGTAGTGCTGACCTGTTGTCCATGTATTTTTATTCCTCAAGGAAATCCATAGCCCACAAATATACAGACAAGAGATTCATTTATTTATTTTTCTCCAAAGTGGGCTTTGGCCTTCACAATCTTGCTATGAACATTCGGTCAGTTTCTTAACTTGGCATCCAGAAGATGGTAGAAAGGCTCTAGGTGGGAAGACATCCTTCATCTGCCTGGATTCTAGCCGCCTCTGGCAGATTGAGTTTTCTAACTTATGGAACTGAAAACATCTTTTGTGGTTTGAGGAAAGGAATTGAAATGATGTCATGGTTTATGTTTAGAATGTGTGTGAATCAACTCTTTATCTGAAGGCTGTTTTCTCTGTAGGGAAAAAAGGTCCCATATGCTGGTCCAGCTTCTTCTGTTCTTCAGGACCTTAGAACAGTGGCTTCTGCAGAGTCAGTGGTCAGCGAGTCAGTGTTGATGACTTCATGCATAAAGGAATATGTTCCTCAATTTCATTATATGAAAAATAAAATTATTATACAATGGATAAAGGAATAATTTTTTCAAATTTCCCTTTTTATTTAATGACGGCCATTGCTCTCACCTTAGTTATTGAAACTAAAGCCATATCGATCCACTTGGTTAATCTTGCACACAATCTGTTTTTGTTTTGTCCTATTTGGATAAAATTTTGCCAAGATTATGCCTTTCCCATTAGTGTTAGCAAAGCCTTCAAGGATGTGCATTCCGTGGGTGACCCATCCACCTACTCATGCTTTTTCTCGTATGTATTTGTGTAAGACTTGGTACACTGTGTGCATGAGAGGCCTGAGGGGCCTTCTCTCAGGTATCTTCTTAAATTTCCTTCCACTGTACTTATTCACACAAGGTTTCTCATTGACCTGGAGCTTAATGATAGAGCAAGACTGGCTCGCTGGTGAGCCCCAGGGATCGTCCTGACCCCTCACTCCCACAACTCCCAGGGATTATTTGCTTTGGCTACTTCATCTGTTTTTCTTCCTTCCTTCCTTCCTTCCTTCCTTCCTTCCTTCCTTCCTTCCTTCCTTCCTTCCTTCCTCCCTCCCTCCCTCTCTCCCTCCCTCACTTCTTCCTTCCTTCCTTCCTTCCTTCCTTCCTTCCTTCCTTCCTTCCTTCCTTTCTTTCTATAGGCGCTTAGGGATCTAAAACTAGCTCCTTATATGCCCTGTTTAGGTTAGTTCCCAAAACCTGACTGGATTGATGCAGGACTGAAGAAGAAAGAGGCTATGGTACAGGCTCAGGGACAGAAAAGCTGGGCTATGGTAGGCCATGAGTGTATAATGGAGACACACCACCATGAAACAACCATGAAATTAGCATGTTTATTTTATACATCTGGATTGAGGAGGTAGCTTTGTGGTTCATGGTTGAACAAGGAGGCAGGTTTAGCTGATCTCTGTAGGAGATCTGTAGGTGAACAGTCTTAGGCCACAGTCATCCTGGGAGGAAGAAGCTGTGGTTGATCATTTCTGCACATACTGTCAGCATCAATGCTTGGACCAGAGGAAGCCTCTTCTAGCTCACTGAGCCTCACCTGCGGAAGGCTTTGCTTTTCCTGTGGGTCTAATGCATTGAAGTTCTTGGCATGACTTTCCCATGCCAAGAATGAGCACTCAATTTGAGCTTTCTTGGCTCACTCACTGAGGCTTGCACAGCCAGGACTTTACTGTCCGAGCCGTCCCACAGACCTCATAAGGTATGTCTTCTTGCTGCTGGTAATCCAGCTTGTAGCCAGGTCCCTTGACAGTGCTTGGTGTGCCCACAGGCTTTGTGTCTTTGCGTGCTCGTAGAGGATGCTTTATTCCTTTGGACCAGAACACCCTAGGCAGACAGATTACAGCATCTTGATGTCCTCTTGGTGGCAATGGAGGTGAATAGGAGACAGCTGGGCTTGGATTAGACGAACAGTGAGGAATAAAGGCTCTGAGATGAACTGTGGGGACCTTCACTTTCACAACAAGATGGCATACTTTGGGGTTCTTGTCTAAAAATCAGGTGTTTTGTTTGTTTTTTGACATATATATATAGTGAGCTTTCTACACATTGATAGGGTGATGTAGTGAGGAATTTTGAGCTTCTCACCTCTGCATCATCTTTGCTTTAATATGAATTCCCCAGTCAGCAAATGCCTCATGCTCTCAACCAAAAGAGAGAAGAGAGAACCCAACTCTACCTTCAGCTCTCCTGTGTCTCTGTGTTTGCTGTGCTGTGTGAGGTTCACTGAATAGCTTAACTGTGGGTTGTGACTTCAGACTTGTCACATTCAGAAAGAGGAGGAGGACCTGAAGACATGAAGACAGATCCTGGGCAGCTCAGTAGTTGTGATTGCTATGTGCATTTCTGTCTCCCATGTATCTATATATCTGCCTGTTCTCCCTGACACCTGTCATTAAGAGATTGAGTTTATTGAAATCCGAGCATTCATTGGCCTCCTGGGCATATCAAGCTCTGCAGTCTAAGGAGCAAAAGCTTCCTCAAAGGATTCTTTTTAGTTCTGAAGAAGTGCTGAGAATAAAAATAATAATTCATGGTCCAGTATGTTCTTCAATCCACTGGGGAGGTACAGGTGCAATTCAAAAGCATAACTAGAGATAAGAACGTCTACAGCCATTTGATAAAGGGCCAGAGGACTCTTAGTTTCCATCCTGGTTGGTGGCCATTACAAGGTATAATCTAGCTGTTGGATAAGGTTGTTGTTACTTTATCCAACCCTTTCATTTGAAAGTGATTGGCAAAATGGCTTTGAGGCACCTCCCCCAATCAACACACAGAGAAGGAGTTTCCACCCCACCCCCATCTTTTCCTTTTCTTCTACTTTTGAAATAGGGTCTTAACTCCGTAACTCTGATTGATTGACTTGGGACTTGAGGCTTGGGCCAGGCTTGAACTTCCAGTGATCCTCCTGCCTCCGCCTCTCGACAGTGCTGCAATTACAGGCTTGTGCTACTACACCTCACCCTAGGGGAAGAGTTTGAAGTTCTGTTTCTTTATGAGCAGAGTTTAATCATAGGGGTTGCTGGATTTTATGAATGACAGTGTATCGGACTGGACTGTCAGGCTGAAGAGTGAAACGAGGTGAAGATTGGAGCTAGTGGTATCTTTTAGAAGCCATCTGGGTGAAAAGGACACTGAAGGGGTAGGATGTGATCAGTTATGTCATCCTGAGTGAGCACCCACAGCCACTGAGGAGAAGTCAGAGAGAACCTGGACCTAATGGACAATAGGCATTGGAAATGCCTAATGTTGTTATCTTCTGTGTGAATCGCTCGTAGGGTCAAGCAGTAATTCCTGTCAGCGTCCTGACTTGTCTGGCCAATTAAGCAGGCATGTCTCTGCAATGGAAGCCTATTCAGTGGATAGGGCTGGGTTCTGCTGGTATAGTTACAAGTAGGAACAGTTCACCACCCATCTTTCAGTTTTGGCCAAATAAACAAATCCATACCCTAAGTAGAGGAAAGTCAAGAGTGAACAGACAAAAAACACATGTCACTTACTTACACTGATTGGGTCCACATCAATACGTGGGTAAGTACCCTGGGATTCATTTGCTTCCATGGGAGCTGAGACTTATCTGAAGTAACCTTGCAGCCGAACATTAGCTACAGACCTGTAGAGCGTATCTTGAGCTGGAATATAAAAAGCACAGCTAAAAGTGCCCGAGGTCAGTAGTTGCTACTTCTATACTGCATGTAAACAACGTATTAGCCAAAATGACTGTCAGAGGGCCTAATTACATCTGTTTTAATTTAATTTAGTTTGACTTAATGATACTTTTTATATGAATTCGCTTCATAGTAACTATGTTGATTGCAATTTCCTTTCTTTGAAAAGAGTGCACAAGAAAGAGATGAGACTATTCTAAGTTTATTTTAACGACTTACTTTAGTGACTTCACATAACTAAAGCCATGATGTCTTACTGCAGGCCCAGAGTCTCCAAGTCAGTAGTTTAAGCCTCGTTTCATCTTTGTCTACATTTTTACGTAGATTTCCTTACACTGAGGGACAAAAATCTCACTGGTGGGTAGCTTCAGTTTCACAAATGCACACGCTTATATAGCCAGGGCTTCCCATCAGGATGGAGAAGCTAACCATTTTCATGGTTGGTAAAGTCAGTCTCTGCCTTCCTATTCCCAAAGGCAGGCAATGTTCTGATCGGTTTTGTTTTCTTAGGGTGGATTTGTCCGTATTAAAACGTCATGCACATGTGAGCGCTAAAAGGGACTCTCTTGCTTAAGGCCTTTTTTCATTCATAAAGTTAACTTTAGTTAGTCATCCTCATGGTACTATGTAGAAACTAGCAAACATGGATAAGCCAATCATGTGGAGAAAGCAAATGGACTGTAAAAAACAGAGTTAAAATTATTACTTTATTTTTGTTATTGTTTTAAGTATATTTGATGATAGAAGTGACATCTTTTGAGAGCAGGTTCCCTTCCTCTATCTTGGCCTCCTAGAATGAAGCTCAGGTTCATGAGGCTAACTCAGTAAATATTTTTACCTTTTATTGCTTCGAAATAGCTAAGTTTGTAAATGCTTGTTATTGATATGACTTTTAACTGATATCTTATTAAATGTAATGTTATAAAACAATGCAGTAGAGCCGTTGCCAGGTGTTCTCAGTGATGCCATTTCTCGAGTCTGAACTATAGGTGCTGATGTGATTGTTGATCTTCCTCAGCTTTCTGATAACCTGTGTGTGTGTGTGTGTGTGTGTGTGTGTGTGAGAGAGAGAGAGAGAGAGAGAGAGAGAGAGAGAGTGTTTGAGTTTCTGTGTGCACGTGTGTGTATGTGTATGTTTCTGCATAACATATTTTGCAGGTTGTATTTTTAACACTACTGTGAATATGTTGAAATATCTAAGCACAGTGGTTTCCCTTCTGTTGCACTGTGACAGAGACACCCACCTCCTTCCTCCACGCTCTGTCTCTGTAGACACTAATCGGTTCTCGGTATTCATAAATCTTTACATATACAAATGGAATCACATAGTTCTTTGGTGGTTATGTTTTGAGAATCTTTCTAGTTCCCCAGAGATTCATCCAGGTTGCCCATTGTCTTCATTGCAGAGAACCGTACTATGGCTTGAGGGAGCAGAGATGGAGTTACCATCCACTTGATGAAGGGTATCTGGACTGTTTGCACATGCTGGCTATTATAAATAAAGCTGTGATGATCATTTGTATACAGGTTTTTGTGTAGACATAAGTTCTTGTTACTTTGGGATGTATGCCCAAGAATGAGATTACTGGATCAAATGGTAACTGTTTAGTTTTATAGGAACCAACTACATCATTTTCAAGAGTATCTATACCCTCTTACACTTCTATCTTCCATAATCTATCTTCTCTGCATGCTTACTAGCATCTATCTTTCTCTCTCCTCTCTTTCTCCCCCTCTCCTCTCCCACTCTCTCCTTCTTTCTTCCCATCTCTGTCTTTTTATGAAGGTGAAGTAATGTGTCATTGTAGACTTGATTTGCATTTCCCTGATAGCTAATGGTAAGCATATTTTTCTGAGCTTACTTGCAATACTGAGTCCTATCTGATAAAATGTCTGGTTAAGTCTTTTGTTCATTTACTGGTAGAAATTTTAGAAAAGGAATTTGTGTTTAACGATAGGTTATTTAGAGTAACACTTTTAAAATTGAAGCTTGTGTAATTGATTTGGGTTTGGGAAAATTTGGCAACAGTGAAATGTTTCTGAATGTGTGACGGCCATGAACTTTAAAATATCGAACATGTGACAAATCAGAGGTGTCCCTGGCAGAATGTTGGGGCTGTATCACGTGGTCTCACTGTAGCCTTGTCTCTGAACACACGGCATGGGCACCTCTACTGACTGTGCAGACACACGGCGCAGCACCACTGGATACAGCCTGGAATTCCTCAGCTCAGGCTGTTGTGTGTTAATAGATTCAGTGTATGTGTGTATATAATATACACATTACATATAATATGCAAATACATATTTACATATTATGTTTGCCGAAATGCATACATTTTCTGCTCTTATAGGAACATAATGCTTTCATTACAGAAGACAAATACTTAGTATCTTCCTACTGTCATTGCTCAACATGTAAATATCAAATTAGCATGTCTCTGGATTGTATTATGTTAAACATATCCATTAGTATGGAAATTTGTTTTTATTGCTAATAAGCAGTAAAATTGTATATATACCTTTGTTTTAAAATAACTACCTTTATTTTTTATTAGTTTGCTGTTTAATTTTATTAATTTGTATTCTATTTTTATTATTACTTTACAATTTTTATTTTAAATTTTATTATAAAATTGTTGCAAATAAAATAATAACACAATATAGTATCTTTATGATTTAGCATATATTTAAATTTTTTTTACTTATTCATTTTATACTCTGGTCACTGCCTCTTTTCCTGGCCACTTCCTTCTACAAACCTCAGCATCCCCCCCTCCTTTAAGCAGGTGGGGCCTCCCTGAGTATTGATTTATCATCTTAGTGTTGGATTTCTATGCCTGGTTTGTATTCCTACTTACATGGGTAAATTTCCCAAATGAAAAGGTTCCGTGGCTGATAGAGTTACGGAAGACCTGTTAGAGTGCATATCCAAATTACTAGCAATACTATTAAAAGACCTAGAGTCCAAGAAGTGTCTCACTTTGCTTGAGAAAGGGTTAAATAAACAAATACATTGAATTTATTTGATAGGTAGAGATGGATGGTTGGCAGCAAACAGGTGGCAAACACATTGTCAGGGTTTAAAGACATATCTATCTATATATCTATATCTGTATCTGTGTGTGTGTGTGTGTGTGTGTGTGTGTGTGTGTGCTGTATTCCTGCATACCAGAAGAAGACATCAAATTTCAATACCAATGGTCGTGAGCCACCATGTGGTTGCTGGGATTTGAACTCAGGACCTCTGGAAGAACAGTCGGTGCTCTTAACCACTGTGCCATTTCTCCAGCCCATGCTTTCACTCTTAAGCATAAAGCAGTATGCTGGCGTTATCTATGGAAAGATAAGAAAGCATCAGTCTAGAGACAGAGCAAGAATTTCCTCCTAATGTAGGTAGACTTCCTCCTAATGTAGATATAGGAGCCATCCGAACACTTCCTTAGATGTTGTCTTTCAGAGCCAATAATGAAGTAAAAAATGTGCCCGTGGCCTAAGACCGTAGGACTAAGTTTGGGACCAGCACAGTGTCTCACTCACAGAAGACAGATTAGTCAGCCTTTCTGAGCCTCCACTCAGTAAACTGAGCTCTCCGTACCGCCGTGCACTGCGGATTACCAAGGGGTTCGAGTGAAGCAATGAAATGCATTTGTCGTTTCCGAAGCTGTGCACAGGTGTGAGCCTCCTTATAGTCATTGCTATGAGACCTCTCGCCATGAATAATAAAGGAGGAGGACACAAAGCTTACCAAGGGAAGCAGAAGACGACCAATTGGTCACTGTAGGTTTACTGATTAATCTCTGCTCATCATTTACTCGGACGGGTTTCCTTCTGTTTGGCAGTAAGTTGTTTAGCGTCTGATCCACTTGACACAAGCTGGTCATTTGAGAAGAAGGAATGTCATCGCACTGGTGTAAAGACGAGTCTGTGGATCGTTTTATGGACTGATGTGGGAGGGTCCCAACCACACACGGGCAGGTGACTCTGGCTTACAGAGCAAGCCACTGTGGCCTCTGCACACGTTCCTGCCTGCAGATTCCTTCCTGTCCTGGTGCCTGCTGTCTCATGCTTTTGGCTGTGGTGTTTTGTCATAGGCAGAAGGTAGGTGAGAACTGGCAGCCACCAATTAGATATGACAATGCAGTCAGATGGCCACTGCACAAAGTTCCCACGAGCCAAATATAAGTTGCTTTACGGCTTTTCCGATCCTCCCCAGTTACATTCCATCCTGACAGACGAGTTAGGCATCACCATCTTGGGGCTGTTATCCTTATCCTGGTTGGCCTCATGGTTCGTTGTACAAGCGGATGGAGGGCATCTGTGGGAAATGCATTACTCTTCGTGCCCTTTGTCCAAAGACTACACACCTCTCAATGTGTAGCAGAGGTCTAAATAAAACTGTTAATTTGGCACCCACACCATCAAATTCCTTTCCTGTCTGCCTGTAGCGAGCAGTCCTGGAGCAAACACCAAGCAGGACAGTTGTTTTCATGTCAGCCTGCTCACAGAAAACGGTGCTTTTGTTTTAGTTGAAGGATTTGTTTGCTTGCTTGCTCAATCGCTTGTTTTTCTAGACAGAGTTTCTTTGTGTAGCCTTGTCCTGGAAATATCTCTGTAGACCAGGCTGGCCTTGAACTCATGGAGATCTGCCTGCCATTGCCTTCTGAATGCTGGAATGAAAGTCATGGGCCACAACCGCCTGGCTAGCTGGAAGGATTTTCCTTTCTCACTGGGGAGTCAGCCACAGATTTGCAAATGCTAGGCAAATGCTGTGCCACAGAGCTGTATCTGTTTCCTTGATTTTATTTTAAAATAAGCCGTTTATGACAGTGACCAATTTAGTCTTAGATGAAACCAAAAGCCGATTTTCATGTCTGCGCTTCTTTGACCCAGGCCTCGGTCTAGGCAGTGTGTTCAGTGTGATTTGGGGTAAGGATAAGGGCTGAAGGCCACGGTGTAACCAGGTGAGGGCCCTGTATGTGCACATGATTTGGAATTGGAATTCAGTACGTTTGTTGTTTCTTGTAGCAGTGAGGTTGAAGGGAGTTGTAGAACAGAGAGGCCTTGCTCATCTTCAGCCCTGACAGCATACCTGAGAATATTTCAGCTGCTTCTGAACAGTGTTTTACACACCAAAAATGGTTTCAGACTTTCCTTCTAGACTCTGTGTCTACCAGCACCGCCCTATTCTTGGAATATACACAGCCATGAATCCACTCAGTGTCAACTTTACATTTTTACAATTTAATTTTATATAGTGACATCTATAAAATTGTCCCTCAAGTCCGGGAGAACCAAGTGCAGTGACTTCAGATAGCATAAGAGGGAGAATCTTAAGTTAATGGAGAGAGAGCCAGTGATTAGATTAGGTGACAGGCAGGGGGTCAAATGGATTATGGAAAACCAAGGAAGGAAGCGGATTGAGTCATTACGCTTTTAGTTACAGTGTATTTTACAATTGATTCTGTGGGTGGGATGTTGTTTAATTCATTACAGCTTTTAAGGACCAGTTTCAGATTAAAAGCATAAATGACTGAGGCTCTACCCAAACTCTAATCACAGCTACTAGAAAGCGATGACTTCATTGTGTGTGTCTTTAAATCTGAAATAGATTATGGTTTTTCTGAGGCTGGAGATTTTTCAGATGTTTATTTCATTTTAAATGCCAAAGCCTTGTTTCATTCTCTTTGCAAACATCTAAAGTGGCTGCTTCCTGTCCTTTAATACAAGACACTCACTTTAAAAAGATAGTTTTCAATTTAAAAAAAATCTTTTTTCCTAAAGACTGAGCTCAAGGAGGTGAGCCCCTTCTCTTGGATCTCTACCCCCAGCTCAGACACTGGAATTTTATAACGAGTGCATGCTTCTCCCCTGTATAAAGACCAGAATTCTCTATTTGTTTGTAAGTCATTCCTATAGTCTTCTGTTTACCTTGTTTACGCCCAGACACTACTATATTCCATGATCCAATTACTATGTTCAAGGATTGTTCTGGAAAAGATAATTTTGAAAACATGTTTTTATTCCTTTTTATTTTATTTAACTTTCTTTGCAGACCTGGCTGGCCATGCCTCTTCAGTCCTGGGATTAAAGGCCTGCCATAATGTTTGGCCTTATTTTTATTTTTAAATCATGCGTATGTGTGAGTTTGAAAGTGAGTTTGCACACATGACTCTGGGGCTTCAGAGATTGTTCCATGATAATACTTGTATCTCTTTCAGAGGACCAGGGTCCCATTCCAAACCTCGTGATAGCTCACACCTACCAGCATTTCCTGTCACAGGCTAACCCACTCTTCCAGAATCTCCTGTCACAGGCTATCTCACTCACTCCCAATGACTGCAGATGCTGCACAAATATGGTTACCCAGGCTTAAAACCCATACACATAAAAGAATTAAATGAAATGAAAAAATATACATATAAATAGAGTATGCTTCCTTGGATCCACTGTTTCTGCCTGTGTGACCTATTACACAAAGCCTGGTGCCCATGAGGGGCTTGTTGCCTGTCCCTCCATTCCCCTTTCCTGTGTGGTTGACCATTGTGGCACTAGTTTGGCCTTGTGCCTCTCTTCTCTATGCTGCTGTGACCTCCATCAACTCACTTAAATACAAGTACGTGACGGTTTCTCATACTGGATGTATCTGTGTCATTGCTGATTTTATTCTATACCCAACCCAAAGTCCCCTGAGAAGTTTTCTCTGGTCATTCTGTTTAAAACGCCAATTTTGGCTCCCAGATAGATATTTTGTCCTGTCTCTCCCCTTTTCTCTACCCTGTTTTCCTTCCTCGACTGTGTGATCACTAGTGTTTGTTTGCTGACTGGCCTTCTGTTGGCTTCTCTGCTGGAACATAAGCATTGTCTGGCAAGGATATTGACTGTCTGTTCAGACAAGAACTGTGCCTGGCAGATACACAAGCATTTGATAAATTGTGTAGTCAGTGTAGACAGTGGGGGTGGGCAAACCAATGGACAGACTCGGCCAGTGGCTGGGCTCCCTGGTCGGATTTAGTTCGGATTCCAAGCACAGTATCTCTACCCCCTTGCTTATCTTTCTTGGTCCTTAGTAACCCTACTATCTCCCCTGTCACAGGGGAGGAAAACCTCTTAGATGAAGTTATTTTGGGAGAAAAGGAAGGTAGGTAAGTGAGTGTCAAATTATCGAGTCAACATTGTGCGGCTGGGAGTGTTCAGGTTGTTTGAATGTGGATTGGTCTGACCCTCCCTGGAAGTACTTCTGAAGCTGCCTAGATGTTAATGGGTGCTTATAGCATGGACTTTGTATGGAAAGCTCTCAGTATTAGAGGTCCTCCAGCCACACTGTTAGAAAACAACGCGGGCTTCCTCAGCTGGTTCGGTTGGTGGAGGGAATACTCCTGACTTAGTGAGGAGAGTTGGGAATTTGGAGGGCTCCTGCCCCTGCCTTTTTGAGAGCTCTCTACTAACTGCCCGTACTTTATAAATGTTTAATGGGATAGCAGTAGTCCATTAAGCAATACCTTCGCATCACTGAGACTATTTCTGTGTTCCCTGCACTTCAGCTCTTACTGATGTTTTGTTAGGCCTGTCTCCAGATTTTCCCTCTGATTTTCCCATTAGCTCATTAAGCTGCTCATACTTGTGTGTGTGTGTGTGTGTGTGTGTGTGTGTGTGATTTGACTGTGTTCATCAGTCTCGTTCTTTTTTTTTTACTTTATATTTGCACACATTTTCACCATATACATCACGTGTGGTAGTAAAAATATAAAATTGCTGCACCCAATGCAGCAAATATCATTTATGTATGAAAAGGTTTTTAAAAGCAGGGCTTTGTGTACCTTGGCTGACTTTGAACTTGGTATGTAGCCTAGAAGCTCTGATCCTCCTTTGGCCACCTCCCAAGCTGTAGGTGTGGAGTGGTTCTGGGGACCAGATCTAGGACTTCACGTTTGCTAAGCCAGCGCTTGACCTGCTGATCTACACTCCTTGCCCCTGTGATATTATTCAGAGTTGCCCAGGCTAGCATCCATTCTGCTCTGTAGCTCTCACTGGCCTGCAGTAGGTCCTCCTGCCCCTGCCTACTGAGTGCTGTGACCCCACCATGCTCCAAGGACAGACAGAAGAGGAACAGTTTTCCTAGGGAATAATGCCTTTTCCGAGGAAAGCAGAGATGAGAGCCTCCTACCCCACAGAAGAGCCAGCAAAGAGGCGGGGCCTGCAAACACCTTAAAAGGAGGCAGCTAGGGCCACATGGTGCCCTTGTACCAAGAAATGCCATTACCACCATTAGTGTTAGTGGGGCTTTCATGTGAACCTCCTTTTTGCCTGTGGCTATTTGGTGAATTTTTAACTTTGCAGGCATTACACTTGGAGCAATGGGCTAGACTGTAAACACTGCTAAGCCACTTGAGAATTCCAAAGGTCTGGCTCACCTCCCTCTTGGCTCTTTCTCTGCACTGGGCTCTCTGCTGGGCTCTCTCTAGGTGTGGTCCTGGGACCACCAGTAACTCATCACTGTGGCTCTTGATCAAATTGTTAATCCTTGGCTCCCACTGTAGACCTGCTGAGTCAGAGACCTCTGGGGGAAGTTTTGAAATCTTTAACAAGCACCTTTCAGGTTTTTCTCAAGCCTGTTAAAGTCGGAGAACCACACAAGTATTCCTGGGTCAGTATTGTCCTTTCCAGGTAGCAGTTGGCTCTTTTTCTAGATCATGGCACAATGTTAATGGAAGGGAATGGACTAGAAAATAGCAGAATATAGAAGGAACTCTCCTGGGGTTGATTTCTTTGCCTCCCTGCCTTCTTTTTCCTCTCTGCCTCTTGGCCTGTGCCTCCTTGCCCTCTACCCCTCTGCCCTTCCTCCCCCCTAACATCCTGAACCCCTGCTCTTCCTGCCTCCCTGCCCCCACCCTCTGGCTCCAGCCTTCCTTTTCTTCTTTCTTCCTTTCCTTCCTTGGCTTTTTCCCCCCTTCTTTTTTGTTTTCCTTTGGCAGAGTCATGCTATGTAGCCAACGGCTGTCTCAAACTCTCGTTTCTCCTCCTGTGTCTGTGTCTGCTTCCTGATCGGTGGGATTCCAGGTGTGACTTGGCTTGGATCCAGTCTCTCAGTATGGTTTACAGGCGCTAAGCAGAAGCCTCTGTGCCTGCTCTGTAGTGGGGCAGCCTCTATCTGCTAGGGTTTGGTAGGTTGCTGGTTCACAGGAATGAGGAAAACCTCAAGAGATACCAGGGAGACATTCTATGAGCTCAGCCACGTCAGGCCTCTGGTACTTGTCACCTGGATGAGCAGATCATATGCCACTAATGTCCAGGGTTAGCTGAGGCTGACATTTCAGTGTTGTGTAACTTGTTGATTGGATGGTGTGGAAATGCACTCTTGTTCAGCTGTGCTTGGTGGAGCTTAGAACACAGTGTTGGTGGAAACACTACCACAAACTCAAAAAGGGAATTCTTGGCATCAAAATTGATGACAGTCATCATTTAAGGGGTCTCTTTAATGGCTCTGGGTTTTCTTGGAGTGTGAACCAAGGCAGGTCCTCCCAGGGGCAGGAGTGAAAACATGCCTTTTGTTTGTGTTTTAGTCTTGGGGAGGGGGTCATAGCCAGATTGTGTGCCGGTCAGAAAAAAACATTATAGCAAATGAGCTGGATGGCTAGCCCCAAGGACACGGACTTGAAGTGTCCCGCAAGAAATTCTGGTGATTTCAGTTAATTGTGGAAAAACTGAGTTTTGTTATTTTGCACTGAACACCTGTGAAGAAATCGGGGAAAATGCACTTCATGGGTTTGTTCAAGTCAGAGAAGAAGCTGGTGTGCAGTGTCCACTGTCTGCAGCCTTTCACTGTGCTCTGTGGAGGCACAGAATGGAGACTCCAAGTTTTGTCTTCTCCTGTCCCCACCATCCTCCCCCTCCTCTCCCCCTCCCCTCCCCTCCCTCCCCCTCTCCTCCCTTCCCTCTCCCTTCTCCCCCTTCTCCCCTCCCCCTTCCCCCTCTCCTCCCTTCCCTCTCCCTTCTCCCCCTTCTCCCCTCCCCCTCCCCTCCCTTCCCTCTCCCTTCCTTCTCCCTTCCCCCTCTCCTCCTCTCCCCCTCCCTTCCTTTCCCCTCCTGTCCTCTCTCCTCTCCCCATGCTCTGCAAATACTTTGCAGCTGAGTCATATCCCCAGGAGGAATGAACTCAATTTGACACAGACAGGTAGGCTAGGTCATGAAAAGTTGTTAGCTAAAGACTTCACTCAGTTGCTATAGTGGGTGAAACATTTGTGTGTTTCAATAAAACTTTATTTATACAGCAGTCTGTAGCTCTCGGTTTGCTGATTCCATGGTTACACCTTATGACTTGGAAAGTATGGCTGTGATTATTCTTGGTTACTTGATATGTTAGAGAAGTTACATCTGTTGCTATATCACATGTATGGTCATTTAAATTATTTTAACTATTTCCCTGCTTTGTTTTGCTCTTTTTTAATTAAAAATTTTAGTTGGTTTACAAAGTAATGGATTTTATTATGGCACAAACATATATGACTGTGCCTTGTTTTTCTTTGTTTTCCATCTCTGCACTCTCCTGCCTCCTCCTTCTCTTGCTGGTCACTTCTCTCTTCCTCAGATAACTTCCCTCCTCCCCCCCTTCAGCCATATGCATCCCATTACCCTGCTTCTTGCCCCTTCCCCCTTGAAGTTCTCTTCCTCCCCTTTTGTAGCTGCTTTTGTACTTTCAGGTTCTGTGGATGTATGCATCTCTATACGTTTTAATGCAACTCCTCCGTGCAAGAGAAACATGATATTTATCTTCCTGTGCCTGGCTTATTTCACTTAGTGCAATGAACCTCAGCTCCATTTATTTTCCAGGAAATGCCAGCATTTTATTCTCTCTTAGGGATGGAGGAAGTGCTATCGTGATTTATGTGCCACATCTTCATCCAGTCTGGCTGAGGTGATGGCGTAGGTGTATGAATCCGGAAGTGTGTTCTGAGGCTGAGGGCATGGCAGAACTGCTTGCAGCTGCATGGGCTGGAGCCACACTGGCTTTGGTAGCAGACCCGTGGTAGCTGGTGGCACTTCTTGTCCTCATGTCAGCAGATGTCACACGTTTAGGAGAGGTTAGTGGAGTTCCTGGAACAGAGGCTTGCCTTACGTTCTTGCAGCTGCTTTTATCAATAGGTCAAAATAGGTGATCTTTCTCATCTGAAGGCTCATGAGAAAGAAGAAAAATTACATCAGACATTGTTGGTAGAGCCTCTAAGTTGTGGGTGGCCAGTAAGTTCTTGGCAAAATGAGGGTTCCCCTACCCCCGGGTGCTGACACAGGAAAGGCATCTTCCAGAGGTGGTCTAGCATGGCCTGGGTCTTCTCATGTTGTTTCTGTCTACTACTGTTCACTGGAAGGTGCCCCGACTCAGTGTTTTAGCAGCCTGTCCAGACGTGTGGAGTCACATTTTCTGTCTGCACATCTAATCTCATCCAGATGCTAGCCCCTTGGTGGGAGCAGAATCTTGGTTCTTCTGTCTGTGACGATGTGACAACAGCAGAGTCAAGTGTGACAAGTCTTTCAGTCCCATAAATCAGGAAACAAATGCAGCCACCTAGAACCCTATGCATGCTACAAGGAAATGCCTGTGGTCTTCTCATTCCTTGCTGTGTAGTGGTTTGCTTTCTGCTTCTGGGATGGAGAGAGTACCAGGTTGTAGAGACATCATAAATGATGTGCTTAAAGATCACTGGATTGCTGGGTACCATATCCAGGGTGCAGGATGCTGGGCACTGGGTGCTGCCTTCTGCATAGAATGATGGTGAGGAAGAACAAGCTAGTGGAAATTTGTTGGAACCATGGTAGCACTAAAAAATGCTAGGTGATTTGTAGGTGAGAAATACCCCAGCTGTAGAACTTTAGGTCTTAGTTCTGAATTTAAGACTTTTGAGAGTCTTAAATGGATTAACCAAGATTAGCCCAAAACAAAACAGAACAAAACAATAACCATCCCTCTAAAAAAGCAAAAAAAACTATTTGTATGTATATTGTATGTGGGGGCACAGGAACCAGTCAGAGAACAACTTTGTGGAGTCAGTTTTTCCCTTTCACCTCTACATGGGTTCTAGGGATTGAACTTGGATAGCCAGACTTGCCTGGCAAGGGCCTAGAAGGCCACCCTGCCAGTGCCAAAGAGACCTCTTGATTGAATAGTAGCTGCTGGGATAGGAGCACACGGAGCACACGGTTAACATGTGTGTTTGAAAGTCCTCTTACTTGATTGCTTGTGCTCTGGTCCTAAATCACCCTTGAAGCAGATGAGCTCATGTCAAACATGGCAGGGCCTTTCCTATTGTAGAATGCTGAGCATGTTTACCTTACAGAGAGATGTATCAGTAAGAAACACGCTATGCTTTACTGAGGATGCTTTCACTAATAGCCAGCAACATCATAAAGCCAGGGTCAGAGTCATCCTTCTCCCATGGACCAGACGAATCTTTGTAATGTTGGGCAGAAACAAAGTCGGACTCAACAGACAATTACTAAGTGGAAACTTCTCCATTGTATTTATACCGATCCCAAAACTTTTTAGATTTATTTTCATTTTATATGTGTGTTAGGTATATGTGGTTGAGCACATGCATGTACATCACGTGTATGCAGGCTCTACAGATGCCAGAGGAGGACATTAAACCCTGTGGAGCTGGAGTTACAGGAGACTGTGAGCATCCCTGGGCTCTCTGCAAAGCCACTGAGTGATCCTTTCAGCTCCCCATTTATTTCAATCTAGAAGTAACTTCACCACCTGCTTTCCTGTTTAAATCCACTTGTGATATTCCTGACTTGGTGCACATACTTTTTACATTTTAATTGTAAGTTCTCCTCCTCTTTATTTCTGTAAACTGGAAAGTATCATACATGTTCACACTGTCACCTGGGACACAGAAGCTGCATGTTGTGCCCACTGGCATAATGTGATATGGTTTGGGAGGGTTCCCCAGATGTTTGTGTGTTGGAAGTGTGGCACTGTTGGGAGGTGGTAGAACCTCTAAGAATGGGGTTTATTGGAGGTAAATAGGTCATCGAGGGAGTTGGTCCCTAGGAGTGAATTTGTGGTGAAGTGGGTTTTATGATAAAAATGAATCCTGATCATTGATTTTGTGACATCCCATCTCATTACATGTTTTCTTCATCTGCTCTAGCCATTACTGTCCCAGACTCTGACCAAGGTCGTCAACCAGGGCCAGACAAATATAGCTACCTGTTACTTCCATAAACTGAAAGCTAAGCAAATCTTTTAAAAGCCAACCTTGGGGACTTGTCATGCCATAGAAACTAGACTCAGACGGCCATCGAACATTCCCAAGCTTCAGTGTTCTCATCTGAAAAGTCAACATACTTCTTCCATGTCTATTCATGGGACCAAATGAAGCAATGTATGTAAATGCTTTCCATGCTTTACCATTCTATAAAACTACCTATGGACTAAACGAAAGAGCACAGTGGTGTTTTCTTAAGTCTCCCAGGCACCGCTGGGGTCACAGGAGCCTTACTATGTGAAGGCTTTCCATGTGGGTTCTGGTAGATCAAGTGTGGGTTCTTTTATTTTACATTTATTTATTTTATATATGTGATACACAGTTGCTGTCTTCAGACACACCAGATGAGGGCATTGGCTCTCATTACAGATGGTTGTGAGTCACCATGTGGTTGCTGGGATTTGAACTCAGGACCTCTGGGAGAACAGTCAGTGTTCTTAACCGCTGAGCCATCTTGCCAGTTCCCAACTGTAGGTTCTTACACTCATATTACGCCTGTGTAACAACTAAACCCGGTGAGTCTCCCACTCTGAAACTTGCTGTTCCTTGTGTTTCTTCTCTTTTCTGCTTCTGATACGGCTTTGAGAAGGTGTACTAAACGTCTGTATATCAGCCCAGTTTTCTAGAACATTTTGCAGACACAGAGATTTGTATTTATTTTATCTAGCAGTTGTCATTTTAAATTATATTTTCCGGAGGGATGAATCTATTTATTAACACACATTGTATCCCTTCCCTCATTTTAGGCCTAAAGAACCTGCAAAGGTTTGTTGTGTTTACTTTTCTTGCAGTGTATGTTGAAATGAGGCATTAATATTCTTTGGAGACAGACATGTCACTGTGTTTTCTGCAGTTGGGTGTGTATTTTCCTATTGTCTTGGTCATCATCTCACTGGATGTTGGTGTAGGAATGTGACCTGAGACAGTTGCTTTTGTGAAGTGTTGCTTGATGAGGTCCATTTGCTTGTCCTGTAAAAAATTAAACGAGCCACAGAGATGGCCCATGAATGCATTTGCTGCACAAACCTTATAACCCCAGTTCTATCCCTAGATCACACTGTAAAAGAGATCTCCTCCTCCAGAAGTTCACCTCTGACCTCCATAATTTGCATTCTGTGGTATTCAGGGCCATGCATATGAACTTATACATACACATAGACACACACATATATACACACACTAATAATTTTATTAATTAAAATAACCATACATTTTTAAAAACTTAAAAAGTTATTACCCTATCATACATGACAAGAATGCATGCTGAGAATTGGATCAACATGAGAAATGTCCCTCCTCCCCCTTTCTTTAGCTATATTTTGCTGTCTTGATTTGTGTGACACAGCATTTGTGATTGTGTTTGGGGTTTAAAATGTGTTGTAGGAAGGCAAAGGCAAAATGCTAACATTGAGGTTGAACATGGCTCTCAGTCTTCTTGTTCACAGCTGCTTCCTTCGATGCCTTTGAGTCCTCTATAAAATGTTAAGGGAGGAGAGAGCATCTAGCAGCAATCAAGGGGGAAGGATCAGCATAGGGCCTCAGTGACATCTGAGGGTAAGTTTTGGAGCTGTTGTAAGAGTTATTGCTGCTTGGGACTGTTTGGCCTGGCTCCTTGTCAAAGTCATTAACTTCAAAATAATAGAGCCTTTAAGGGAATGTATGCTCTTAGAAAACTCCTCAGTGATTCAATTTATAGACAAGGGAGGAGAATCGAACAGCAGAGAACAGAAAGCATGTGGTTTTATCAGGGCTGGGAGTTCAGTGGTGTGTGTGTGTCAGAGAGAGGGAACGAGGAGGAGAGAGATAGAGAGAGACGGAGGGAAACTGGGAAAGCTGACTAACATGGAGAATTATATGAAGAATTCTAAAACTCCCTGGCTCGGTGTCAATGTCTCCGGGATGGACATGCTCTCTCTAGTGATGGTTTTGGAGCTTGACCTCTGACATGAATCCTGGCCGGGAAATCTACAACGCTAATTAAGCTTTGGCTTGTTTTGAGTCTCATCCAGTCCTGTGGTTGAATAGCTTTGTGTACACAGTTCATTTCCCACAGTCAGCGTAGTGTTCCTCTGCAGTGTTGGCCCTTACCTGATGGTACTGTGAGGCTACTCTCTTCTAGGGAGCAGCCTGACTGTGCACACGCCTCTCTCCTCTCCCTAACAGCTAATGGCATATTTGGGGAGCAGAAGAAAGAACACAGTCGCACTGCATGATGAGAGCTGGAAAGAGGGTGATCTGACTCTGGAATTATGAGAACACGCCATTGTCACAGAAAGTAGGACAAGATGGATAGAGACAGAATTTATTAAATATTCTCGCATGTGTATTGGGCCTCCCTGATATCTGCAGGTATGCTAACTTCCAAAACCAGGGGAACTGGGCAGTACTTAGTCACTGCAAGAAAATGTACCATGTACCTTGTAAGACTAACGTAGCCAATTGAGGTAAGTACAGTGTGTTTCTGGTGACCCTCAAGGGAAAGCTTGTATATAGAGGAAGACGCTTTTAAAAAATTTTTTAGTATTTATTTATTTAATGTACATGAATAAAATTCAGACACACCAGAAGAGGACATTGGATTCCATTACAGATGGTTGGAAGCCAACATGTGGTTGCTGGGATTTGAACTCAGGACCTCTGGAAGAGCAGCCAGTGCTCTAACCACTGAGCCATCTCTCCAGCCCTGGAAGAGGCATTTTTATCAATTACAGAGGACATTGGAGTTTACAAGACTTTAGAAAGAAGTCAGTGTATGAGAAGAAGAGCAGATGGCAGTACCGGATGTATGTAGGTGATTATCTGTGTATATGCATGCCTGGGATTTTCTTTAAATCCCGTGTCTAAGCACTTTTACTCCCAAAGTCCTGAGGACCCACTTTAGGTTTTGCTAAAGATAAGTTGCCTTGGGGAATTCACATAAAGAGAAAGTGGTTACCTGTTTTTGCTGAGCAAGCTTAATTGGGTGTAGGGGAAGGAGCTGTTAGCACGCTCACATATAGCCTGCACCATCTCTACTGCTCCTCCAGCCTTGGGACTGGGAGTGCAGCTGAAAGTCACTAACAGTGACATGGCTTGGGGAATAGCAGAGGTGATGGGAAAGGAAACAGATGCCACTCTCCAAAGTCCAGCAGTTTGTAGACAATGCATTGATGAGTTCTACTGTCTATGAACACTCCACGTGAGTTCCTTCTTTGCTTGGCTTTGTCTTGCCAGGGGCTGGGTATCTTCACTGAGAGTTTACTCTTAGTTCTTGCTCCTGTGTAGCCTTCCTTCTCACTCCTTTGGTGTGAGCTTAGGGATAATTGATAGATTTCCACACAAACAGACTGTCTTTGTCCAGCATTGACTCTGTCGGACTCTACAGCTCCTTTCTGTCCACCTTCTATCTCTCTACTGTCAAGCGAAGCGTTTGCCTTATGTGAACTCTTTCTAATGCTTTCCTTTCTCAGATCACCCAGTAACCAACCCAGGATGTTCTTTTAAGCATGCATTTCTTAGTCAACACGAAATGCCTTTAGATCGAGGTCAACCTTTTCAGCTGGTACCGTGGTTTTCACTGCTGGTGAGTTTTGCTTTTATGGTTGAAAAAAAAATCACAAATTCTAGGCTCTGGGATTGACTTCATAGGGGAGGGTTGAATATATTTGAAAGATTTTCTTTTTCAGTGCCAGCTGTGGCTAATGTGTCAGCCTTTCCATCACCGGATTCCCAGCACTCAGGGGTTCATAGCTAGACTGCTAAGCTTCACCACAAACTGAAGCCTGCTATGCAAGAACTGAGCCCGAAGCAAACGTTTTCATTACAAAAAGTAGTTTCTCTATAAAACCACTAATAAAGAAGCAAAGCTAGTGATTATTGTTGAACAGAATCAAGCTGCTTGGTTTACTTAATACTGCAGGATTATTTCGTTGTAATAGAAACCAATCCAGGAGTTGGTGTCGGTGGTGGTGTAGGGGATGAGAGGAGAGAATGAATGTGAGTGACATTTAATTTTCACGGTGTCTATCTAAACAGGCGAAACTATTTTCTTCCCAAATTTAGGACACTTTTCAGAGTTTGTCTGCCCAAGTAACTTGTGGGTAAATGGATATTTGGGGGGACTTGTGATAATAAATGTAATAGAAATTTGCAGGTTTCGAAAAGACAAAGGAGTCTCTTCCCTTGCATGTAGTTGGAGTAGGTTGCAGCGGCTGCCGGTTTTGCCCAGAAGCCCGTACGATCCTTACTTAACATTACGGTTTCATTCACGTAGGAAGTTGTCCCAGAGGCCCACCGGCAGGAGAACAGATACCAAGGCTGTTTTCTCCCTTGCTGTAACGATGCTGCAACCTGTGGATACTTCCCCATCACCACTAGTAGGGAGCCAGTGCAGGATCCTATTAGAGTTGAACACAGAATGCATGGCTTGAAGTAGAAATAGTGTGGTTCATGAACACAGGTATACCTGTGGCTCTGGCTTCCTGAGTCACCAGAATTAATTATCCCCTGGAAAATGGAAAGCAAGCTGCAGTGAGGACCATGTCTGTCCTTCTTAGTCCTTCTTTTCCATGTTACCCAAAGGACACACCTTCCGTTTTCTTCTCTTTGTCTTCCGCAAGACTCTTAACACTTCAGTATTAACCATCACCCCTTCTCCTGCGTGTATTCTCTCGTTTCCTTTCTTTTTGGCTCGTATTAGTCTCTCTGTGCACTGAGCATTGCCCAAAACACCTGACCAGTGCAACTTGGCTTGAAGTTTGTGAATAAATTCTATCATGGAGAGAAAGGAAGGTGGTTAGTGATGCAAGGTGGTGGGTCACAGGGACACAGGTTCATAAATACTGTGGCTCAGCTGCCCGCCTTTTCCTCAGGCAGGAGCTGAGCCCACAGAATGCTGCTGTTCACATTCAGGGTGAGTGCCCCTTGCTCAGTTAAACCTTGCATGAACTTCCTACATACACACACCCTAGGTGACCTTAAATTGAACTAATTTACCAGTGAGGTTTAATCTCGCCCTCATACAGTTCCAAATAACCCAGCTCAGTAATTCCTCATAGAGAACCTACTATTTCTGAGTGGCTAGTTCGTCTTTAACTTCCATACATTACAGTGTCTGAGTCGGAGAGACTGTGATTCATGGATACTGACTTGACATACACAGGTTGGCTTGCTAACCTGCAAATCGAAGACTTGAAAAGCCCCAAACCCCAAACATGTTCAGCACCAGTCTGAGTGGAAAATTCCATGCCATGAATGTTTGTATCAGGCACAAAACTGTTAAATATATCATATAAAATGGTCTGTTGGCTATGCATGGAAAATGCCTGTGAAAAACAAATGTTCTTAGTGTTTGAATATTAATCCTCTTCCCAAGGTATTATTACTTTGTGTACTTAGACATTCCAGAATCAGGAAGACTTCCGGTTCTTGTCCCTTTGGATGGGGAATGCCAAGCTGTGCAATTTCCATGTCTATGTTAATATGGATGCGTGCAGTTTGTATGTGTGTGATCTGGCTGCAGATACTCCAGCAATGAACAAATAGCATGCCAAGTTGCCTTGTCCCGGCCACACGATTTCTAAGAATGCCTGGATCAGGATAAGGTAGGTCTCCTGGCTCCGGACCATGGGGTCTAGGGAGCTGTCAATGGCCTTCTGCGTGTGCACACACCAGCTTGCTTGTTCAAGGAGTACCACTCAAGCCTGTGACGGGGGCCCAGGCACATTGATCTGGATTTTTCTTTAGTATTCAAAATGCAATCCTGATTTTAAGAAAAGCATCAAAAATATTCAAGGCACCAGTTAGCTCTCCATGGCTGTGAGAAAGTATTTGAAATCATCAGGTTATAAGGAGGGACCATTTTTGTTGGGTCACGGTTGCATTCTGACATCTCTAGCCCCATTGCTTTGGACCCATAGCAAGACAAACATCATGGTGGGAATACTTTAGCTTGTTTTTTTTTCTTTTTTGTTAGTGTGTAGGCATTCATGTAACACATGTGAAGGTCGGAGGATGGCTTGTATGAGTTGATTTTTCTCCTTCTGCCATGTGGGGATGGAACTTAGGTTATCAGGCTTGCTACCACTGTGCCTGGGATTGAACTTAGGTTATCAGGCTTGCTACCACTGTGCCTGGGATTGAACTTAGGTTATCAGGCTTGCTAACACTGTGCCTGCAGCTTCACCTCCTGGGCTCAGTGTCTGTGGTGTTTTCATAAACATAATGAGATACTTAGACATGGACTCAAGTTTGAAAACTTAACCCCCCCCCCCCCCCACGTCCCCCCTATGGGCCTTAGAACATATAACCTGAAGATACTTTTCAAACAATATTTTCATCAATTTTGTGCATGAAACAGTTGTGGGATAGAGTTTTCTAGTTGTGGCTTCATGTTGGTGCTCTTGGCAACTAGAAAAACATCAAGGGAGCTGGGGAGAGAGAAAGTGGAGAGGGAAAAGGGAGGGAAGAAGCAGAAGAGAACAAGAAGAGATAACGGCCAAGTACACTCGGGGGATCCTCCCAGTGACCCTCAACAGCATCTTTTCCTACCTAACGTTTCCTGTACAGCCTGTTAGGTCCATCGTCCACTTATAGTCTTCAGCACACAAGCTGTGGGACACATTTATGGTCCAAACCATCACAAAGATTAGCAAAAACACTGCTGCTGTTTTTCCCCCCTTCCTTCCTTCCTTCCTTCCTTCCTCCCTCCCTCCCTCCCTCCCTCCCTCCTTCCCTCCCTCCCTTCCTTCCTCCTTCCTTCCCTCCCTTTATTTGTTCTATCTATCTATCTATCTGTCTGTCTGTCTGTCCGTCCGTCCGTCCGTCCGTCCGTCCGTCCGTCCGTCCATCCATCCATCCGTCCATCCATCTATCTATCTATCTATGTTTTATTGAACTCCCTATTTAGTCAAGAATGACTTCAAATTTCTTGTATATGGGTGTGGGCATGTATATGCTCCTGTCTGAGTGTGGTTCCTTGAATGTCACAACATCTATGTAGACAGAGGAGAATCTTGCTCCTGATTCTTCCCTTCCACCTTGTTTGTGGCCTGATCCTTTTGCTCATGTTAGCTGCTATGTGTGACAGACTGTCTGACCCATGGACTTTTCTTCTGTCTATACTTCTGTCCGGCTTTATGAACGCCTGGATTAGAGATGCAGGTTACAACGCCCAGCTCTACTTGGATTCTGGGGACTTGAACTTGAGTCCTCACACTTGCACAGCAAGCATTTTTTTTCCAAATGAGCCTCTGCTCAGCCCAGACATTGAACTCAGTGATGGGATTGTGGGCGCCTACCAGCAGGCCTGACTTCTGTAGTGCTGGAGAAGGAACCTAAGGCTTTGCGCATGCTACCGGTATTCTCTACCAACTGAGCTTCATCCCAGCTCCTTGGGTTTCCGGCTTTTGCATTTTCTGTTTGTTCGTTTTATGTACAATTCATATCCTATCTTTCCAAACTCGCTGGTTTACCTGTAGTTAAAGAAACATGGGCTGAAGAGCCTAGTAAACAGAGAAACAAGGAGTTATGTCATTGAACTTTGGGATCTAAAGGTACATTGCAATAGAGCCCCAGCACTACACATGGAAAAACAAAGAAAACAGAAAAGACCCCTGGGCATATTTGTAGCAAATGTATAGTTTAGTCTTCATGTGGGCTCCTTGACAAGTTGAGTGTAGGGCTCTCTCAGTCTCTGTCCCCTCAGTCACTGGGTCCCTTTTCCTCCTACTTAGACTGTCTGGTTTGGCACAGTAGGAGAGAAAGTGCCTTGACCTCCTGGGACTAGATACCCTAAGGGCAGGGTGGTACCCCAGCCTCCTTTGCTCTGTAGGTATTTGTAAGGGTGAGACTGGGAAGAGGGGGGGAAAGGGATTGTTATTCGGTGTAAAGTGATTTTAAAAATTAAAAAAAGAAAACAAAAAAGAAACTCTGACTGTTTCCCTTCACCACGCCCACATTGGCCTTTTGTGGACTCATTTTTGCCATTTTATTAAGCTGTGATTGACGTATAGAAATTGCACTTAAATACATTGTACTTAATAATTAATGTAACTTGATTATTGTCTAATGATCTTAGCATGAGTGTTTCTGCTTAGTTCTTGGATGGGTGGCAATGACTGAAGATTTGTGAACTCATGTTAATGATCAAGATGCCAATTTTATCCATCACTTCTAAAGTTGTTTCTTTTCTTTTTTTTTTTTTTTTTTTTTGCAGTGCAGGTATTTGGAGCTCTACCCTCTTGCAGTACTGCACTATTAACTGCAGGCCCTAGCTTTCCAGATGTTATTGTTTGTTTTGTTTTAGTTTCTCTGCGTCTCATATAAGGTGCCAAATCTTGTGACCTTTTCCTCCCCATCTTCTCCCTGGAGTAGTTCTGCTCCCTGACCTTGTGAGTTCTGCTACTTCTAAGTCCTTATAAAAATGGGACCAAGTAGCTTGTTTCCTTTGTCCAGTTCATCCTCTTTACATAGCTCAATGGAGTTCATCTCCGTAGTATCTTCCTTTTTAAGGATGAATAGCATTCTGTTCACTCCTTTGTTTTTCTTATCTGTGTGTGAAAACCATGGCTCATTAAGATGATATAACCACACCCTCCTTTAATCTTTGCCGCTCTGATAACCAGCTGATACAGGCTGTTAACTGAGAATGTAACAGAGAAAATAGACCTAGGAATCTGCTGCTCCCATTACAAGACCTTGTTTACCTGAAAAATCAAATCAAATTGTAGGACAGGAAAAGCGTTTGGATTGAATGTTTATAACAATGATACGAGTCATTATAAACAGAAAAGATAGCTTTAGTGTAGGAGTGGTATTGTTTCAGAATAAAGAGTCGACTCTGAAGTTCTGTGTCTTTTTCCTTTGAAAATGATAAGGTACTTCCTTTGCTCTGTGACTCACTTCCTGTTTGGGGGGACAGGATGCTGGATGCTGGCTGAAGCTCCTTCTCTTTGCAAATGGATGCAGTCCATTGTTTGTTTGAGGGACAATGATGGAGTGGCTTCTTGGCAAACTAGGGAAGTGGTTCAGAAACAGAAGGCGATGGGTTAGTTGCCCCCCCCCCCTTATTCTGTAACATTGGGATTTATTCTGTCCTTAGAAGTTAAACCTATAGCTCAACTTTACTAAGTGTAGTGATGAGTGTCATGTGGTCCACTGTCTATAGGAGACCAAGTGCAGTTTAAATGTGCATCTTTCATAATCTCAACCTCCATATAGTTGCTAGGTATCCAAAAGCATGTGTTGCAAATTACGTTTTTTCTAAAGTGTTACTCAATTTTCTTGTATGTGTCAAATGAATAACAAAGATAATATACATATTTGACTAGTCTGTTGATTTGTCTCAAACTAAATTATTTTCCTAATGGTCATGGCTGCAGAAAATCTCTGGATTTGGGGCTGGGGCACTGGAAGAGACCTGAAACTGTAATGATGGTGGTCAGTTCCTTTACTTGTTTCTCTTGAATTTCAGTGTGCATTTCCCACACAGGATCACACAGCAAGAAAGTGAAGCAGGAAGCCTGTCATGTTGGTGTGTTCTTGTGATCATGGGACTTGGGAGGTAGAATCAGGAAGGTTAGAAGTTCAGCATCATCCTCCCGTACATTGCAAATTCAAGGCTAGCCTGGGGTACATGAGACCCTGTCTCAAAATCAAACAAAGTAAAAATAAGGCCCGGAGAGATGGCCTGGAGATTATAAGCACCTGAGAGTCTCTGAGTTCTGTTCCCAGATAGCGGTTCACGACCATCTGTACATAACTCTGTGCCTTCTCTTGACCACCAAGGGCATCAGACACATCAGACATGCATGTGCCCACGAACGTACACAGCAAAAGCCCACTTGTACTCATAAATAAATAAAAAATGAAAACAAGACAAAAGCGGGGAGGGGGATAGAGATAGAGGGAGAGAGATAGTTGGAGAGAGAGATAGAGAGAGAGATGGTTTGCGTGGAAAGATGTGGTTACATGAGATGATCACTATGCACTTATACCAGCTGCTTAGTAGGACCAAGACAACAAACCAAGCACATTCCGGAGCACAGAAGCATAGACAATGGGATTTTTTAGTGCTTTATAAATAATCCGATCTGGGCCCTGGTCCACCTGTGTCTGCTCTACCCAGTCACTAGACAGGAATTCTAACAGCCTATGATTTTGATATAGTAAGTGCATGGTATCTGGAGTCAGAACTGACATACAGTAACTCTTGCTTTGATAGACTAGGGCAAAGATCAGAGCGCGAGGGTGTGACATTGAGAAAAGGGGGTGTGGTGGTAATGGGAAAACCAAGTCTTTATGACTTATTGTAGTCTCCCACTTAGCTGAATCACACTTGGCCATATCTGCTCACACCGTTCCTCACATAAACGGGATGTCACTGGATGCCTACCATACTTACATCCTGAGCTCTGACTAATTCTGTCACTGTGATTAGCTGTGTGTGGATAACTTATCTATGACAATTAAAAAACAAAATCCACAATTGGCTTTTCTCCCGTGCCAGCCAACCACTGTTTGAAGTCCTTAGTTGGCTTGTGCTGAGTGAATAGAAAATTTAAAATTATTCTAAACTCAACTTAATTAGGGAGGGAAATGTGTAGCCAACTTACCACCCCCATATAATGCAACTAAAACCAAATGTAAATGATTTTTGGATGATCTGAATTAGTTTCCCCTTCTGCCGGCTAGCACAGAGCACTGAGATTAGCAGAGTAATACCATGGCCTCCTAATAGGTAGCTTTTGGAAGAGGTTCCGTTTGCACTGGGAGAGCGTGTTGGGAAGATTGGCTTTTCCAAGCTCTTGTCTACATATTTATTTTTGGATTTATGATTCCAGCATACTGCACTTTAATTTGTTCCTTTTTGTTGAGTGTGCAGTTGGTTTTCATGTCTGGCTTTTTTAATTTTGTCTTTGATGTGAATTTCTATAACTCTGGAAATGGCAGTCCCCTGTGCCGGCAGCACTTGGGGCAGGGGGACCATGCTAAAATGAGGAGGAGTCTCACCAACACAACTCTCTCACTTTTGTCCCCATGACCTAAGGATTTAGAGGTTGCAGCCTGGATTCTTCTTGGCTTCCCGAACAACACAACCGGCTCTTTAGTGTATGGAGAACCTTCAGATTCTGTAGGGGACTACAGCATGTTGGCTTGTGTTTCAAGTGTGGCAGGGGGCTCTTTAGGCTTCGGTCTGCACGAGTGGCTATGAGAGAATGTAGATTATTTTAAAGAATTATTTAGAGCTCACAAACAGCAAAGACCCTTATTCCCTTTCTACTCCCGCATTGAATCTAGTCACCAGTTTTACCTTTGGAACAAATGAATTATGAAAAGGGTCAGGCCACTGTCCTTTCAGTGGGACGCTTTTGGTGTCAAGGCAGGTGTAGGATGTGGGAAAGACGGACCAGTGGCAGAGCATTGGGAACCTGGGGTTGTTGCTTTCGCTCTGAGCAGATTATTAACTTTTTCTCCTTGTGCACCATTCAGTCTGTAGGAAAAGAACACCAACTCAGGCTCTTATTACCCCTGGCAGTCAGCCAGTGGGCCAAATCCTGTCACCTTCCAGCATGGCCAAGTGTCTTTATTACATGTCATAATTCTAACTTTTGAGCTTGATCCAGAGACCCTAATGTGACATCAGCTGCTCAGGGGTGTGGACAAATGAAGAGCTGCCTTAGTCGCTAGGTGGGGTTCAGGGGAGTGTGAGCAAGGGATGTGAATCCTCTGTAAGCAGGAGTTTAAGCAGACGCCGCCCTACACCCTTTTCTCATGCCTCCTGGGGTTTGAAATGCACTCTTCATTTCTGTCAACACTGATGGCTAGTTTGAGGCTGAACAGAAATGTTTTTGCCTCACCTCATAGAGGGCTCTTAGGGGTTAGCCTCGGCCACATATATGAAGGTTCTGTTGCACTGACCTGTTCCTTGGGTTTATGGACAATCCCTGGCTTTCA
Organism: Micromys minutus; assembly: GCF_963924665.1. Taxonomy (NCBI): domain Eukaryota; kingdom Metazoa; phylum Chordata; class Mammalia; order Rodentia; family Muridae; genus Micromys; species Micromys minutus. The sequence goes on along the minus strand of NC_137975.1, from coordinate 78,612,867 downwards.
CAGATCTGGTGGGATGGTAGGTTAAGTTACAATGCTCAAGTCAGCCTGGGTTTGACATGGGATTATCTAGGACTGGATCAACTTTTCTTCTAACTACCTACAGGTTAGGAAGTGGAGTAGGACCCGGAGAATAGTGTAGAGCCCAGTGGTCAGCACCCTTCTCCTGTGAGGTGTTGCCCTCCATTTGTGCACAACTCTTGTTTTTCAATGTTTAAGGCTTTGCCAATGAAGCCCAGGCTGTGCTCCATGATGAAGGACCGTGCAGACAGTCTGGAGGGCTTTGGCAAGCCTTGCAGGTAGCAATGGTCCAGGCCCTAGCCATTTCCCCAACCCTGTACTTACTGCTCAGCATTCTCAGAAAACAGTCTGTGAGGGGGAGGAAGAGCCTCCCCTCCCCCATCCCCTTTAAAAAAAAGTTTTCAGTTTGGCTGCTGAATGAAAGCAGGCACTTTATTTAGAAGTGAGTAGGGGAGGGGAATGCAGCTCTGGGTTGACACCCTTCTGGTGCTTATCCATAAATATGAAATGGTGTTAGAACACCAGACACCAGGGAGCTTTCTGATTGGCTGCTGGTGATGTCATCTTGTCATTAATGCTGTGCTCAGAAAATAAACTGATCTGCCTGTTTTCTCCCCCATCCCTTATTTAAAAAAAAAGAAAAAAAGAAAAACAAAAAACCCTGAAATGTATGAAATCCATTTTGTCATCTAAAAGGAGGCACTTCAGTTAGGACATTTTGAAAGAATTATTATATTTCTCATGTGCTCTGTCCTTTTGGCCTTCACTTGAACACTGCTGTAAATCACCCACAGGCATTCAGTCTGTCACATCCTGTTGCTTAAGAGGAAGACAGACGCTTTGCAACACCTGGGCACCACAGTTGACATTTGCAGGCACTCAGTGCTAATGCAGAAGATAGGAATTCCTTCCTGTCAGCCTTGCCACCCCCCCCCCCCCCAGTATGCTGAGAGCCAAGGTTGGCACTTTTAGGGTTTGAAACAAGGGGTGGATAAAGGAAAGTGCTTCTAAAAAACAGGGTGTGTGTGTGTGTGTGTGTGTGTGTGTGTGTGAGTGAGAGAGAGAGAGAGAGAGAGAGAGAGAGAGAGAGAATGAGAATGTGTGGTGTATTCATGTGTGCACATTTATGTGTACACATGTATGTGAGTACACGTTTATGTGTGGGGGTATGATGTAGACATGGGTGTCTTTAGCAGTCTTCACAGTGTGTTTTCAGTCCCTAAACCTGCATTTGCTTCCTGACCAACAAGCACCGGTCTTGTCTCGACCCCCCCAGCAGTGGGATTATAGCAGCAGCACGCTTTCGTGCTGGGCTTTTTATATGGGTTCTGGGGAATCCAACTCAGATCCTTATCCTGACACATCCAACACTTAATCAACGAAGCCGCCTCCCTTGCCCTTTAACATTAATTTCTTAAATCATAATTTTCTCTTTTTGGACTCGGATGCCTTTTGTGGGTTGATAGTCAAATCTTAATCGGTCTGCCTTTGCACCTAATGCTTGCTAATCTGGGATGTTAGTTCGCAAATGCGTGTCTGAATAGGAGGAATACACGTGTGACATGTCCTAGGTGTGTATAGGAAAAATCCAATAGTGTTCTGGGTACCTGGGAGTGATGCTCTCAGAAGGGAAGCTACTGCCTGGCATTCCTCTGGCCACTGAATTGAGTTTGGATGGCTGGGCGTTTGGGAGAGTTAGACAATCCTTCATCCCTACTGGCTTTCTCTTTATATTAATACCTCTTTCCATTAACCATTGGGAAGACTTGCACAGCTTTGTCTCTTTCTGTTGAGTATAGAGCTGTTGTGTTTTAAAAGGAAAGTCAGGATTCTCTCTTGTTAAGAAGTTTGCTTGGACACACGGCCTTCTCTTTCTCTGTCATGTTTCCCTTCGCCCATGAGTGATCGCAATAATGCGCCTCACCCTGTATGTATGTCTGGGACTGTTGACTCTCACCAGATCTGTACCCAAAGGTTATATGATTCCCCGCCATCCTCGAGCCCTGTCTTCAGTGAAATGTCTTTGAGAGTCTCTTTCACTCCCTGCTGAAATGGCTGTTCAAGGTTGTTTGCCACGAGGTGCAGGCGCAGCCCTTGAATTAGCAAAATGTCCCACCAGCAGGTGCGGCTGATCTCAGCTCTGCAGCCCTGGTTCAGGTTCCAGCGGCTCAGGTTCCAGGGAGCTGCCGGTTTCCTTTTCAAGTTTTCCCTCATTTACACAAGGTTAGAAACCATAGATTTAGCAATCTTTGGGGGTCAAAGGGAAAAGGGAGAGACAATGAGTCTCATTCATCCTTAGACACTCTAATGAGTCATGGGGATGGTCCGTTTTCCAGGTTAGAGCTGTGTCTCTGGCAGGCTGTAATTATCTGGGAGCTGAGACACGGAGCGATATCAACACACAAAAGCATTTCAGGAATAGGTTTTTGAAGATGAATCACTCAAGTCGGTGTCCTGCTTAGCCGTTCAGCAAGGGGCTGTCTGCCTCCCTCTGCCTGGTTCCCCCTTGATCATGTGACGGCTGTTTGCAGACTAAATGAAAGAAGCCATCATTCAGTGGTGGGAAACCTAATCCTGGGCAGGTGCAGTTTGAGTAAAGACTCTGGGCCTGAAGGTCAGAGCCTTTGCAAAGTCCCAAGCTTTTGCAGATGGTGGGTGTGGGAGGCGCAGGATTCAGTTCCCACAGTCCCATCTGCAGGCCCTGGAGTGTCCTTCCCGAGGAGAGGCCTACCCCTTTGTCCATACATTGCTGAACTTTTGAACCCAAGTACACTACACCACATTTGGGAGGCTGTGTTCACGCCTCACCCTCAGATAAAGCAGTCGAAAACTCTGAGGAAACAGTAGCCAGAGCCATTTTCCTCTTCCTCCAGTGATGTGAGGGAGCTAATTAGAAATCAGTGGTTCAGCCGTTTCCTCCCCTTGTACCCGGGTCCTTTTTTCCTAAAAGATGCTTACAGACACAGACAAAGGCCGGATGCCGTATTAGACCTTCTCGTTAAGTGCTCCCTGTCAGATGTGTTTGGAGTTTACAGAACACTTTCCTCTCTGCTCAGACTGAACGGGATCCTGATGGGTGTTGGAAATCCTCCCCCCCATTAAGTTGTATTTTTTAGTGTCTGAAACTGCCCCTTGGGGCTGGAGGGAGGAGAGAGAGAGAGAGAGAGAGAGAGAGAGAGAGAGGGAGAGAGGGAGGGAGGGAGGGAGGGAGGGAGGGAGGGAGGGAAAAGGAGAACCTGCCCCACTGCAGTTTTCTATGTTCTTATTGGGAACTCACTCAGGCCCCAGGTGTGTAGACAGGTCTTCACACTTAAGGCTTTGGGCCCTTGGCAGACACTGCCTCCATCTGAGGAGGTGGGCAGTCACCATTTGTGAGAGAAAATGTACAAACAGCCAGGCAGACAACATTAAAAGGGAAATATGGAGAGAAAAGAATTGAGAACTGTCTGGGTTAGAACCCAGTCTATTGGGCGGAAGAGCGAGTATGGAGCATTTGCTAAGCAATCTACGCTCTGAATAGATCCCTCAGTCCTGTGGCTTGGAGATCAAAACTTAGAAATCCACAATTATACCACATATTCTCCTTGGACTATATTTAGTATATAATCTCTATACTTTGGCTACATATGGCCTTGAGCTCCTCTTAAGAGCTAAAAATGCAAGTTGCCTCCCACTCTGTCCCAAATCAGAATGGCACGTAATTGCATAGACTTTAGGAATCTTGCTTTGGGGAAGGAGGTGAATGAAGATCAAGTTATCAGTGGACAGCCCCACAACCCCCATGGACATTCTTGGAAGAGGCTCAATATATTCCAGTTGAGTGACTGAATGAATAAATGAATGAATGAATGATATCTCTAAGAATTTATCCCCTCACGACTTCAATACATCATAACACAGGGGTACCAGCAAGTTCTAGATTCGACTAGAAGTACACTTCCATCATGGAATGGACAATGAGATACTGCAAAGCAAGAACAAGTGGGCTTTACTGTCAGAACTTGTACTGTCAGAAACGAAGACAGTAGAAAGCCCAGTGGCTTACAGGTCTGTTTGAGGTTGAGTTGTAGGGATATGCATGTGAAATGTTTCCGTAGGCACGTGTGTTTGAACACTTGCTCCCCAGCTGGTACCTGGCTCTGATTGGGAAGGGAATAGAACATGTAGGGGGTGGTGTCTCACTGGAGGAAGTGGGTCACTGGAAGTTGGGCTTGAGGTTTGATAATCTAAGCCTGTGTCTTGTTTACTGTTTATTTGACTTCAGCTGCACTGTGACTAGCTGCCCCTTAGACTTTAAGGCAAGATAAACCTTTCTGTCCTTAAGTCGCCTTTTGTTGGGTATTTTTGTTACAGAAACTAGAATGCTATTGGCTACAAGGTAACCCATGAGAGTTACCTTGTAAATTCTCAGAACCTTAATTTAGAAAAGCATCCATTTGCTGACCCTACCATCCTGGATCCTTTGTACACATGGAGGAAGGCATAAAGCTGTGGCAGTAGATTACAAACGCAGATGGTGACAGGGAGAAGGATTCCCAGGCCAAGGGAGGCCACGAATTAAGGAAGCGGCAGGACTTTGCCCGCACAGAGCAAAGGAACCGTGTGGCGATTTGGGGGTCTGGCTTCAAATTGATTTATTGAGCACAGTGTGTTGTAGTCTATGTTGTGACACAAGTGTGCCAAACAAGAGTCCCTTCTGAGACAGAATAGAAATCTGTACCGCTGCTGCGTGTATTGGGAGGACTCTGAGCACAATTCTCAAAAGAGCCCGAAAGAGGTCTGGACAGCAGCTGGCTTTACAGAAGTCTTCAAGGGGAGACGACACCCACACTGCTGTGCAGAAGGGTCTAGAGGCTTTTGGTTCTTTCCACCCCAGGAGTAAAAAAGGGAAGAGTGGTAGACAGGATGCTAGAACTCAAACAGTACCTGGAAAGAGTGTGATGTGAAAGAACACAGGGCAGGGGTGGCGGGAATGGAGATGTAGGCAGAGGCACCTTTAGCTGGAGCTGGGTTTCTCTCTAATGCATTTGTTTCTCTCTAATGCATTTCTCTCTAATAATGGGTTTCTCTCGAAGGCACCTAGAGTTTATGGTGCAGCCAATCCTTTTTCCATCAAATGAGACAGTCTCCAGGATGCTGTACTGTGTCTACTTGGACGGGAGGGCTGTGCACAGACAGCGGTGGGTGACAACTTTCAGAAGAGATTCTGCGCCTGAGTGATAACAGTAGGCACTAGTAACTGAAGACTTTTTGGTTAATTAAAAGGTGCTTATTATTTACCTCATTAAGTAGAATAAATGGTGTCTCTGAGAATATTCGTACATATTATTTTTTTGCCTTCTAATAACCAAAAAATGGGGAATAAAAACTAATAAAGAGTACTTTGTTAGCGACTCCTTCATCTTTCCCCCTCGCCACATGCTCTCACTATACTCCATAGACACATGTGATTACTCTTCCTTCTTGGACCCTGGCCTCAAACAGTAAAGTCCCCAATATCAAATACCATCGAAGCTGCCATGGCTCTCAGAACCAAGCTTATTGAAAACCAAGTACTTTGTCTCCTCATAGATCCGTAGCCATAGACTATGGGAGCAGATGAGTTTTCCACAGTCGTGAACTCCCCCCATTCCCTCTTGAGATGCCACATGCCTAGGGCACGCAGGTGGGGCTGCTTCTTAGAGAGCACTGTGCTTATTCTTGTGATGGTTGGTTTGCATCTCAGCAGAATATTCATGAGAGAGAAAAAGAACGCTTTACCCACCCCAAGGATGCCAAATCCAGGTGGGAAGTAATGGTTTTGATGAATTTTAACACTTGTCAGCTCGGAAGTGTTCAGGAAGAAGAAATTAAAGAGAACGGGTAGCTTAACTTTGTATATCATCGAGAGTCATAGACGTGGACGTTTCTTTTTCATGGTACCTTTGAAGTTAAGCATTGGACCTCGAGAGTAGGCAGACTTCCAGTGCAAAAGAGTGCGGAGCTTCTCGGGCTTTGCTGTTTGCTTGTTTGATAACTATTGTGTGGTGGCCTTTGTCTTTGATCACCCTTTCTTATGACATTAATTTGGTCATGTTAGGACATTTGTCTTTCCCATAAGCTTGTATTGGGTCATGGAAATATGGAAATTATTATTTTTCTTCCTCCTACTAGTTTTGGAGGCATGCACATAAACTTCTGTTCATCTGTACCCAGATTCCTCACCTCTCGCAACCTGCCCTATCTTTCCCTCAGAGGTTTTTAGTTTTCCTCGTAAATTTGTTCAGACTGTAGAATCTCACTGTAAATTAGAATGGAATGACATCTGCTAATCCCCAATGTTGGGCTAAATTTGCTCTTCTCTCAGCAAGCCTTCCTTCAGAGCTGCAAATTAATAGCCAACCAGTACTGTCCTGCTGGAGCTGGTGGTCTGGTGTTAAGAATCCTCAGTATAAACTTTTTAAGTGTCCTTAAGTACTTAGGAACTCTCCCTTTCCGTGGTAGCATTTGATACGGTAATTATATCCGATTCTCCTGTGTGCATTAAAATGTGAACCTAAAGGCTCCTTTGGAAGTTACCTTTCTATAGGTTGAAAGTAATAAAATTGGTCTACTTTCAAAACAGAGGGGCAGTAATTTGTGCCTCTGATGCACAGAGCCACTCCCTTTATTCTTTTCCCTGTCAGGTAGTGAGTGGAGGATTTTTTTAAAATGATGGTTGTCTAGCCACACTTTGGAAGGTGCTGTTGTGTTTATCTTCCAGATGTAAGTTGTCCCCATCTTCCTGTAGCTAGTTTACGCTTATTCTCATGTCTCCCTGTTTGCACCCGGTTCTAAAATAGATCATCCTGGTGAGATGGGGTAGGAGCTGAGGCGGGCGGTGATGTTCCATTGGTAAAGCGGGGTGGTTGTGTATCGTGCACGGGGCCCTGGGTTTGCACCACACAGAGCAGGCGTCCTGGACACCCCTGTAATCCCTTCTTGCAGGAGACGGAAGCAGGAGGATCGGAAGGTCAAAGTCATCCTCAGCTCCATAAAGAGTTCCAAACCAGGCTGGGTTCCCTTAGACCCTTTCTTAAAAACAAATAAACAATCCACTCTGGTCTACAGAGGCAGTTAGTTCTAGGACATCCAGAGAATCCTTGTTCTGAAAACCAAAAACAAGTAAGTAAATGAATGAATAAATTTGAAAACAAGCCAACAAAGGAAAAGCAACTATGAAGGGATAAATGGATAATCGAGTTGTAGTATGTACACATAATGGAAGGCTATTTGGCCTTAACAAAGGCAGAAAGTCTGTTTCATATGCATAGTGCCCTGTGAAATGACCAGTACAAAAAGGGACAAATGGCATGTGATTTCCATTTGAGTTAGGAAAATATAGGCCGGGCAAATGTGCACATATAAAAATACGTTGGCTGCTGCCTTCGAGTTGGGGTAAGAGAAAGCAATGTCTTTTTTTTTTTTTAATGTATTTATTTTATGTGAGTACACTGTAGTTGTCTTCAGACACACCAGAAGAGGGCATCTGACCCCATTACAGATGGTTGTGAGCCACCAGGTGGTTGCTGGGAATCGAACTCAGGACCTTTGGAAGAGCGGTCAGTGCTCCTAACCACTGAGCCATCTCTTCAGCCCCAAATGCAATGTTAAGATTGGGTGTATTCCAGGGTGTCACTTTATAAGGCCAAGAGTTCTGGTGTGGACTGTGGTAGTCACGGTGAAGTCATGTGTAGGACCTCCATCCCACTGTGGCAATGGACTAAAAGGGATGACAATGGTAAATTTCATGTACATTTTGACACAGTCAAAATAAAGAAAGTACAAAAAGGAAAACTGTGAGTGGTGCAGTATGCCTTTCATCCCAATACTTGGAGGCAGAGAGATCTCTGAGTTCAAGGGCAGCCTGGCCTACTTATACAGTGAGCTTTAGGACAGCCAAGACCACACAGAGGGAGCCCCGTGTTAAATGACAGGGGTGGGGGGAGGGAAAAGGAGGAGGAGAGAACACAACTATTTTTCGAAATTAATTTATTTCTTGAGACACAGTCTGCTGTAGCCTTGAGCCCCACTGCAGGGGAGACCAGCCTTAAATCTGCATCTACCTCCAGACAGCTGGGGTACAGGTTCGCCCACCAGGCTTGCCATAAAGGAAAAACTCTTGATACCAGCTTTTAAAACTCACAGATTTGGGGCTTAGTGGTTAAGAGGGCTTACTGCTATAGCAAAGGTTTGGATTCCAGCACTCATATCAGGCAGTTCACAAATGTAGGAACTCCAGCTCTAAGATAGATCTGTCTGTCTGCCTGCCTGCCTGCCTGCCTGCCTTTCTATCTATCTGTCTGTCTGTCTGTCTGTCTGTCTGTCTATCTATCTATCTATCTATCAATCATCTATTTATTTACCTACCTCTCTCTGTGTCTCTGTCTCTGTGCCTCTCTGTCTCTCTGTCTCTCTCTCCACCCCTCCCCTCTCCATAAATAAAATAAATCTTAGACTTCTAAGTTAGAGTGGTTACTTCGGCTGATTTTCAGTGTTCATATATGTGATAAAAATTCTAAACATGTATACTACTACATTTACTACAACGTAAATGAAGTCAAAGATATAAAACCTTATAACAAAACGATCACATTATAATGTCAGTACAACAAATTCTAAACGAAATCCAATTTTATTTCTTAATTTGTGGTATTTGTGTCTCCTGTGCAGACATTTTCTAATTTGGCTGTAACATATGGTGAATAAAATCCCTCTTACTGTTCTTTTCTTTGAATTTGGAATTCCCGGAACATGAAAATTGATACATGTTTAAAAGCAAAGAAGGCTGAACTCAATGCGAGCCCTTTAAAGTTAACAAGAAGCATCTGGGGAATTGTTAGCAGGCATAGTCTGGTTTACTAGAGTGGGTGTGGTCTGGCATTCTGCATTTCTGTAGAACTGTCCTGGACCCCAAGTTTCGAGGCCCTGAAAGCCTATGGCTGTTTTCTTCGTTGTTAATTTAAGAGTTTAGGACTTTGCACCACAGACCTTCCTGTTGACCGAAATCCCTGTGAAAAGTAAGGAAGTGGAAGGCCTTGCCTTGGTTCACGGTTTGAGGTGCTTCACAGAGAGGGAAGGTGGCTGCTCACCAGGCTTCCACAGTCAGGAAGCAGTGAGGGGTGAAGGCCCTTCTTCAGGCACCTCTTTCTCTTTGTTTAGGCTGGAATCCTCACCCATGGGATGATGGGTAGCCTCACACACTTCACCTAGAGCCTCCCAAATGTTTTTCCTAGGTGATGCCTGTCAAGTACACATCAGTGCCAACCATCATGGCTGCACACGCTAGCACACATGACATCAGTGCTGACCATCATGCCTGGTCACGCCAGCATATATGACATCAGTGCTGACCATCATGGCTGCACACGCCAGCATACATGACATCAGTGCTCACCATCATGCCTGGTCACGCCAGCACACATGACATCAGTGCTTACCATCATGCCTGGTCACGCCAGCACACATGACATCAGTGCCGACCATCATGCCTGGTCACGCCAGCACTCATCTGTTCATTGGCATCCATGATTTTGCTCCCGTGTGTCTTCTTATTCTTTTTGCTTATGGCTTCTGCATTCTGAAAACTTCTTTTATGCGACCGTGGCAGGGTGTTTCACTCTGGTAAATGAGAGGAAGGGAGGCGATATTGTCTTTTGAAAAATGCCCTGGGTCCTCCTGCCCATTTCTGAGGCTCTCTGGTCATGTGTGCTGGGGGCTGCTGACTCCGAGGAATGTCAGCCCATGCCAGGCGTCCTCTCTTCACCAGTTCAGGTGTGTTAAATACTTCCTGAGCACCAAGTATATAATGGGCACGGCGCTTGTCTCCAGAGTGGATCCTTTTGGTCCTCTAAGAGAAAGTCAAGGTGTGTGTGGGTGTTTAGAACACACTGATGCATTCCTGACCTGCTATGTTCCTGCGGCCTGACTGATGGGGACACTCTAGGTGTGCAGTCTTCTTCCTGAGAGCCATCTGCCCCCTCAGGTCATAGCTTTTGTTCATGTTTATGTGTCTTCTGCGATTTAAATGGAGGGTCACTTTTATATTTCTGTTCCAAAGCAAAGTGGGCATACTTCTTGTGGTCACATTTTATCAGTTTTAATGTAGATCATGTTAGCATTAGCTAACTGTCATTTTTTTAAATCATTTTATAACTCCTAGAAAGTACTGTCTTGAACCTCACCAATGACAGTGGTGAAATCATTATCATCATCATCATCATCATCATCATCATCATCATCATCATCACCATCACTGGAGAAAAAGAAATATGCCTCTATGTCATGGTAAGAAGGTAGAATTTGAACCTGTTTCCTTAGATCCACTCCTGGCCTCCTATTGGTTCTCTATCCTGGATCTGCGGGATGGTAACTGATAGCTTTGATCCCCAGGTCCAGGTGACCCTGGGGAGTTCTGCCTAAACTAGAAGTGATACTCTATTCATTAGCTGGGACTCTTGGATCTCTGGCTTGGTTGGGTGGAGAATCTCCACTCAGTCCCCCGTGCCACACTGTGTGTGGGCTGTTGAGTGCAGAGCCATATTTATATCCACGTCTGTGTCTGAGAGCCTGGGCTTTAAGACAAGTGGTCGCACGGAGCCCTCCAAGTTGCTAGTCATTTTTCCTACGAGATGACTCTTCCCTGTGCTAGAGGATCTTGTTCACACTGCAAAATAAGAATCTGTAGAAAATTAAGGGTCCTTGAGTTATAATATTTCAAGGTTATGATGATATTTCAGAGGGAAAATGCTAATTGTAAAGAGCTTTCTCTCGCCCACACCTGGAGCTTCTTTTCCTGGTATCAGCTCACTGCTGATTTTCATCAGTTGAACTGTCACTGACTGGGGAGGGGGATCCCAACAGTTCTCCCCGCCGGGAGGCCCGAGGGAAGCATCTGCCAGTGATTAGGAAAAGAGGAAGGGCGTTTCTAACCTACCTTCCTTCATTCCTGGATTCTCTGGCAGCTCTGGGGAGCGTGGGCTTCCTTCATGGAAAGCTCCATCACTGGCAGGGAAACTCATGCCATCTTTCCTTCTAGGGGCCAGGGGAAATATCCATTCGTAAAGTACTCGCTATTCAGGCATGGGATGAGCTGGCATCCCAGCACCGATGCCAAAGCTGGTGTGGTGCTTTGGTAGATCCAGTGGAAAGCAGAAGCCGGGCTGAATCAGCTCCAGGTTGACAGGAAGACCCTGTCTCAATAGAGGGAGGGATGGAATAAGACACTAGTGCTGGCCTCTGGCTTCCATGGGAGCTCATATACAGATGCACACGCACACAGACAGTCACACACACACATACACACACACACACACACACACACACACACACACACACTACTCTGGTCTCTCTTTGATGTTGTATGTGAGTTTATGAAAACCTGGAGGTGGTTTGCCTCGGTCTGGGACTCCAGCCGCCAGGACTGACAGCAAATAGAAGGGCCACTGCCCTGGGCCTGGAGCAGTTTGATGGTGCAAGCTGTTTTTCCCTCCATCACTTTGAATTTTGCCCCAGCCCTGCCAGTCCTGCTTGACATTTGCCTCCTGAAAATGGTTCCTCTGGAGTTAGCTATTGTTTCTTCTGACATTAAAACAAAGGGGGTGGGGGACAAGGACAGTCACAGAGAACAATGAGGCCAGGAGAGGGGTCCTGACTCCCTCCCCGGCAAAGGGCTTCTTTTTTCCCTGGTGCATTCTTCACTGTCACTACAAGAGACTTATTTTCTGACATTGGTTCAGGGACCCAAACCACAAGCTTTGCAAATCTGCCACGTTTCTGAGGCCTCTGTCCTGTGAGTGTCCCTCTGATAACCCTGGCATTATTTCAACTCCACCCCAGAAATCTACCCCAGTGCTCTGGTCTTGTGTCGGGGTTGTAAGCAGACTCGGTCTTTGGATTTGTAGTTTGGCAGTCACTTCATAAGGTTACTCCTATTCAAATTGTTTCACTAATTTTATTGAGCACTTACAGTGTACCTTTAATTCTCCTGTTTTTCTATTTTTTTATTTTTACTTTCTTTTAAAAGTAAGCCCTGAACACTCGTCATTAATTAAGTACACGACAAGCAATTTCATTTGGAAGGAAACCCTATTTTGGCCCTCAGTTTGAAGGCATAGTCCATCGTGTCATTGAAGGCATGGTGGCCTGAGTGTGAAATGGCTGGTCATGTGACACCCACAACCAGGAAGGAGAGAGAGGGAGAAGGGGAGAGGAGAGCGCTGTGTTTTTGCTTTTGCTTTTGCTTTTGCTTTTCTATATAGTCTGGGACCCTAGCCCATGGGATGCTGCTGCCGGCATTTAGCTGAATTTCTGGCCTGTTAAACGTCTCTGAAAACACTCTACAAACATATCTGAGAGCTGGCAGTCAAGATTAATATCCACAGAGCATCGTCTTTAGTGCATCTCAGTGCCTGTGGTATGATGTCCAGGGAACATGGATTAGTGAAATTCTTTGAATGCTTATGTATTAATTTGGTGGAATTTGGTAATTAACCTGTAACCATGCATTTCTACCATTCCCTGCCAACACTGTACTAGTTACTCCTCTCATTGTTGTAAGAAAAGTGACCAACAAAAACAACTTAAGGAAGATGTATTTAGCCTTACAGTTTGAGGGGATATTGACCATCATGGTGGGGGTATGTGTGGGAGCAGGGGCATGGCTGGCTGTATTTGCTTGCATTCCAGAGGCAGAAAGGTGTGAGTGCCCTTCTCTATCTAACTTTTCTTCTCCCTTCTCTTCTCCTTCCCTCCCTCCCCCCTCTCTCTTTTAAGATTTATTTATTTAATTTATGTATGTGGGTACTCTGTCTCTGTCTTAAGACACACCAGAAGGGGTCATCAGATCCTGTTACAGATTGTTGAGAGCCACCATGTGGTTGCTGGGAATTGAACTCAGGACCTCTGGAAAAGTAGTGAATGCTCCTAACTGCTGAGCCATCTCTCCCATCCCTTTCCTTCCTTCCTTCCTTCCTTCCTTCCTTCCTTCCTTCCTTCCTTCCTTCCTTCCTTCCTCCCTCCCTTCCTCCCTCCCTCCCTCCCTCCCTCCCTCCCTCCCTCCCTTCCTTCCTTCTTTCCTTCCGTGATATGAGAACCCTATCCTGTGGATGGTGTCTTCCTCAATTAGCGCAGGCCTTCCTATCTCAGTTAAACTAAGCTAGAAACCCACTTTCAGATATGCTCAGAGATTTGTCTCCAACATGATTCTAGGTCCTGCCAAGTTGACCATCATAGGCATCATGCACTTGGGCACCATCTCATGCTGCTCTTGTCTGTTTTTATCTGAAGCTCATTTACAGTAAAGTGTAGTCAAGCTAAGAGTTGGGGCAGAGGACATGGCCATTTCCCCCAGTAAAACTGTTCTGACTTTGACATCAGAAGCACACAAATCCTGTGCAGGAATTAGGTAGGGGTACTTGTGTTGTTTCTTTATCTCCAAGTTTTGAGTAAGACAAATACGAGTACGAAAAAGACATTTATACAGGGCACTAGTTAAAGGCCGGGGCCAGGCTTTAATACTTGGGCCAATTACTTAGTGTGGAATGTGTGTTAAATGCTTTGAAAAGCCTTACTTTACAAACCGGACCGCTATAAGAATGCATACCTAAAGATTATATCATATTTTTCTCTCAGTTTCCTAGTATTAATTTGAATAAGAACAACCATAAGGAAAAGGGAGTTTTTAGGTCACAAGAAAGGGGCATTACTCTATATCCTATTAGTGCAGTTCTAGGGGTATTTTAGACAATTCCCAGATACAATTGTCACATATACATCAACAGCATACACAGGGTAGTTTCATTGATTGACCCACTGTTATCTGTCAGGACCCCAAAGCCCTTCATATTCCCCTGGTGGGCTTTGAGCAATAATAGAAAATTATACAATCAAGTTATTTGTATATATACTTCTCAGTTATTTGGTAGACCTATGATGGGTAGATACAGATAATCGTATTTTACAGGTACTTTAGTTTGCCGTATTACCAAATTGCAATTGTATTACCTTGCTGTCAGTGGGTATGTTAGTACCCATCTGTAGTCCCAGCAGTTAACAAGTGGAGGCAGGAGGATCAGGAATTCAATGTCATCTTTAGCTACTTAGTGATTTTGAGGCTAGCCTGGTCTATGAGTGACCTGGTCTCAAACACTCTGAGCATAAATAAACAAAACAAACAACTCACAGCCACTTCTTTCTAAGCTTGTGGTACAAAACTTGTAAGTAGTCTCTAAGACTGAAAGCAGCTAGCTATCCAACTCTGATGATTTGTGTCAATTGTTGATTTGATGAGTCTAGAACCACCAGAATTGGGTGGAGCACTTTGACAATGCCTCGGGGAGTGACTTGATTGTATAAGTAAGTGTACAAATCTCACTGGGGAATGTGGAGTACTCATAGCCTCATCAGCTCTAGGGGCCCACTAATTAAGTTCTCTCTTTCTTTAGAGGGTGAATTCTTGCACATTTAGCTTGGAGGACACATACTTTCAAATGCTGAGCCCACCTTCAGTTCTCTCTGCTGCTGACTAAGACCTTTCAGCAACCTTAGATTGCTTTGAGAGACACACCATACTCTATAAGTTCAGCTCAAGAGAAAATGAGCCAGGTGCTCTTTGGTACTTCCTCCCGTCTTTGTAGATTCCCTTGATTCCCTCCCATCTTTGAAGGTGGGCTCTTTCCCAGTGGTTTCTAGTTTCATAAACACTTGGGAGTCAAGGTCTTGTACTCCAGTTGGTTTCACTGGGTTCTTAACTAAAAGATATGAATTGGAGCTACTAATGATGAAGTTTTTGGGCAGTAGAGGAGAATGTCAACTGGAGGCAAAGTCAAAGTCAGAAGACTGGCTTCAAGTGTCTACTGTTTTTTATTTGGAAGGCCTTTGACAAGTAGGCTATTTTAAGTTTCAATTTCCTCATTTTTAATATGAGTAGCATATCTTATCTTACCTTGGAGGCCACTGGGGAAATCAAAGGGGATAAGGTATACATTAGAACTGCACAAGTTAAAAGATGAGTAGGTATCCGTCCAATGCCATTGGAGATTTAACCCATTGGGGTGAAGATCACATCGGGTCAAAAGTGAGATTCTGATTTGAATCTCAAATATGATCTTTTAAAGCTGTGAGACATGCAATAAGTTACTCAATCTCCTAAATTTATTTTGAGCATTCCCAAACCGTGGATAATATGAGAAATGTGCTGATGTATTGTTATCCTGAAAATGACTGTGGGCACTGCAATGATTATTATCTTTTAAAATGGTTTGATGAAATGATTTAAAGAAGTGGTTGTTGGGTATATCTAAAAATACCATACTGTTATGATCCTGGGAAATTATGGGAGCTGTTCCTGGAATCCAATTTGTAACTAATGCAAAGTGGGGGCTCATTCGGGACTCTGGACATGCACAGGACACTTACATTTAAGCTCTTTTTTCCTCCTTCCCTCTCTCCCTCTCCTTCTCTTCCTTTCTTATTCTTTCTTCCTTTTCTAATCTTGAGAGAAAGGAAAAGTTTCCCATCTAGTTTCTCCTCCTATCTAGCTAACCTACTGGATGCTCTTTAGTTCTTTGGTGTCTGAATGTTTGCCTCTTTAAAAGGGAGATAAACATACTTGTCTCATTAGGTGAGGTGAGCACACGGGGAAAGTAGCATGAATATAGAGCTGGGAAGTTCACACTTGACAAGATGTGCTTCTGCCCTCTGCTTGGGAAAAACCCTTTGAGTTGACCCAACATTATTAAAATAGTTGAGATACATTGGTGTAGCCATTACTTCAAATTATTTAAAGCTAAAGGTTTTTCTTAAGGTGACATTTTATTTTAGAGTTCAAAACAGCAGAGAATGTAGTTGAAATCATCTTTCTCGTTTTGGTTTGGACGGTGTATGCCTGTGTGAGTGTGTGCGTGTGCATGTGTGTGTCTGTGTAGCATATATGTTGATGTTTCATTTATGGCTCTTAAACTTGCTTTTTTTGAGACAAGTTCTGTTATTTGCCTAATCCCTGAGCTTACCAGTTTTGGTCAGACTGAGTAGCAGGCCAGCTCCAGGATTCTCCTGTGTCTGCCTCCCCAGTGTTAAGAATCCGCCAGTGCATCTGGCTTTCTCTGTGGGTCTTAGGTGGAAAACTCAGGCACCTATCCCAGCACAGCAGGCCCTTTGAGCCATCTCCCCAGCCCCAAAGTCATTTTTATAAATAACAGAAACAGAAGTTTGCTAATCTTTATAAATAACAGAAACTTTATGGAATACAGCAGCAAAATATGTAGTGTCCAAATCAGAAATAAGAAAAACAACAAAAATTCAGTTTTGGGGGGTGCTTTTGCAGGATCAAACTTGTATTTTCCACAGGCTAGTCAGGCTTCTTTTCAACTGAGCTATATACCCTGACTTCCCGAAATGCAATTTTAACAACTAGTCTTAATGTCTCTTAGGCAAATGAACAGTTACAAAGTAAGGATACAAAAGAGTTGGTGGGAGTAGATAACAGATAGAATTAAGGGGTTTGTTATATTTTTTATAATCCTGAGATTTTAAAATATTGTATGGTAGTTATTTCCAGGAGTGTCACACTCTTCCTGCCGTGTGTGAATAACCCGTCTAATCTATGGGGTTGAGTTTGTTGTGATCTAGATTGTCTGCTGTCTTATAACAGATGTTGAGGGTTCCAGATTCAAGTGAAAGCATAAGAAACTTCCCTGGCTTATGACAGCAGCCATGGTAGAGTACTCTGTACAGAACTTAGAAAGAAAAAGCAAATCTTGCAGATGTGCTACAGGTGACCCTCTCTTGCACCCATCCTGGTCCTAACAGGTTAACTTAACCTAGCTCTACAGGTTAACTGGGAAAGGTAGAAGAGGAGAAAGGCTCGTCCCTCAGTTTTGTCTAGAAAATCAGGGAGAAATGCCGAGACTCACCCACAAGAATAGGATGTCTGCAAGCAGTCAAGCCGGGTACTGACCTTCTTGGCTGGTGGTCTGCTCAGGCAGACTTGCTACCAATCTCTAGGTAGGAAGGCAGGAAACTGAACACAGAAGAAAGATGGGAGGGGTAAGGCTTTGAGACTTTGAGTGGGCCACCTTTTCTGCCCTGTGTATAGATTGGCAAGGAAGGGCACGCTCACTCGGAGGACAGTGAAGCTATGGGCAGTATGATCCTGAGCTGTGCTGACTGTACCGGCTCCAAAAGGGCAGCTGCCTTCGGTCATAGGACGCTCTTGCATCTGGGAGTCATGGAGTCCTGTGCAGTTCTCGGGTGTTAGAAGACTTAATGACATAGCCAGAGAAGCTGTCAATAGTAGACAGTGAAGGAAGATGGTCTTTCTTCCTTCCCTCAACAGTTTCCTCAATAGAGGAGAGGTATGATGAACAAGAGAAAACAAAACCCACTACTTCCTAGTGAGGATTCACTAATCACTTTGCCTAGTAATGGTTTATGCAAAACCAAAGTGGAATTTGAGAATGAAATTTAAGTCGACCTAGAGTATAATCAGTAAAAATGACCTCCCCAATTATGGGATCTACCCAAGGCGTCATTAAAGACAGGAAAGGAGTTTAAAAATAGAAGTTTGGCCACTATCATTATTTAGGGTTTCCATTGCTGTAAAGAGGCACCAATGACCATGGCACCTCTTAGAAATGAAAACATTTAATTGGGACTGGCTTACAGCTTCAGAGGTTAGCTCCGTTATCATTATGGTGGGAAACTTAGTGTCTTGTAGGCAGACATGGTGCTGGAGAAGAAGCTGAGAGTTCTACATCTTAATCCACTGGCAGCCAGGAGTCTCAATCCCGTATTGGGTGGAGCTTGAGCTCAGAGGACACCTCGTAGACTGTCCCCACAGTGACTACTTCCTGCAACAAGGCCACATCTCCCAATAGTGCCATTCCCCATGAACCACACATTTAAACACATGAGTCTGTGGGGTCCACACCTGTTCAAACCATTGTGGGCGCTCCAAAGAGAGTAAAGTCAAACCTTTCCTGCTGAGTGTCTGCCGAGATGGTATCAACGAAACGTTTTCACAGATTCCCTTATCTATGTCATGACGACATTAAAGACTCAGCCTCCATCCGCACCAAGCTATAGGTCTCTCTGGTACGCGATCATCATCTAGAAAATTTCTCAGCATTACTCAGGTTGTGGACAGTCCTATCTGGCAGAGGTGAAAAGATTCTCCCAGCTCTTAGGGTTTGGTCTAAGAGGATTGTTTGTGATAATCACATGGTCTCTTTGTACACAAATGGAATTTTTTTTTTTTCACTTTAAGTATGGGTTTCCATTGTGAACAGTGTGTGAGGTAGCTTTGGAGACACATAAAAGATAGACAAAATAATACCAAGATGTGTCCTTAACTATTGAGGTGAAGGAGACTCCGGACTCTAGATATCAAACCACTCCAAGTCAATAACATAGCTTCTTAAAAAGCTACTTTACAAAGGGATTCAACCATTTCCCTTAATGTTTGGCTGAGAGTGGAGAAGTGGGTGCAGGACTTCATATTTCAGCACCCCAGATACACACACACACACACACACACACACACACACACAGTCTCTGTTGAGATTTTAAAAGGAGATTAGGATTTTAGTGAAAGATTTGGCAGTTGAGGCAAACCACACAAAACTTGTTAAATCTCATTGGCCAGAGATTTCCTGGCTGCTTTTAAATTTTGGGAGCAGATTGATGCTAGGGAACACTGTTAGGAATCAGCTTCATGGAGAAAAAGGAACAGTGGGGTCGTTAGCTTTTGAAGCTGATAGGATAATCGGGGAAGATGCTTTCAGTTTAGATACCAAAGCAAGGAGGAGGAGGTACGGGTTCTGGGCAGACCCTCCAAGTGATTGTCCTTTGCAGGACCGAGTGGTTCTCCAGACTGAGACTCAATTTTCCACCAAGTGCGTTTCTTGAGTTGTGATAAAATCCAGGTAACCTCTTCATGGAGTGTAAGATATTTGTGCTCAGATTGCTAAGGCTGTGACCTAATCTTGGCCAATTGCCTACTTTCTTAGGAGTTGAAAGGACTAGTTTGATTTTAACTGTACAAAGTTAGGACTTGAAAAAGAATTTGCAGTAGCTCCCTGTAGACCGTCAATGGGCAGGCGAGACTGCACACTCAGCACAGAACCATGTTTTTCCTGTTTGGGGTAGGAAGGCAGAGGGGGAGAGCTGCATTTATTCCTGCATCACCCCGAGGGCAAGTTCAAACCCAAGCAGAGGCAAAATGAGATAAAGGGAAAGGGGGTGAGGCGGCGTGGGGGGAGGGCATCCTAGGACAGTTTCCAC
Source organism: Micromys minutus (assembly GCF_963924665.1). Classification (NCBI taxonomy): domain Eukaryota; kingdom Metazoa; phylum Chordata; class Mammalia; order Rodentia; family Muridae; genus Micromys; species Micromys minutus. The sequence goes on along the minus strand of NC_137975.1, from coordinate 78,593,550 downwards.
CCACTCAGAAGATGAAAGCACTCCGTGGCAGGGCTGCAACAGCAACAGGCCACACCTCGGGGCTCTTCGCCGACTGATGTGTTTATTGCTTAACCGGTATTGAGTCACCTCATTAAATGCCACCCTAATATAGAGATGGACACATTCCTTGCCCTTAAGCTACCTGAGCCTGTGAGGGAGGTATGAGTTTAGCACACACAGGTTCCTATACCACAGAGGAATGGGGTTCAACCAAGTGGCTGGCCAGGTGGAGTACAGCTATCTTGCTGGGAGCTGTCTGCCGGAGGGTGCAGTTGGGGAAGAAATCTACACTGTGATGTACCTTGATCACATCCGTAGCAGTCTCTGTGATTCTGTGATGCGTGAGACTTGGCTGCAGAATTTTCCCGTGGAGTGAGAGAGGCCTCATGTAGCTCAGGCTAGCCTATGACTCCCCTTTTAGTTGAGACTGACCTTGTACATCTGGTCTCTGCACTTAATCATCTTCCAAGTGCTGAGGGATTATAGGTATGCACATACTGTAAGGAAAAGATGACGGGGCACCAATGAAAGGAAAAGTCACTGAAAGGAAAAGTCACGGGGCACCAGTGTTGTGAAAAGATGATGTCCCGGGTTTCAGCAAAGAGAGTGGGGGCATATGGCCCATGGAGGTGTGGCGAGGCCTGGGGAAAAGGGAGATGCCTTTGTGGGGGGGGAGGGTCCATGTTGGGAATCCCTTCCCCCTGAGGGACCAGCCACACAACGGTATAGTACAGAATAGAGTTTATTCAGGTCATGGGAGAGTTAAGAGGGTGAGAGAGAGAGAGAGAGAGAGAGAGAGAGAGAGAGAGAGAGAGAGAGAGAGAGAGAGAGAGAGAGGAGTAGAGGCCGGCCATGAGCTCGGGGAGGGGGGGGGAAGGGAAGGGGAAGAGGAGGGATGGGGTGGGAGAGCTAGAGAGCCAGGAGGCAAGAGAAAGAGGAGGGGGCAAGCAGCCCCTTTTAATAGTGTCAGGTCACTGGGGCGGAGCACACCTGGCTACTGCCAGGTAATTGAGGGGTGGGGTTTACAGAATCCCAACACACACTTCTTCTTTTAAATGACCAGGTCTCACACTGTATCAAAGGCTAAAATTTACAGCTTGGTCCACGTTGGCTTGAAATGTGCAGTGATCTTGCTGAGTCGGCCTCCTGAGTTCTGGGATTACAGGAGCCGACGTGGTCAGCTAAATAACTGATTTCTTTACTGCTGTGGGGATGGGATGCTAGGAATGGAACTGAGGGTTTAGCGTGGTCCTAAGCATGATGCACATGCTCCCACCGAGCAACGTCTCTTCTCAGCCACCCTCCGGCTGTGTGCCTGCGCGCGTGTTTCCATTTCTGTCTCCTTTCCCACAGTCTAGCTCTGTAGTCCATACTGGCCTCAAATTCAACATAATCCTCCTGCCTCAGCCTCAAGACTATCAAGATTACCGCCCCTTAGGTGATCCACTTTGCCTGACTGCCTTCCCCCACCCATCCCAGCTTTAATTAGAAAATTGATTGAGTTTGGTTTTTGACAGTTTTGACTGTACATAAATACGGTGCTTTTTGTCTCCTTTTTTGTTTCCTCTTATTCTTCCCTCTTTTGTCTCCTTCCTCCCCTTCATACATATATGCCATTTTGTTTTGTGACCCTCTGATTTTAGCTAGCACCGTCTGTGTGACCATGACTATGCTTTAGAGGCCAATAAACTCATTATTTCCTATACAACTGAAAGCAGTGACTGTCCCTGCCCCAGAATCCATACATTACAGTCGCTGAGCACTGAGGGGAAGGGCGCCATGAGCGATCTTCTTCCATCCGTGATTGGCTATTGACAAGCCCAATCTTGGGCAGACCCAGTGATACAGTTCTGGCCTTTCCCGTGTGTCTGACCTTTTTAAGTTGATATTTTGACGTGGTTCTAAGAGCAGTGCTGTTCATATATTTGCATGGTTATCACCACTGTGGCAAATCTTAGAAGCCCTGGATGCATTGGCTCAAATATCGTGGAGGCTCCCCTGGCAGACAGGGGAGGGCATAGAAACAGTATTAAGTTTCTCTTTCCATTTTAGTTAGTGCTCCGTGCTAGAAGAGAGGCAAGCATCTGCTCTCTGCTTTATAGACGAGGAGCCTTAGTCCCTAGGAGAGAGTGGTTCGCCCTTTCCCAGGGGACGAGCCCACAGAGGCGGCACAGAAATCCAGGGCTTTGCGATTCAGCCCAGTGCCTTTCTGGAACGCCACACAGCTTCCCTGGTTATCTGGAGATCTGAGGGGCCATGGGACTTCAGAAAACCCGCACAGATGTGGATTGTTGCTCCAGCGGAATTAACTCATCATGTCAGCCTGAGTCCCAAGCTTGCTTCCACAGCACGTGGTAAATCATCGCCCCTTGTGGTCTGAGAACCAGGTGCCTAGGGGGATATCGTTACCACCCAGGCTTGGCTTTGCTCTCGCAGTTCTGTGTACAGTTTTCTCCTCCAGCTTCTTTGAACTCTTCTCTGTGGTGAGGCGGGAACTGAAGGGCTGCAGCCCAGTAGTACATCTGGGAAAGCTCCAAGTTGAGCCTCATTGGAGCACCTGAGGGTGGGGTGGATTTTGACTTAGTGAATTTTGTTCCTTTTGAAGAACATGGCACTAGTCTACAAAGTGGGTTTCAGGGCAGCCAGGGCTTTGTAGTGACATTGAGTCTCCAAACGTAAAAATAGAGCGAGAGCCAGAAGGACAGCTCAGTGGGTGAAGGGCTTGTCTTACAAGCCAAAGGGTCTGAGTTCAGTTCCTGGAACCCAAGCATGGTGCTAGGTGCTGTAAGCCTGATGCCTGACAAGCGGAAACAGACTGGTTCCTCATACCAAGCCAGCCTGGCTTCCTCAGCAGGTTCCGTGCTGGTGAGAGACATCAACAAAATCTGGTGAATGGTGGCTGAGGAACCATGTCCAAGGTTGACCTCCATACAGTTATTCACATATGTAGATACACAGGTACTCTTGAACACTGCTGAACACACACACAGATAAACACACGCACACAGAGACACACACACAAAGAGACAGGGGAGGGATTAAACGTCTAATAAACCAACAGAGAATTCCTTTGCTTTTACTCTGGGTCTCTCTCTGGCTGGCTCTGTGATTAGTCGTTACCTCTCGTCCTTTATGAGTTCCGAGGTTGGTGTGTGTCATTAGTAAGGGACTGAGTGTCAATTCTGTAGTTACATAATGTGCTAAGGGGGCTTTTGCTAAATTTGTTCAATATAACAACTTAAGTGGACTCCAGCCCTGTGTAATCTCTGTGCCTAGGAAATCAGGAGTTTTCAGTGGTAGGCATGGGGTACTTTCCCAGGGCCTTAATCTAGAACAGAATGTGTCAAGGGGGTTTTGCTATCCAAAGTGCCATTTTGGAAACCCTGTCTCTTAGTGAAGATGCCTTTGTTTGTACACTAACGGTTCATAGAGAAGTTACATCCCATTTTCTGGAAGCATGTCTTGGCTATCCATAGGACTGGCATTGCTTGTCTGTACTTGAGCCTGCTTTTCTGAATGGTTTTGTGTGGCTGACTTGAGTTGGGGCTGCTTGAAGCCTCTTAATTTCAGGAACTGGGTTATTTTCCATGTCTTCTTTCCTTCCTCCACCTCAGAGGAACCTTGTTTTCTGCAGAGTAGGCCTCAGTGCAACTTGGCTTTATTAAGCCTGTAAGAGATGGGGGTAAGGGGAACTGTAAGCTCTTTGCCACAGTTTCCCTGTTCCCCTGAGGACTGGTATTGCTGAAGAGCTAGGAGGCAGGACTGACCCTCCAGCAGAAGAAGCTGGCTTCCTCTGAATGCACTACCCTCCACCCCCAGCATCTCCCTCCTTTCTCTGCCCCAGGCAGTTAGTTCCTCTTTTCTTCTTTCCTTAAATACATTTTTAATATTAATTACTTCAAGCATATATAAAAATTTGAAAAATTATTTTTGTACGTTAGTCTGGAAACCTAATCCCTGTTTAAGAAATTGTTTCAATGAGATTAAATGAGGAACATTCCTTAGGAATGTGAACCATCTGTACGTTTAGGTGCATAAATGCATGCTTTGTTTCTGCGTCTTTTGAAGTTTGTCTGCACTTCACTTTAGAATCTGAAGTGGTGACATGCCACTTTGAAGATATCACAAGGGCACAAAGCATATTCTTTTCTGGCATCAGCTCTTAGTTGTTACCTCCCTACTTCTAAGATCCACACTGCCCCACACGCCTGATCTTGCCTAAGTTTGGTGAGTGTCTTTCTGAGGATCTGAGAACATCCCAGGCTTTGGCTAATACTGGTTTCAGAATCCAGCACATGGCTGGGGACTTGCTTTTAAAGAACTCTTCAGTTTTCTCATTTTAGAATGCATTTTGGCTGACTTCACTAAACACTGCAATCCCATGAAGAGCTCTATGGTTGAAGATCTGGTATTGATTATCATTAATTCTTCCCTTTATGACTCTGCCACTTAAATACACACTTAGAAACAAACCAAATAAACATTAAGTGGAATAACTGGGTTTTAAACTTGGGTGGTCCAGTTAGTCTCAACACGTGCTCAGCTTTGAAAGGTCACTAGAAAAACACCCCATCTAACTACCCCATTAACTGATCGAAATACTTAAAATTTAAAATGTATGAATTCAGATATTTAAAGAGAGAACCGCGGGCTATTTATAATGTTTTACTGTATAAATTAGCAAAAAACATAAGGTGTATTTGCTTGGTCTGTGTATGGGTTTGCTTGGTAGAACTGGTCGATTGAGGTTTAGTAGTGCAGCTTTGAACAAGTCACTGTCCTGTGTCTGGCTGTCTTCTGTGCAAAGGAGGACCTTGTACTTGGTTTGTCACATTGTTTTCAATCCTGTAAAACTAGAATGCGGGGCTCCCGTGAGTTTAAAGGGGACACTTCAAACCAGATGAAGCCGGAAAGTCTACCAGGTGTGCAGCAGCCATAGGGAGAAGGCAAATTCTAGAATGGTTTAATACAGGATCTGATACGGCATATCCTTAACCGTGCTTAAAGAGGCAGTCCTGGGACCAGAGTCATCTCATAGTATGTAAAGTGCTTGTCATGTAAGCATGAACATCTGTGTCCACACTCCTGCACATACACAGGGAGAGCCAGGCGTGGTTACCACATCTGTTCTACTGCTGGGGAGTCAGGAAGATCATTGGGGTTTGCTGACCAGCCAGGCTAGCCTGCCCAGAAGGCTCCAGGTCACTGTGGGAGACTCTCTCTCAAGAACTATGTGGAACATTCCAGAGGAGTAACACCTGAGGTTGACTTCTGGCTATCTTTAGGTCTCTGTTTGACTGTCTGACTCTCTCTCTGTCTCTGTCTCTCTGTCTCTGAGGTTGACTTCTTGCTATCTTTAGGTCTCTGTTTGACTGTCTGACACTCTCTCACTCTCTCTCTCTCTCTCTCTCTCTCTCTCTCACACACACACACACACACACACACACACACACACTCATCTTTGCTGATCTGTTTATCAAATTTCGTCCATGCTTGCGAAAATAGGTGGGCCATCTTGGGGAAGGTTTTCTTTACTACGGGCAGATGTGCAGCCTCAGCACCTCAACTGTGTTGCGATGCACTGACGCCCCAGTGGTGTTTGGTGGGTTCCAGACAGTGTGTTAAAACTCAGAACTTCTATGTAAATCTGCAGTCAGTATGGCATTCCGCATGGAACTGCCCAGTACTGAGCCAGGCCCTAACCTGCTTGGTTTTGCTTCTTTTTTCTATGATAATCTTTGTCCTCCCTTTTAATGGAGCTATCTTTTCTAGATCTCACTTTCCCCACGGTATTATAAGAGTTTCTTATTGTAACTTCTTATCCAAAATTGCTTCTATTGAAGGCTCTGGCTCTTAGCTAGTTTTCTTGAGGAAAAATTAGAGATTATATGGCAATCACATAATACCATGTTAGAGAGGGTAGTTATATTGAAAACTATTATATTAAACATTAAAAGAAGTTGGTACTCTGTGTTTTCTGATTCAGACCATCCAGTTGTTCACCTGCATCTGAGCCTGGGGCAAGCCATCTGATTTGTCAGAGAGAGCCCTTGGGCACATGCTAATGTCTCCATGACCAAGAAGTGACCCCCTTTGGTTCCTTTGATCAGTTGTAATGTAGACATTTTGTGAGGAGCCAAAGTGCTCGTTCGAGTTTTAGCTCTCAGTTTGTCAGTCTCTTGTAAGCAGCTCTTTAAGGAAAACCATATTGGTAAGGAATTGGGAGTTTTTCTGTTCCATCATCACAAGATGTCAAGGGAGCAGATTCCCATCTTCTTACACAGTACATAATACATAGTGAGAGGTTTTTAGTTTTGTTTTTCCTCCTTTTTCTTTCTTTTTTCTTCTTTTTTTCCCCCTAGATTAGAGTTCTGAGGGCACTGTAGGAGTTTTCCTTTTAAAAAAATCTCTATAAAACAGAATCTAAATAGTGAGACAGATAGACTCTAAGTGATCAGACAAGTAAATATAAAAAAATAGATAGCAAAACCAAAAATCCAAACCAAAGCCAAACCAACCCCCTCCCAATACATCCAGTGTGTGTATGTTATTGCGAATTTTTATTTCTTAATTAAAAGTCTGTGTTTGTCTCTGATTGTAGAAATCGAACTTAAGACCTTGAACATCCTAAACTCACAATCATTCTAAGCTATAAATCCACTCCAAATTCATGCTTTTAATATTTATACTCTATAATAGTTATTATGGAATTAACTCTTAAATTCTACTGTTTAGTAAAAAGTTGATGAAATCTAATTAATTAGTTAAATGCTTAGTTTAGATCGATGTTAAGGTGATACATACTGGACAGTGGAGAGGTAGGCGGAGAAAAGGTTGGAAAATGGGAGAGGAACAGAGACTGGGGGGAGAAAGGTAGACGGAGCTCGAGAAGGATGAGCTGTATCCAGGTTGACTTAACTGTCGATAGGGAGCTGTGAATATTTTTAGGGAATTCTATAGGTCTTTTTATGTCATATAGAAGGGCAGTTTGTGTCTTTGTCCATTGGATATAATCATATTGTGTGGAGGGTTTGTGGATTGAGAATTTAATATAAAACCTACCATGATAAGCTGTTGGGCTTTGGAGTAATGTTTGTGTTGGGTGGTAGTACCCACCCAGATCAGAAGCAGCAGGGCAGGTGCGTGAACCACCTGGGAAAGGAATCACATGGAGAGGGAGGCTTGCAGACCACATGACAGAGTCGATGTGCTCAGCATCACACTAGAACAGCATCTTTGGAGTATGATCATGGGGGCTGATAAAGGGATAAGCCTTCCATTTTAATATTTACCAAAACACTTAGCCATTCCCCCCCCCCCCCCAAAAAAAAAAGAGCTAGGCAAACTTCAAGGTTTCTCTGGCTTTTGAGGACAATGAGATGCTTAGTGGGAGACTCCTGTCTTGCAGTGGTGGCCCTTGTTTTCCATTGGGAAGGATTGTGTTGGTTGAGAAATGTGGCAGATTCCCATCTCCAGTTGAACTTGGCAGTACAGATTTTTATTTTATTTTATTTTTTGCTATGAATCCTAAATTCAGTCATGGTTTTGCTGTTTTGCTACCTTCTTGCCCTGGGCATGATATTTTAAAGCTTTCTCAAGGAGTAAACATCCTGAGAGGTGAGCATTCTGCCTTCTGGTGGTATGCCAGCTGCTTCTAGCTGACTTGGGTCCCAGCACTGGTGCCGGCTGGCTCACAACTGCCGGCAACTCAGGCTTCGGGAACTCGGACGCCTTCTTCTGACCTCTGTGAGCACCTGCACTCATGTGCACACACTAAGGCACGTGTGTACATACAGCCAATCAAAACTAACAAAATGAAACGCATGGAAGGCACAGGGCTGCATGTTTTTTTCCACGTCTTGGATTCCTGCCGGGAGCGCAGGCTGAGACTATGTTTGTCAGTTGGTAGTTCAGACAAGTTGCAGGTAAAACACTATAAAAGCCTCAGTCTAGATTCTTATCTCTCTGAACCAGACGCAGAGAAATGAAGTTGCACGCTGGGCAGTGGGGCTGGAGGTCTTTGTTAAGAAAAGGAGTTCCTGGTGACAAGGAGGAGACAAACAGAGGAATCACAAAAGCTTTCCACCAAAAGCCTCATCTATGAACCCAGGCCTGATAAAAAACTGTGTTTCTGAAATACTGTGGGGGGGGGGCACTCAGGAATGGGAGCTTGTTTGTTTTCCCAGGATGAGTTTGTAAAGGTTGGTGGGTGATTACAGCTTAGTTAATGTGTTAATTTTGGTCCTTTGAGAAGGGTCCCGCCGTAGCCTAGGCTGGACCTCGATCTGTAGCTGAGGATGACCTTGCACTGCTGACCTCTCGGCACCCACATCCTCCAGTCTGGGATCACGGGAGTGCATGTTGCACCATGCCCAGGTAGATGATGGCATTTGGAACGAACCTGTGCTGTGTTTGCTTGGCTTTCTTGTGATTTCCAGACGGGGAGTCGGGCTGAGAGTTAGCCTGCTGGGGACGCAGCAGTTTTTCTGTGATACGGAGTCATCTGAGGATCTCAGTGACTGATGAGTTATTTTTAGAGGATGCTGTGTGAACCACTCATGGAAGGGCTGGACCAGGGAAGTGTAGATATGACAGGATCCAGGTCAGCCTGGAGTTATCCGAGGTTGCCTGGAGGCTGGGAAAACTGGAAGGGTAGATCACTCAATCGGAACTCAAGCAAACCTATTTCCCCAGTTATGCCAAATAGCTACGCCAGGCCCGCGGATCTCAGCGCAGTTAGCATCGTAGGATTTACAAGGAAGATGATCTTGCTTTCAGATGTCATGAATTTGGTTTTAGCTTGTGAATTCACCTGATCCTCCACCTCTTTACCTTGATTTACACTCCGTTAAGGTTTTGAGCCGAGAAAGGGGGGGGGACTGATAACTCTGCCTGAGTAAGAGAATGAAGTCACTTATCACAAAGTCTCTTTACATCTTTAATTATTGTAAACAGAAGAGCCAGTTTCCTGGGAGGGTGCAGTCATGCCTTTCTTTTGTTCCCCGGCTGCACAGGTTTGAGTCACTGGTGTGAACTGAAAGCTACAATGGGTATTTTACAAAGAAATGAGCACAGTCCTTGGCCATGGATCTTTCTCAAATAAACAAACCAATTGTATTTAAGTAATCAGCTAGATATTTTATTTTATTTTATTTTTTTTAGTTCTTCAACAAGACTAATTCATCAGTGTTTGTTACAAACTGGAGTTTAAGGGTGGGATGGACATGGTCTCCCCATGGCTCTTGCCCATAGCTAGCCAGCCTCAGGGTCTCAGCTCCCCTGACTCCTCTTCAATAACAGAAGTTTGGGGCTTGTAGGGAAAACTCAGTACTCAGTTGGGAGTGAGTGACAGTTAGTGGGTGAACTGTGAAAAGGTGACCAGAGAGGTAAGATTTCTCCTGAATCTTTGCTGCCCATAGAGACATAGTCAGACCCTAGGAGGAGGCCTTGGCTGTTCCTTTAAAGGTGCAGCTTTGACCTTCAACCTTTTCCCATAATGCCCTTCTTGTGTTGCTAACTCTTTAAGTCAGGTCTGAGGTATTGAAGATGGCCTTGAACTTCTGATCCCTGTGACTCCACTTTGTTATGGGATCACAGGTGTGGTGGGATTACAGGATTGGTTTATGCCAGACTGAGGTTGAACTCAGGGCTTTGTCCTAGTCCAGTATTCTAGAACTAAGCCACTCCCCCAGCCCATAAAGGCCCTGTTGTCTGAGGAGAGCTGTCTTCTTGGGCTTGTTCCTGAATTTTAGCTTCATGCCCCAAACACCCATAATCCCATTGGTGTCGGCACCTAGATCATTTACAGTTCTCAGAGGAAAATCCTTAAAAGTCAGCTTCTTTTTTTCCCCTTTAATTAAAAAAAAAAGTGAAATAAAAATGTGCTTGTTTTCTACCCCCGGTGGATGAACTGGCGTAGAGGCCAGTCTTTGCAATCTATAGGCATCCGGTTGCAGCAGCGACCCCGTTGACCCCACCACATTAGTGATGGTCTGCAAGGCTTGCTCTCCCAGCAAGCCTGGCTGCGTGTGCACAGAAGGTGCCAAGTGCAGAAAACTGACTGCCCAGCTCTTCATAAGGCCCAGGCTCTGACTCCCACCTCTAGGGAACAGCCCAGACGGAGATTAGGTTGTTTGTAGACCTGGTCCTGCTTAATGTCTACAAAACCAGTTAGGGGGTGTTCCTCCCCCATCGCTTAAGTAATGCTTTATTGTCATAGGTCCTTCCTGAGCTGTTAGGCATCTGGGACTTTTACAGGGTCTTATGGCCTTGGGGTTGTTCCACCAGGGAATTTGAAACTAGTACTGATCTCATTCCAAGGAGCCAAGTATAATGCCCCGCTTGTTTTCCTAGAGCCATTTAGCATAAGGAAAATGTGAGTGTGCTTGGGGAGGGGGCGGGGAGTCCTTTTCAGAGTCTGAGTAATCAACTTAACTCAGGGGTAAAATGAGTTTTATTCCACAGGGCAGCACACACAGGCCTGGTCCTTTTCGCTACCACGCTTCTGAGCAGTCCACGATACCCGGAGAGCTTACATAGTCAAAACTCCTTCTGTGGGGTCAGGGATGGAAAGGATGACTATGTTCCCCAGAGATGGGAAAGAAAAGGACCTCGTTAACATGCAGCCGTTGGAAACTGTGAGCCCCTGCTTCCTAATTAGCAGGTTTATTCTTCGAAAATTCGCCTTTCATTGCGTCACCAGCAGCTAAAGGAAAAATGCCCAGGCCTCCAACATCTCCACCTCAGCTGTAATTGAGCCGAGGTGGGGGTGGGGGTGGGGAGAAGAACCTTCTGGAAAAAAAAATCCCGATGTAGAATGTGGTGGCCGTGTGGCCTGTGACGAAGGAGCAACTCTGGACTGTCTTGGTTTCTGAGGGGTTTTTTGTTTTTCTCTCTTCTTAAGGTTTTATTTTATTTTTAGTCATGTGTCCTTGTGTGGATTTGAGATTGTGAACGCTGTGCTTACTGAGGCCAATAGGGGGCAGTAGATGCTCCTGGTTGGGAGCTGCTCATGGTTGTGAGCTCCTGGGTGGGTGCTGGGAACGGAACCCCAGACCTCTGTAAGAGCAGCATGCTCTTACCTGTACCATCTGTCCTGTCTGCTGCTTGGATTCTGTTTCCCTCTTCCCCTTCCTCCTTCTTCCAGGCTTTCCTCTCCATTGGCCTGTGTGTCTCCATCTAGGTTTGTATTGCCATTGCACCTTGATCCTGACTTGACCACAAATCTTCCGATTATTGGGTGAAATAGCTTGCTGTTTTATTCTGGAGGAATTTTTCTTGGAGGAGCTGTAGTTGTTGAAACGTGAACATCTTTTTTTAAGGATCTGACCTGACAAAGATTTACAAAAAGTTTATTGAGTGAATATAGTTTCCTTTTCATCCTGATGATGTAAATACACAGATCCTGAGGCCCTCACTGTCGTGCTTCTGAAATTGGAATGAAGGAGACTCCCTGTAGAGGGAGGGACAATCTGAGCTTGCTGGGGTGGGCGATACACACTGAAACACAGCACAGCTTGCTAGGAGGCAGGAGAGTGTACCAGATGGTAGACATTGGTAATGTAGATTTCTTGGCTGCAAATAAAGCCCAGGTGTGATCGGATCACCTAGGTGTGAGACCAGTTGGAGAGAGCGAAGTCAATGGAGACTCCAAGGATGGAGCCCTAGCATCCGAGAGATGGTGAAACACAGGGGAGGGACGAAGATGAACAACTTTGCCTTAAGCAACACACACCTCAAGTGTCTGTAGGTCCTGGGGTATTGGACTATTTTGAGGCAAACTCTGAGAATGTACCCTGGGGTAGACCCGTATCTGCTGAGGCCCCCAAAGTGAATAAGACTGTGGGAAAGAAAGGGCAGCTCTCCAAGAACAGAGCCAGAAGCACACACATGTTCTTTCCTTCCCCATGAGTGAGTGGCTCCATGCATTTGCCAGTGGAAGATGGATAATAAAAGTTAGCAGTTGATGGTGTCCAGACCACACTTGGTGGATACGGGGAGAAGTCACAGCAGTCCTGGGAAGGTAGAAACAAGTGCCTGACGGTAACCCAGCAGTGGGATTTTTTTTTTTTTTTTTTTTTTTGGTGAAGCCCCAGGCCTGTCTGCAGATGCTCTCTCATTTGAACTCGGTGCCAAAACAAACGAGAACGTAGAAAGCCGGGGTTGGAAGTACACAAGCTAGCTTCTGCCAGTCCATTTCGTAGCAGGAGCAGGAGGAGCCCAGAAAGGAACATGTGCCGAGGATGAAGCCTGGTCAGGAGGCCACATCAAGCTGGCAAGTAGGCCTGGTGGCCTGGTAATTATACTGGTGCCTGCCTTACGTGGACCTTTTCCACTGGGTTTAAAAAGGGCTTTTCCTCTAACTACTGGGTCTTCGAGAAGTTGGGCCACTTCTGCCTGTGGTGGTGTTTCATGTGGAGTGAGCTCTGTGCTGTGTTTGCTGATTCAGTCATAACAGCCGAGAGTCCTGTCCTGTCCTTACTACCTCTAGACAGAGCTCACAGGAAGGCTGTGAGGACATACCGTTCTGGAAGAGGCCGTCGTAAACCGTGCAGCCCCATGGCGAGACTAACACATGTGCCCTTGACTGAAGCCTTCTCTTCTCAAGCTCCCTGTCCCCAGGCTTCTGTTAAATATATTTTGGCATAAATATTAGGGAAGGGACTCATGAAAGAAAATTAATCTTGGTTTATCTTCTCTTGAATACCAAAGACTGTGTGGAATTCATCAAAGAAAAGAGGTTAAATTTGGTTTGTACTTCTAGTTCAAGTTGAGGGGCTGTATCTGCTGATGCCCTTTTAAGTTTTATTGACTTTCCCCCTCCCTCCCGCCACCCCCACTCCCATTCCGCCCACGTGTTCACACGAGTGTTGGTGTATATTATAGTATGCATCTGAAAATGCAGGCATCATCTCCCTTCTACTACTCATGAGTTCTGGGACCAAGCTCGGGTCTTGTTGGGCTTGGTGACGAGCAGTTTTATCGGCTTGGTCATCTCTCCTGCACTGGTCAGTCTTGGGGTACACAGGTCATGAAGATCTAGAAGAAGACAAAGGGGAAGGTACAGAAGCGAGGCGAACCTGCAGGTTGTCAGCCATCACTTGGTGTGAGAGAAAGCAAGATCTCAGGAGGGCTCCATTTCTCTTCCAGCAGCTCACTGGGGGGGGGGGGACCTGATCCACTCCGAGAGAACATGGGGGGGGGCTGATCCACTCCGAGAGAACGTGTTAATGCCTTGCAGGCACTGTAGTCCCCTAATTACCTTCCACTAGACCCGGCCTGCTTCTGAAAGGTACCGCCACCTTTGTCTTTCTAATTTTACTTTTCTTTTATGTGTGCATGTGTGCCGCAGTGCTTGGTTGTATACTATGTCCATTCAGGAACCTTCTGAGATCAGAAGAGGGCATCAGACCCTCCAGAACTGGAGTTAAAGAAGGTTGTGAGCTGCTGTGTGTGTGCTGGGGACAATTCTCAGGTCAAGTACAAGAGCAGTAAGTGTTCTTGACTGCTGATCCATCTCCAGCCCATCCTACCTCGTGTCCATAGCTTCTTTCCAAGGACCTGGAAAAGAAGGCTGGGGGAAATATACCACATCCAAACCATAGCAGACTTAATGGCAAGACATAGATCTAGCAGGGAGGGGCTTTTAACACTGGAACTTCCTCCAAACCTTACTTTCTAAATTAAAAACAAACAAACAAACAAACAAAAAAAAACAAACCCCATATATATTGTATCATTTGTTGTGTTTGGGAGTGAGAGGAAAGCTGGGTACTTGCCATGGACTTGTGTGAAGGTCGGATGCCAACCTTCAGGAGTCTGTCCCTTGAGCACGTGGGTCCCAGGAACTCAGGCTGACCTGTTGGCACATTCCTTTGTCAGCCCTGGATTAATACGTTCTATGACTAGAAGCCTCACTAAGCCTCAACATTTGCCAATAGTTGTTTTTAATTTTTTTAATGCATTCTAGTGTGGTAATGCCATTAGGGAACTGAGGCGGGCTCAGCAGTTAAGAGTGATGACTACTTTCTCAGAGAACCTGGGCTCATTTCCTAACACCCACACAGGGTGGCTCACAGGTACTCCGGATTCCAGCTCCAGGCGGTAGCCTCTTCTGGCCTCTGTAAGCACCAGACCTGTACACAGTGCACATACAAATGGACACACATGTACACGTAAACCAAGAACAAATCCTGAAAACAAATTTGAGAACTGAGTCTCAAAAAGAATTCCAGGGGCTGGAGAGATGGCCCAGAGGTTAAAAGCACTGCCTGCTCTTCCAGAGGTCCTGAGTTCAATTCCCAGCAACCATGCGGTTGGTCACAACCATCTGTAATCGGATGCTATGCCCTCTTCTAGTGTGTCTGAAGACAATAACAGTGTACTCATATACGTAAAATAAATAAGTAAATCTTTAAAAAATAAAAATAATGCTAAAACGTCTCCTCATTGTATTCCTACTATACTCAGCCCCAGAATTAGCAATAAAAAACTGGTCCTTTAGTATCCTTTGCTAACTTCAGTACCAGTCTAAGTAGAAATCATGGTGGTTGTGGACAGTATGGATGGATAGATGGATGGATGGGTGGATGGATGGGTGGATGGATGGGTGGATGGGTGGATGGATGGATGGGTGGATGGATGGGTGGGTGGGTGGATAGGTGGATGGATGGACAGTGGATGGATGGATGGATGGATGGATGGATGGATGGATGGATGGATGGATAGATGGATTGATAGAAGATGCTGAGACTATTTTGTGGGATGTGCATCTAGGGCATTTAAAATGCAATGAGATTAGTAAAACACTTTCTATGTCCCTCCATTTTGAACATTCAATCTACTGAACAATACAGTGCAAATCTTTCCTTGTGTTTTCCAGAGCCTTTGAGAGCTTCATTGCAATATATTCCTCACACTTGGTTCAATTAAAGTGTTCATTTGTCTGAAGGCAATTATCATGCTATCGATAACCCAGAGGAATTCTCAATTCATCATGAACATCATTATGAATATCATCATCTTTGGCTGTGAACTGGCTGCTTGAACTCATTGACATATAAAAATAACCCCAAATAACTGAAACTCAGTGTTTGAGTGATTAGCCTTTCTCTCATGAGCATCTCTTTGAGAACAAAATCACAGATGACAGTAATATGTAGAAAGGTTTTAAGTTTGGGAGTGTTGTTTCCTGAGAATTTCCTAGGATGTATGTACATTATGCCCAACATCCTAAGGTGATGCTTATCTGAAGCTCTGTATGTAAAAGGTAATGGTTGGACACATGAGTGCATGAACCCCCCCCCAATAAAGACTAAATTAAGTTCATTGTATGAGATCATGGGCCACCTGTGCTCCCCAGAATGTCAGTGATATCACAGGAATGGAGTGGGGATTACCTGTAGGGTCTCTCCTGCTCTTGGACACCCTGCTTCATGCCAATCATAAGTCCTGCCTTGATGGTTTTCTGATTAATTTTGACTGAAATCGAGGTTTGTTTTATCAGAATGTCTCGCTCAGTATCAAGGCCCGATATCCTTTATTGCACTTGCTTTTGTGAGACTAATTTTAAAATGTATGGATTGGGTTTTGCTTCATCATATTATATACCCGTCACGTTTTCAGTTGTTATCTCTTGGAAGCCTATTGTTTTCTAATGAGAGAGGAAAGAGAGTGGACTGGGGGTTAGGTGGGGAGGGGGTAGGGGGAGTAAAAGGGGGGGGGAACTATAACCAAGACATTGTATGAGAAAATAACCTGTTTTCAATAAAAGAAAAAATAATCTAAAAAAGCAAAAGAAAGGAAACTGTGGGGCCCATGAAACCTGTGGATGTTTCCTTTTACTTTTGTAGAGTAAGCAGTTGGTTCTGGACTTTGAAGTAACATAAGCAGTTCCACTGGCTACCCCTGGTAATCAAGCCAGTTTGGTTACTTGGAAGTACCCATCCCGCAACTGTGTGTCTTTCTATGTGTGTGTGCTGTGCATGTGTGGGACCTGAGGAAGCCAGAACTAGACATCAGATCTCTTGAGACTGAAATGACAGGGAATTGCCAACCACTCATTGCAGTGGCTAGGAACTGAACTCTGGTCCTCTGTATTAACAGAAAGGCTCAGAACCACAGAGCCATTTCTCCAGTTCTACCCGAGTCATTCGGAGTGTATGTCTGTATAAACAGCAGAAACATTGGTGTTACTCTTGAAAAATTATCAATGAACATTTCCCCCTATTTTATTTTTTTCTGTGAAGATGTATTTTCATCTAGTGTACTTCCCATGGACCAATTTTATGTACTTTTCATTCAGCCCCCAGTCTTTCTGAAAGACATGTTCCCCCACCTCAGACACTGATTGTTAAAATTTCATGATTTGCCAGACAAACACAACTCAGTCATGGCATTTGAGCGACAAATCAATGAGCAAATATTGATGCAACACACGTGCCACATGGGCCTGACACCATCTGGGCTTCTGGACACGGTTTCCACAGGCAAGCAGAGCCTCTCCACCTTTGAATGGCTCAAAGTCTAGTTAGTAGGAAGCTGTGTTGTTAGAGCAGAAGCCATTGTGCACACTCACAAACCAGTTGCTGGCCTTGGAGCATCGTTGTCCTTTCTTGCATTGTGTAATTGCTGTGTGCCTTGCCACGAACAGGGAAGGGTGATGAGGGCTGGAGCGTGGGACCTATGACCTCCTTTGGGACCTCAGGGAGCTTGTAGATGAGGCTTTACTGTGGTTGTCTACACAGCAAGAGGAAACAAACCCTTTTATGAAATGCAGAAATGAGTGAGGTAGTTACAGAGACTGCTTGTGGGTAAACTTCGAGTTTTGATAATCTGACTGTTGTAGAAATGTAGTTCAGTGTTGGTAACTGGTTTCTCTGCCCATGGATGTCTTAAGTTGTTGAGCGGGTGATGCATCCACGGCACTGGAACGAATGGGATTAGCTTTGAGAGTTCTGTTCATTGATGGTGGTGGTGGTGATAGTTATGATCATGAGTGATAGGATCTCTTGTGGCTCAGGATGGCCTTGCAGTATAGCTGATGATGACTTTGAACCCTTGCTCCTCCTTCCTGCTCCCACTTTTTTATCATAATGTTCAGATTACAAGACATTTTTTGCCTTTAATTTTATTTCTTAACTCACCTTCTCTTGTAGATGCTATAATGCGATTATAGTGAATGTTAGTGTTGATATTGGCATTTATAATTCTAAAGTTATGCTTGAAATTGCAACTGACCAGGTGTGCAAAAAGGCAAAGTAATATCAAGTCTGTGGGTCTCTAGATATGTTTCTTCAGACAACAGTTTGTAAGAAATCTTTATCTATTTTGCATGTGATATAAGAGTACAGATGAGAGAATTCATTTAATAAGAAAATATTGGAAGAGACACAAGCTTTAAACACATATTAGTTGTTAAAATTAGTCTCGGGATGCCTTTCTAGTTTTGAGGATAACCATGGCTGCCAATCAAAGGTGCATTATTTTTGCTGTTTAATAGTAGTGAGAGAGAGATGTATTGTCTGTGTCTCATATCTTTTGAGATTGGTAACTGATAAAGAGAAATTGTGTGTGAGCTTGTAGTTCTAGAAGTCATGCAAATCATGCTTGTACTTAACTTTGCCATGTTGAAGAAACATGTAAAAGCAGCCTGTTTGCATGGCTTATTTTTGTCTCATTGAATGTAATTGTTGGCTCTTTGATGCTCATTTGGGCATCTTTTGAGTGTTCAGTGAAAGTTGGTATGTTCATGTTTTGTTCATGGCTGTAGTCCTAGTGCCTAGATGACACACAGATTGGCTAGTAAAACTTCACTGTGGATTTTTCTTAAGTCCATGACTGAGGACACCTCGTATTTTTACATTTGTTAGAATGCACTTAGAAATATTAGTAATTTTAGAAGTAATGGGCTCTAGTTTTCTATTGTCCAGTAGGTGGAAAGAGATGCAAGGACAGTGACAGTAGTGCAGCAAATGGAATAGGGAAATTGTGTGTGCTAAGGGAGCACCTGTGAGAGGGGAGGAGCTCTACCAAAGAGAAGGTGATAGTGATGTTTGGTACAATATATTCTTCCTCCTGAGGGGGGCATGATTTAGAGGGCTGTACTCAGAGCATAGCAGCCATCATTTTGATCAGATCAACTGTCTACTTGAGGAGACCCATAGACTCGACCTCTTGACTAGTAATGTTCACTCATAGTAGGGATGGGCGGGAACATTTGATCCTGAGATGCTGGTGACTTCTCCTGCATCTCCTGTCCAGTTTTAAGCAATTCTACCTTAGTTGGATGTGGCCTTGTGATCATGGAGGCCCTACAGAATATAGCCTGTGGTGAGGCTGACTGAAGAGGAGATGCTATGCTATGGTTCGACTTTCTCGTAGTCATGGGATCATTAATGTTCCTGTATGTAACTTGTCACCCATGCTATGTAAGGAATACCAGTAAACTTACCGATTTTCTGAGTTGGACTTCAGTGGAAATGCACTTTCCTCTAGTGTCAGTGGCCTGCTTTAATAGGAGAGAGAAGATGCTTCTTTATATCTCCCTAGGGAAAGAGTTTCTACAACAGGCTGTGGGGATGCTTAGTTCTTAGAAGAAAACTTAGTTTAGAGAACTGAAAAATAATAAAAGCTGACAAAGAGTACCAACTTGTTCTTTCATTATCACTGAACAAGAAACATTCCTGCAGCAAGGTTGCCACTGTCTCCCCTTGGGTACTGACTGGTTTTGTTTCAACTTGACACAGCTGGAGTTATTATAGAGAAAGGAGCCTCAGTTGAGGAAACGCCTCCATGAGATCCAGCTGTAAAGCATTTTCTCAACTAGTGATCAAGCGGGGAGGGCCCAGCCCATTGTGGGTGGAGCCATCCCTGGCCCAGCCCATTGTGGGTGGGGCCATCCCTGGGCTGGTAGACCTGGGCTCTATAAGAAAGCAGGCTGAGCAAGACAGAGGAAGCAAGCCAGTAAGTAACATCCCTCCATGGCCTCTGCATCAGCTCCTGCTTCCTGACCTAACTTCAGTCCTAACTTCCTTTGGTGAACAGCAATGTGGAAGTGTAAGCTGAATAAACCCTTTCCTCTCCAACTTGCTTCTTGGTCATGATGTCTTGTGCAGGAATAGAAACCCTGACTAAGACACCTTCAGGTCTCCCCAGTGGTGACTGGACACCTGCTCCAGGGGTGTTCGTTCCCTTGAATACCTGTCTCTCTGAGAGTAGAAAGAACCAACTAGTGTGTAATAATAATTTTTTAGATGTGTGGAATCTATGTGTGAAATCTATGGAAAGACTTACAACTCTCAACTACACACTCTACCCGAGACAACCTTGAAATAAAGAGAGAATATTTTCTGTGACCCATAGGAGTTGAGAAAGGCCTTCATTTCTTCCCTCAGTTATTCAAAGCTAGACAGTCTTTTAACGATATCTGCTCCATCCTAAAATTCTTGGGGCGACCTCACATACTAGCATCCTTCCCCAATTCATGAATGACATTTCAGTCAAAGAAAAGTAATTTTCAAAATCAAAATGTGAATTGAAATTTTTCCATGTTCCTCTTAATACTTTATTTTGATCTATCAGCGAGTTTTAGTTATATAGTTGTGTTTTCTTGCTCCTAGGCTCACAAAAACAAAGCAGTAAGTGTTATCTGGTGCCAGTGAGCTCCATCCCCAAATTCACAGTCCAATTACCAACAGCCATTGTTGAAATGTTATCTTTTTAACATTGTGTAATATTTTAGTCAAAAGGTGATCAAGTTATGTTTCCTTATTTTCTCATCTATTTAAAACAAGGCTATTGGACTCAGTATCCAAGTTAAAAAAAAATTCAGCTCAAAGAGAGCTCAGAATTGCATAGCATAAATTTTCATTCCCAGGAAACCAGATGATCCTTAATGCTCTTCATGTGGCTGGGCCCACCAAAGTGGCTTATTTCCTCAGCAGGATCTACACCATTGATTTTTGTAGAGTAAATCATAACAGCCTATTAACATCCCATTATGCTGAACATAGCTCTAATAAGGGAGCATCTACAAGGTCAGAGACCAGAAGTAGACTTGGGGATGCACTCCTCAAAAGAGGACTGAATAGAAAGAGTGTGTGGAGCCAGCTTCATGGGAGTGTCTTTTATTAGCACTTCTATGTGGGTGGGGTGGGGTAGGGTACATCTTGAAAAGACAAACCAAGGCTGGCCGTGTATGACCTGTTGCCAACTGAATCAGGAAACAGAGGACCATGGGAATGTTCTATTCTCATCATTGGAGGTACTCTGAGTAGAATTGCTTTTTGTCGTTTCATTGCTGGGGAGTGGTGGTGCCTTGCATGGATTCTAACAAAGTACAACTAGTGTTCATCCAGCAGGGAGATCTACTGTGGACTGGGGACAGCACAGTAAACAACAGGAAGAAATGCTCCTGATGTTTTAGCTATTGTCTGGTGCCAAGGAGTGATGCTTAGCTGGTGTTGGATTGACGGAGACAGTTGAATAGTTTGGAGGTTTCTCAATAGAATTTGGAGGACCATGCTAGGTAAAGTAGCTCCACACATGAGAATTTAGTTACCTGAAGAGTGAAACTTACAAGACCTTTGATGTCTACTGCGAGCCAAATATTGTGCTAAGTCACCCGCCCTGAAGGCATAGCTCCAGCGAATCTTCATCTAGAAGGCTCTACTAACTATTAACCACAGGCTTCAGAACAGTTTTCTTAACATCTGAAATGTATTTAAAGTAAATCCAACTTTACTTCTTCAGGCCTGGATTAGCCATTGTTAGGGTGGAAATTGAGCAAGAAGATAAGAACTCTATAGGAAGGAGTAGCCAAACAGAAGGATTATCAGGGGAAAATGGGGTCTGTAAAATGCAGGGAAGAGATCATTTCCTGAAGAAAAGGGTGGATCACCCCTGTCACCTGCCCCAGAGAAGGCAGGGACAGATAAGCCCAGCAAATGGAGTCACAGGGGCACACTCTTAATTGGTGACCTCTCAGTAACCTTTAGTAGTCCTGGGAGGGGGAAGTCTGTCTGCAGGTCAGGTTGGTGGGGAAGGCAGGAAGGAAGCTGCTTCCCTTGCGGAAAGCTTTGGGAGTAGGTTAGAGAAGGGAATAGGGGTAAGTTACAAAACACACTGCCTGTTTCCTATTGCACACTCTCTAAAAGTTCTTCAATCATTTCGGCTCTTAATTTCCTTGTCTATGAAACAAAGGATAATATTACTTGAGGGAGTTAATGCCACCCTATAGAGTAGGTTCTTATCAGATCAAAACCTTAGAGCTGCCATAAACATTCAATGTTAATTGAAAAGAGCAGTTACTTGTGTGTGTGTGTGTGTGTGTGTGTGTGTGTGTGTGTCTGTGTGTGTGTGTGTGTGTGTGTGTCTCTGTGTGTGTGTGTGTGTGTGAGAGAGAGAGAGAGAGAGAGAGAGATTGTAAGAAAATATTTTTCTTTTTTTATAATTGAAAATTTTTATTTTAAAAAACAAAGATAAATGTACAGATTTTAAAAACATTTTTGCATAAAAGTGTATGAATATTTTTTAAAGGTTTGATAATATGCATTAAAATCTTACTTGTTACACTGAGCATAAAGTACATGTAAAACAAGATGTGACCTGGAAATAGTCAAAGTTTTCTTGGTTTGTAAAGATTAAGCATAATGATTTTTTTTTCTTTCTTTCTTTTTTTTTTTTTTTTTGGCCTTTGTTTTTCTTGAACTGCATATAGTATGTGAGTTGTTTCTTTCTGGGGTTAGTATCCAATTATCAGTGACTGCATATTATGTCTGTTCTTTTGTGACTGAGTTACCTCACTCAGGATGATATTCTTTAGATGTATCCATTTTCTTAAGAATTTCATAAAGTCATTGTTTCTGATAGCTGAGTAGTATAAATTGTATAAATATGCCACAATTTTTGTATCCATTCATCTACTGAAGGACATCTGGGTTCTTTCCAGCTTCTGGGTATTATAAATAGGGCTGCTATGAACACTGTGGTGCATGTGTCTTTGTTGTATGTTGGAGCTTTTCTGGGGTAAATGCCCAGAAGTGGAATAACTGGGTCTTCAGGTAGTATTATGTCCAATTTTCTGAGGAATCACCAGACTGATTTCCAGAGTTGGTTGTACCAGTTTACAACCCTACCAACAGTGGAGAAATGTTCCTCTTTCTCCACATCCTCGCCAGCATATGCTGTCATCTGAATTTTTGATCTTAGCCATTCTGAGTGGTGTGAGGTGGAATCTCAGGGTTTGATTTGCATTTCCCTGATGACTAAGGATGTTGAGGACTTCCTTAGATGCTTCTCAGCCATTGGATATTCCTCAATTGAGAACTTTTTGTTTAGCTCTGTACCCCATTTTTTAATAGGATTGTTTGATTCTCTGACTTCTTGAGATCTTTGTATACCTTACATATTTGACCTCTATCAGATGTGGGGTTGATAAAGATCTTTTCCCAATTTGTTGGCTGCCGTTTTGTTTTCTTGACAGTGTCCTTAGCCTTACAGAAACTTTGCAATCTCATTAAGTCCCATTTTTCGATATTTGACTTTAGAGCATGAGCCATTGGTGTTCTGTTCAGGAAATTTTCTCCTGTGCCTATGAGTTCTAGGGTTTCCCCACTTTCTCATCTAATAGTTTCAGTGTACCTGGTTTAATGTGGAGATCTTTGATCCACTTGCACTTGAGCTTTGTACAAGGGGATAAGAAAGGGTCTATTTTCATTCTTCTGCATACTGAGTGGCAGTTGGACCAACACCATTTGTTGAAGAGGCTGTCCTTTTTTCATTGAATGTTTACAGCTTCTTTGTCAAAAATCAAGTGACCTTATATGTGAGGGCTCATTTCTGGATCTTCTATTCTATTCCATTGATCCACATGACTATCTTCTGTTTTTCCAAGACTTTTAACATGGAGGGGTGTTGAATTTTGTCAAATGCACTCTCAGCATCTAGTAAGATGACCATGTAGTTTTTTTCTTTGAGTTTGTTTATATGGTGGATTATGTTGATGGATCTACATATATTAAACTATCCCTGCATTCCAGGGATGAAGCCTACTTGATCATGGTGAATGATCATTTTGATGTGTTCTTGGATTCAGTTTACAAGGATTTTGTTGAGTATTTTTGCATCAATGTTCATAAGTGAGATTGGTCTGAAGTTCTCGTTCCTTGTAGGGTCTTTATGTGGTTTAGGAACGAGGGTTATTTTGGCCTCAAAAAATGAGTTAGGGAGTGTTCCATCAGATTCTATTTTGTGGAATATGATAAAACTCTACACTGAACCCATCTGAACCTGGGATTTTTTTGGTTGGGAGGCTTTTGGTGACTGCTTCTATTTCTTTAGGTGTTATGGGATTATTTAGATGGTTTACCTGGTCCTGGTTTAACTTTAGTATCTTGTATCTAGGAATTCACCCATTTCCTCCAGATTTTCTAGCTTTGTTGAGTATAGGCTTTTGTAATAGGATCTGATGATTTCTTGAATTTTCTCAGTTTCAGTTATTATGTCTCTACTTTCATTTCTGATTTTGTTAATTTGGATACTCTCTCTTTGCCCTCTAGTTAGTCTGGCTCAGGGTTTATCAGTCTTGTTAATTTTCTCAAAGAACCAACTCTTGGTTTTGTTGATTCTTTGAATGGTTCTTTTTGTTTCTATTTTGTCAATTTCTGCTCTGAGTTTGATTATTTCTTGCCATCTACTCCTTTTGGGTGCATCTGCTTCCTTTTGTTCTAGAGCTTTCAACTGTGCTGTCAAGTTGCTAGTGCATGCTCTGTCCAGTTTCTTTTTCGAAGCACTCAGAGCTATGAGTTTTCCTCTCAGTGCTGCTTTCATTGCATCCCATAGATTTGGGTATGTGTATTTTTGTTTTCATTAAATTCTAGAAAATCCTTAATTTATTTCTTTATTTCTTCTTTGACCATTCTATCGTTTAAAAGAGCATTGTTTAGTTTCCATGTGTATATTGGCTTTTTGTTGTCTTTGTTGTTATTAAAGACCAGCCTTAGACCATGGTGATCTGGTAGGATGCATGGGAGTATTTCAATCTTCTTATTTTTATTGGGGCTTGTTCTGTGACTGATTATATGGTCATTTGTGGAGAAGGTGCTGTGAGGTGCTGAGAAGAATGTGTATTCTTTTGTTTTAGGATGATATGTTCTGCAGATGTTTATTAATTCCAATTGGTTCATAGTCTCTGCTAGTTTTGCAGTGTCCTTGTTCAGTTTCTGTTTCCATGATCTGTCCATTGATGAGAGTGGGGTGTTGAGGTCTCCCACTATTATTTTGTGGTGTGCAATGTATTTTTTGAACTTTAGTAGGGTTTCTTTTATGAATATGGGTGCTCTTGTATTTGGAGCATATATGTTAAGGATTGAGAGTTCCTCCTGACAAATTTTCCCTGTAATGAGTAAAAAGTGTTCTTCCTTATATTTTTTGATAACTTTTGGTTGAAAATCTACTTTATTTGATATTAGAATGGCTATTCCAGCTTTATTCTTGGGGCTGTTTGCTTAGAAGTTTTTTTCTCAACCTTTTACTTTGAGATAGTGTCTGTCTTTGTCTCTGAGATCAGTTTCCTGTATGCAGGAAAATGCTGGATTCTGTTTATGTATGGAGTCTGATAGCCTATGTCTTTTTATTGGTGAATTGAGTCCATTTATGTTAACAATTATTAAGGAATAGTGGTTGCTGTTTCCTGCTATTTTAGCTTTTACAGGTAGAATCGTGCCTCTGTGTCTTTCTTCTTTTGGTTTTCTTGCTTAGGTATTTTTTTATTTTTACTAGGATGTAGTTTTTCTCCTTGTACTGGGATGTACTTTATATGTTACGTGACTTTTTTCCCTTACTGCTTTTAGTATTCTTTCTTTGCTTTGGGCACTTGGCACTTTGAATATAATGTTTTGGGAGGAATTTCTTTTCTGGTCCACTCTATTTGGAGTTTGTAAGCTTCTTTTATGCTCCTGGTCATCTCATTCTTAAGGGTAAGGAAGTTTTCTTCTACGATTTTCTTGAAGATATTTACTGTGCCTCTTAGTTGATATTCTTTGCCCTCTTCTACACCTATTATCCTTAGGTTTGGTCTTCTCATTGTGTCCTGGGTCTCCTGGACATTTTGGTTTTGGAGCTTTTTGGCTTTTGCATCTTCTCTGACTGTTTTGTCTATATTTGGGTTTTCTTCTCTGTTGTATTTCTCTCGGCTGATGGGAGAGACTTTCCTGCAATAGAGCAAGAACAAAAATGACTAACATACTTCCTTTAGGACACAGACTTTCGACCCATAAGATTTTTGCTCTTACAGAATTATGTTCCAGTAAACATTTAAGGGTTTCCCTTTAGTGTTCCTTTAAAACCTACATATTAGTGGAATGTAGCTTCTTTTATTCTAGAGAATATACCTAGAGGTACCAGGTACCTCTTTCCCATTGTAATTGGTTATAGAAACATATTTTCACAGTGTGCAGTTTATTTTTCACATTATAAAGAGTCAAGGCAATAAAAGACTTGTGGGCTCTTGTACCTGGTGGGGAGCACTTTGTGAAAGTCCTTCTGTGAGTCACTGCAAAGCTCAGGCTCAGAAATGGTTGGGTATGGCTCCTCTTCTGAGGATGCCTACTCAGGTCCTGGTGTCTCCAGGCTTTGACTTTTTAAATTGCTACTTCTTTTTCCATTATGGGGTAATGAGAGGAGGTCAGCATTGTCTTTTCTTGTTCTTCTTCAGTCTTTTAAAGCATCCTTGTTCCTGTTCTTCTAGGGGGAGGATATTGTACTAAGTGGGCAGAGCCAAGAGTGGAGTTCTTTACTTATGTTGTATCAGCACAGGTGTCTGACTGTGTTCCCAGGGTTTCTTCAGATAAAGAATCATTCAGCCTCTAGACAGTTTGGTATCTCAAGAGTGCACAGTAGGGCATCAGTTACTCCCTCATTGTAAGCATTTATCAACTAACTCTTCGTAAGTTTTTCTTCAGTGGCTTGACTTTGAATCAGCTGTGTGAAGATCTGGATGAAGCATATACTTACTACCTATCTTTCCTGGACAAAATGGAAATAGGAAGAAAGGCATGGGGGGGGGGGGGAAGCTTAGTGACCAAAATGAGTTTGAAGGAAGTGACTGTTCAGTGTTCACCACTGATTTCCCAGGCCCAGCTGGGTGCACATTTTCTGGTCCACTCCATCACTTGTTGGCTTTGGAACCTACAAAATGTAACCTTACCAGATGTTCTCTACTATTTTTTGGGGAAAAGGTGGTCGTTGTTCAGTCCAAAGTTGAGAACTGGGGACTTCTGCTAAGGCTGGCTTGAGCACCAAAGACAGAGCATCGGCTACTTAGCAGAGGCTGTGCGGCTTCGGATGTGCTGTTGTCCGTGTGTCTGCCTCTTTAGTATTAACAGACTAAACACTGGCCGTGGGATAAAATGGAAGCCGTCACCCAACTGTTCCTTCCTGGGGGACAGGTTGCCACTCACATCAAAAGGCCAGTACTGTTATATTTTATAGACTTTTAAATGTTGGTCCAGCATCTAAACAGGAGTGATTGTTTTATAATAGTAACGTTTGAGAAATGGTGAGTCCGAGACCTTGAAGCTAAGACTGGGACTAAGGAGCTCAAGATCCAGTCTCCCTTACTTGCCTGAATACTTGTGTTCTCTGACCACAGAGGAGTGGCGCTTTCCATAAATGTAAATTTTCCTAGCCTTACTTAGAGTATTTGTTTTTTATTCTTATTCTTGACATTTAATGAAAGAAGAGAAGGAATGGGGAAAAAAATCCAAAATCAGGAAGGCAGTTCTCTTGGGGGAAGGCAGAATGGCTAGAGTTTTAGGTATCCTGGACGGGCACGGGAGTGGGAAGGGGTGGAGTTTTCAGCAGGACCAGGAGACAGAATCTTGTGCTGTCCTTCCTCAGCATGTACGGGTTATGTCAAATCACAAACTTGAAAAGCACACATCATGTGGCACACACCTCTAATTTGAGAGCTCTGTGCAGATGTAGAATGATTGCCACACATTTGAGATCAGGGTGGGGGGTATAGCAAATACTGGGCCAGCTTGTGTCTCATAGAAAGACACTCTCTCAAGAGTATACAAAGAAGCAAAAATGTCAAAGCAGTGACACACATAATAACAACAATATACAACCCCCACAAGGTAATACAAGCACAAAACACTTAACAACCATATTCAAAGCCCTACAAACCAACAGCATATGCATACTTGCATACGAGTATGTACACACACAACACCAACAGCACACACAGTGAGGATTTATCTTTATTGTTGGAAGCCACGTCTTAGCATTTTCTAATTACAATCTAGACTTATTATTTTTCCCTCAGTCTTCTTATTACCCTTGATGGCTGAGTCTATGCTACACCGCTGATCAGCCTCACCCCCTTTTACATTCCAACCTTTTCTACCATGGTTTGCCTGTTCGGCTGAGTTACCTGTTGGAGAGACCTCAGGTTCTAACTAGATCCTCATCTAAAGAAGGTTTATGGAAGGATGTGATAGGAGGAATTCTATCAGATGGATTGATCCTCAAACCATTCAGTGATGATGGGGACCTGGGTATTTTGACAGGCAACCCAGAAAGAGATTATTTGAGGTGCTCCTGATAGATTTTATGGAGCTGCTTAGAGAGCCACATTTATGGCGGCTTGTTACCTTAGTTCAGCAATGCAGATAGGTTTTATTACCATGAAGAATTTTCTCCTGTTCAACCCCAGAAGTTTTAATAAGTACAAGGGCTGAGTGAGATGCGCATGAGTCCCTCTGCATTTCAATTAATTGATGGAGAGCTTCCGGGCTTCCAGTGTGAGAGGACGTGACACAGCCCCCCCCCCCCCCCATGTGGTTCACTTCAGCCAGAAAGCTGAAGAGGCCCCTTGACTCTCTAGGATAGAAAGAGTGTGGCAATTGGCTATGGTCTGAAAACATTGCCAATGTAGTGGCTGGGTGTTCTATTTGTGTGTTCAGTCCAATTCCTTACTGACTGAGCCTGCTTCATTTGAGCCTGCTAGGTCAGTTGCTAAGTCTGACAATTGGGTGACATTTGCTTAATGCAAACAAATATATTTAGGATGCCCCTCCACTCCACACCCCACCCCTCACTATATTTGCCACGTCAATTGGAATAAAAATTTTAGTGTAAAGCAATGTTTCAAAACAATGTAGTTTGTAACACAGTGTTTCTGAACCGACAGGTTCCAGCTTTGAGGACCTAATATAAGATATCATTCAAATTAGACATTTACGTCATAATCCATAACAGTGGCAAATTATAGTTATAAAGTAACTATAAAATAATTTTATGGTTTGGGGTCGCCACACCTTGAGGAGCTGTATTAAAGGGTCACAGCATTAGGAAGGTTGGGAACCACTGCTTGTAATTCATAAATGAGGATGCCATTTATTTAGTTATTTGATTAACATAGGGCTTCCATAACATAGGCTGTTAAGGATGACTTTGAATATCTGATCTTTTTAGTCTGATACTCTTTTCTCAGAACCCTTGTGCATCTCTAGATGAAAATATGGTGAATTTGTCATTAAAACACTTACCTGTAGCAGGATGAGAGACGGATTTTTGTACCTTCTGATTGATTATAAAATGAGAATGGTGTGCATTTTTTAAAAAAAGTATAGTTTCTTAGCCTTCATGTTCCTATAGGAAGATAACCTGGCAGAGGTATTTTTTATCTCTCTCTCTGTCACACACACGCACACACACCTGCACACACGCACATGCACATGCACACACACGCACACAATTTAACTGCTATGGTAGATAACAGTGTTTCCGATGGTTGTTTGCCATCTAGAAGGATGTCAAATGTACCAGAAAAGTGCTCATTAAACAGTCACTAGAGTTAGATGTAACCTTCAGTGTTGGTCTAAATTATCAGAAGGACCTGTTGGTTTTTATTTATTTATTTATTTTGAGTTACAGTTGCAAACACTTATTTTATTCAAACATGCCAGAATTGAAGACAGCTTTTCTAAGAGGAGAAGATTCAAAAATGCATTAGGACGATTAGAAAACATTTCCTCTTTGATTAGTTTTCAGCAGGAAAAGCAAGAGAGGGCTTGGTAATGTCTGTTCTCTGAAGTGCTTTCTGTCTCCTCCCAGCTGGCCGGGTTCTTTCAATGTGGCAGTGAAGCCTTGAGTTGTTGTGACTCAACAAATGGACAACAACAAATGTTCAGGCTTCTTATTGGTGTCAAGCCCAGGGAACTGGCAAGTGAGATGAAGAGGCCAAATGCACCCGTAAGTTTTCCTAAACCAAGAGTGCCGAAAGAGCAGGCAGCTGCTGGCCTAGTCCCTCAGCACAGAGATGACCTCCTCCGCTTTGAGTCTGTTCCTGCCCCAGGCTGAGACCGTCAGCATTAAGATTTGGGGAACCAAGGATCTGGAGTAACACATTGTGTCTTTTAACATTTCAGCAATCAGAACCTTTGAAAACCAAACAGAGGAAGGCAGAGAGAAGTTTATACTTCTCAGTATAATTTTCAATTATTCACATTAGTGGTAAAACAAATATACACACATATACAACATTGATATAAAGTATCTGTTCGCAGTCCACAGTAACCTTCCACAAAGGCTGTCCTTAATGGGTAAATAGAGTTCATATTGCTACTCTAGGCATATACAGGCCCCTTATTTCCAGTTTGAATTTCATAGAAGTCTGAGTGAAACAGTCTTTTTTTCTGTCCTAATACCAGTTTGGTTCAGGTATCTGTTAGGATTTTCTTCTTGCCTCTCTGTCCCCCAGACCTCTTTAAAAGTTTGATATTCAAAGTTGGATGTGGTGGTAAGTGGCCATAATCCAAGCACATGGGAGAGCCGAGGAGTCACTGGACAACTGAGGGCAGCCTGGGCTACTTAGTAAGTCCCAGTCCATTTCAGGATCCATAATGAGACTCCGTCTCGAAAAACCAACCGAAGCAACATTTGTGTTGGAAGGCTGCTACGTTCTAATTGAAACTGAGCATATGTGGTTCACAGTTCAGTAAAGAATTTACTATGGGAATGAGCCATTTCCTGGAAAATCAACAAAAGCAGCTTCTAATTTCCCTGCGGACAGTCAGTGGCTGATATAAGGGACTTTGGACTTAGTTGGTCCCTCACCGACTGTTTTGGATCCAGAGTCACATTGTCTATAAATCTCTTTTCAAACTTTTGACATAAGGTCTCATTTTATAACTGAATGTTCTGACTCTTGATGGTACTTGCTGAGAATCCCAGGCTGAACTCAAACTTGTGGCAATCCTCCTGCTTCAGCCTCTATAGTGTGGAGATTGCAGTCTTGATCTTGGCTAATCAGCTTTTCTTTTTGCGTATGATTCTGTGTGCCAGAGGGTCATTTCCATGGATATTTTATTTAGACAGAAAAATGAAACTAGAATCTTCAACCATCATTTATAAATGCCACAGACTCCTAAGCTGTCATTTTGGTTGCAGAATGTTTTCTTCCTGGCTGTGCTGTGTGCTGGCTGCATGTGTGTCTGAAGGGCAAGCATTTTAAAAGCAGGGCAGATGAAGGGTGTAATTTGGTGACATTTTGCTGACTGCACTTCTTGCCGTATGTCTCTTTTAGAGACTTTCCTGTTTTCCCCGTGGTCAGTTATTTCTAAGCTCCAGGCCTCACAGTTTCTCTACTTTCCTGTATAACAAATGGCTGAAAAGGCAATTTAAGACCCAGGTTGTCCTCTGTTACAAATTAGTGATTTTGTTTTTGGCCTGCATTTAAATCAGTATTTAACAAAAGACAACCCACTAGATGACATTAAATAAGTTGTCCTTATTTTGATCTATGTTATGCACTGATTCTCGGGTTCTCAAATAGAACTCTACCATTTAACTACTACTTTTAACTTCCTGCCTTTTAATTTTGAAGATCAAATATGGTAGAGCTGTTCAGGTGGTCAGGGAGACCTTTTCTGACCATGAATGTGGTTTGCTGGTATTACATTAAAGGGAGGACAGTAGGGAGAGGAAGAGGAAGAGAAGGAGGAGTGAGAGGAGGAAGGGGAGGAGCAGAAGGAGGTTGAGGGAGGAAGAGGGGGAGGAGGAGAAGGGAGAGGAGAAGGAGGAGAAAAAAGAGAGGAGGAGGAGAAAGAAGAGGAGAAGAGGAAAAGGGGGAGAAGGAGAAGGGAAAGGGGAAGAGGAGAAGGGAGAGGGGAGGAGGAGAAGGGAGAGGGGAGGAGGAGAAGGGAAGAGGGGAGGAGGAGAAGGGAAAGAGGAGGAGGAGAAGGGAGAGGGGAGGAGGAGAAGGGAGAGGGGAGGAGGAGAAGGGAAGAGGGGAGGAGGAGAAGGGAAGAGGGGAGGAGGAGAAGGGAGAGGTGGAGGAGGAGAAGGGAAAGAGGAGGAGGAGAAGGGAGAGGGGAGGAGGAGAAGGGAGAGGGGAGGAGGAGAAGGGAAAGAGGAGGAGGAGAAGGGAGAGGGGAGGAGGAGAAGGGAAGAGGGGAGGAGGAGAAGGGAGGGGGAGGAGGAGAAGGGAAGAGGGGAGGAGGAGAAGGGAAGAGGGGAGGAGGAAAAGGGAGAGGTGGAGGAGGAGAAGGGAAAGAGGAGGAGGAGAAGGGAGAGGGGAGGAGGAGAAGGGAGAGGGGAGGAGGAGAAGGGAAGAGGGGAGGAGGAGAAGGGAGAGGGGAGGAGGGGAAGGGAGAGGTGGAGGAGGTTACCCTCTTTGCTGTATTAGGTAGCGAGCCCTTGGGATTTTGAAAAGATTATTTCACAGTCTGACATGCAGCTGTCTGCCTCCATTTTTAGCTAACGGCGTCTTCCTGGCCTTCACAGTTCAGTAGCTTGGGAATGCAGAGCCGGGGTAGGGTGCTCTGAGGCCCCAGATGCTTCACATCTGACAGACACCGAATCTGTGGTGTACATTGCCTCGTTCTTTGGCTCTAGGATCAACATTCTCCTGACCTCCATGGTGGTCAGGGCTGTGTTTACCAAGCCAGTTTCTTTCCATTTGCACAATGTCAACATTGAAGGCAAAACAGCACGAGTGTGATTTAAGTTCTAAGAAACCTGTCATCCAAATAGTAATTCACACCACAGGTGAAGCTGAAGTCACCCGGAGCCAAGGCTGTGTGGGTGGAGTGTGCATGGGGAGGTAGCTTTGTTAAGACATGTTATATCCACTTTAAAAAAAAATATATGGTGTTGGTTAGCAGGACTTTGTGTGTGTGTGTGTGTGTGTGTGTGTGTGTGTTTGTGTCTGTGTGTGTGTGCTCACTTTTACATTCAGAGTAAGATGTTGTAATATCTACATTTTATTTATTGTATCTGTATGGGCAGGTGTGCCACTAGGCAGGTGTGGGGGTCAGAGGACAGTTTGAGAGAGCTGGTGTTTCCTTCTTTACCTGGCTCCTGGGGTTTAGCCTAGGCTTACTGGCAGGTGCCATTAGCAGCTGAGATGTCTCTTCAGCCTGGCATTGCTCTCAGTGTGCTTGCTTCCTTGGTGCTCCCAGCAAGTCCAAGGACTCGTCTTTTCCATCTGCTTAGGACCGCTTCAGCCAAGTTCCGTTCATTCCTAAGCAGTCTGAGAGCTCTTTGCTCTACATTGTAGGACAGAGAATCTTATTAGAAAGCTCTTTAAAATCAATGATCATTAAAAAGAAATAGTTAAAAGGGATGGTAGTGCATCCTTTTTATTAAAAGGGTATTTTAATTTTATTATTCTCTTAAAAGTGTACCACAATGGTTATTATTTAAAAGAAGAGTTTTATCTTCAGCATGTGATCACAGCTGTCAAAAGATGTGTCAAAGATGTGTCCTGTCATTGTTTTTTCAGATCTCTGTTCTCTGATCCTTGTGGGCCCTAATCCTTGAAGTGGCCATTTTGTTGAGAAGCAATTGAGAGGCTTATCCAGCACCTTTTATTAAGCCCCCACCCCTTCTCCTTTTGTCTAAAATGTATCAATTCTTTATCCAGTCTAAAAATGTGTTACAAAATTCCAGTAGACTGGTCCTGAGGGTCCCCAGTCTCATCTAGTGGCTGGGAGACCACTGTGCTTATATGTCCTACTGGGACTGACAGTTGCCCCTTTGCTCAAACTCCAGGCTGTTGGGAAGGCCAACGCTGATAATGAAGTTGAGTTGAACCTGCAGGAGCTGGTTTCTGTTGCTGCCCTCCCTCTATGGGTATTGTCCTGGCAAAAGCTAGACAGGCGAAGTTCTTATCTCTGCAGCTGTGGTGTTTTCAACTATGCTTAGAAGCACAGAGAACACAGTTTTGATAAAAGACTCTCCCAACACAAGACCAGCTTTGTAGCAAGTGAGAAATCTACCCAACATACAGATGGGACACAAACATAGGTGTTTATATCCTTTAATAAGAAAACTTAGGACCTTAGACCATGGAGGGCCTTGTTTTGTTTCTGCCTACAGTGTAGAGAAACGGGTAAACCTGTAACCTCAGGTGTTTCTCTTTACACTTGGTGGTGAGTTTTGACCTCTGGCCTCTTCCTTGTGAACCAGTGGTACGGTAAGATGTCCCCTTGGTCATCTTTGTCTCCACAGAGTTGATGGCTTAACACTCATGTCATTTGCACTAATTTAAGTCATATCCAAGTGGGTCAGTGCTCTGTACATATTTAGTATAGAAGACCTGAATTTGGACATTTTTTTCTCAAGGCTTTGCTGTGTAAAGCTTGCCTCTCATATAGCTGATGACCCTTGTTTGGGAAGGTACATTCTGAGGGTTAAGCAACAGCACAGATGTAGCTAAGCAACAGTTCTCAACCTATGGGTGGAGATGCTGTTGGGTGGGGAGTCTCAAATGGACAAATGTCTGAGATACCTACTTAACAAACCTTTCCCAGGGGTTGCCTGAGAACATCCAAGACACAGATATTTCTATTCTGATTTAAAAGAGTAGCAAAATTACAATTAGAAAATAGCAACAAAAGTAATTTTAAGGTGGGGAGTCACCATAACATAAGGGATGGTATTAAAGGGTCCCAGCGTTTCAAAGGTTGGGAACCACAGGACTAAGCAGAACTTTTAAGGTATGAAGTACTTGGAGCATGCTGTTTCTCAGTACCTGTGTCTTGTGCTCTGTTTCAGATGTGAATGACTGATGGCCATGCCGTGACCACTGGGACTGCTTGCCTTACAAGATGCATGTGTATGATTAAGAGATACATGCGTGACTCCCGGATTTACTTCCTTCCTGTCCTATAGAGTTACTGAAGGGAGTGAGTTATGGGGTAACTTATAACACGGCAGGCTTTTCCTCAAGATAGCCCTTGTCAAAACAGGAAGATGAAACTCGGGTTTCAACAAGGAGACCGCAGCTTGGGATCCCATCTGGATGTAGCTCTTAATCACAAGCAGAAATGCCTTTATACTTCTCCATTCCTAACCATCACACCCCCAAGAAGACGTCTACTGAGAGGTTAGTATGCCCATCCTGTTAAAGTATGCAAATACTGTTCGACTGTGTGCCTTCTCCTTGTTCTCTCTTTTCTGCCAGACAAGATGCCATGTAGCCCAGGCTGGCCTCAACTTCTTGGGTAGCTGAGGATAACCTTGAACTTAGTCCTGCCTGTATCCTCCAATGCTGAGATTATAACAGAGCACCAGCAGTCCTGTATGGTGCTGGGCATTGAACCCAGGGCTTCAAGCATCAGTGAAACACTCCTTTAATGCAGCAACATCCCCCCCACCAGCCCTGCTGCCTGGGGCAAAAAAGAAACCTGGCTGCTGAACTACAGAGCCAAGCTTCTATTGACCGAGGCCAGAGACTTAAGACGAAGGGCGCAAGCACTCTGTGGGATGGGACTTCTCCCTCCTGTCCTCTTTTCTTCCAGTCTTTCCTTTCCCTTCATATGTGTTTGCTCCATTTTTGAGAGCCTCAAGTAGGGGTGATGGTGGGGTCAGGTGGGTATTTTCTGTCCTGGGCTGGGGCGAAGTGCAGTGGTAGACCTACTACTAAGCATACACAAGGCCTTGGGGTGTATCTCCAACACTAAAAGGAGGGTGCAAGGCTTTCTTTCCTCTGTGCATTTCACCTAAAGGATTTAGCTGTGTGTTTGTACATGTGTGTGAGAGAGACAAAGATTGGCAGAGGCAGACAGACAGACACACAGGAGAGGCAGAGAGAGAGATTGTGTTCCAAGCAAGTAAATAAAGAACATTTGCCAGTGTTTATGGGGACTTGTTTCCTCACCTGTGGTGCTAGGTGTAGGTTTTGTGCTTCAGCCTCAACTTTAAATCCTAGCTGCCGCAGGTCTTCTAAGGAACCATCCTCCAATTTGAGTGTCTGCAAACCCTAGGATTGCCCTGAAAGGTCCCCCTCACTGTCTCATGCCAGGGTGTCTTCTGAAGAGTCCCCATTGACAACATTGGATTCCTGAACACCGAGTTTCACCAACGATATATTTCTTTAGGTTAAAACTATCTCGTTCACCTTTCACTTTGGAATAGCCCAGCCTTTGACAGCCACCTCTTGGATGAGAGTGTAAAGAGGAACTGGGAAGAGCGCTACAAGCTCTTGCTTCTCTCCCGTCTGCCCCGGGGTGACTGCAACAGCTCCATAAATTACTGCTGCCCTTTTGAACTGACCTCCAGGTTCAGGAGATGTAAATATTGATGTCCTTGACACAGCCCACCCCAACCCTGGCATGCACTCTGCTCAGGAGATGCAATCTCCTCAGCTAACTGAAAGCAGGTGGGCTAGAGGAGCGACCGCTCTGGATTTTCAACCATCCATAATTCTGAGCCAGTCACCCCAGTCCTGTCCCTTGGCACAAGACAAAAGGCTCTGCAGGTATGCACCCTCATTTTTTAGCCACCTTCTTTGTTTACTGAACTCCTGTGAGTCTAGACCTTAATAACTTGGCTCCTAAGACACATGATATGTAAGGAACAACTTTTATATATCTGTAAAATTTGAACCCAAACAAGCCAGCTCTACCAGGAGCATGATGCAGCAGAGTAGTTCAGGCCTTGCTTTGGCCTCTTTTTAGCAGTGTGTTCTTAGGCAAATTATTTAACATCTCCGTCTCAATTTCATTAATTATAACATTAAAACCACCACAATACGTACCTTGCCTTATTGTTCTCCTCCTCGTTGTCATCGTCATCAGTTCCTGAATGAAAGAAAGTCTCATGTGACCCAGGCTGGCCTACGATGCTTGTAGAGTTAAGGATGACCTTGTACTCCTGGCCCTTCCCCCATCCAGTCAGTGAGTGCACCACCAAGTGTAAATCCTTTTCACTTTAAAATTTTTGCTTAACTAGTTTTCATTTGTGTGTGCATGCCCATGTTGTAGCTTGTGAAATAGGTCCAGGGAGGTCAGTGGACAATTTGGGGGAGTCAGTTCTTTCCTCTCTCCTAAGGTTCTGAGAATTGAAAGTCTTACTCAGCAAGGGCCTTTACCCGCTAGGCTGGACTTCCTTTCCTTGTTTTTGAAAGAACTAGAGAAGAGTCATTCACTGTAGTAAATATTCCTTTAATAAGCATTAATTTCTCGGTGCTCCTGTGCCCATAAGTATACAGAAGTGATAATGCCCACAGCCTGGAACCATCCTCAATAGATGGATCCTAACCCTTGGAGAAGATGCTTCATTACATCCAAGTTCTGTTGCCATAGGGTAAATGGAGTGCCCAGTTTTCAGAAAGGGTCTTGTGAGTTTGATGTGCATGAAAAAGGGAATGTTGAAATAATTGCCTGGTTGTATTACCAGGTTTTATCAGTAGTCCTGGTTTGTAGACCTGAGGTGCTGCAGGCTGGGTCAGAGAGGCGCCCCTGCAGGGACTGTCAGAGCGAGGCAGGGGCTGGGGTCATGGAACTTGCCCACTGAGAAACAAGGGTGTGCAGAGACAATGTGCACCTGTCTCTCTGTCAGAACATTTGTATGTACGTTACCTAAGTGTTTAGGCCCTGGAGGTGGCGGGGAGGCAGAGGGGATTTAAAATGGAGAAGAAAAAGGGCTGAATGAGTTTGCAGAGAAAACCCTACCAGTTCTTAAAAGCAGACTCAGTAGCCAGTGGCAAAGCCCCGTGCTGTTGTCTTCTAGAAACAAAGCCCCACATTTCATCTGAAGGGAGAAGCTGGATCTGTACCAGGGAAGCCCAGCAGTCAGTCTTCCTGGTCTTAGGCTCAAAACGGGAAAAATCCATTCTGCAAAGTAACTTCTTATATCGATCGCTAGCTGTCAGTGTTTGACGGGCAGCTCCTGAAACATTAACTGATTGAATCCTTCAGTCCAGCGTGGCAGTAATGGCGGCCTTCCTCTGCTGCTCTGCATCTGTGTGTGGATGCAGGAGACATGCACTAAACTAGGAAGGGTGAGTAGATGGAACGTTTTGACGTCAGCTTGTTCTTTCCTAAAGAGAACCAGTGGAAAGGCGTAGGATTTTAGTTGAAATATTGTTTATTGATTGCTTGTGTTTTATAGTAGCTAATGAATTGTTCAGCCCCTGACACACCCCCCACCCCCTGACCCCTGTGTCCAGTTCTCCCATTCTACACATGGTGGGCACACAGACACACTGTGTGAGTGTGGTTGTTGGCATCTTTCTTTCTCACAGCCCTGCATCCTACCCAGCTCTTTCCCGTTGACACCGGGGACTGCCTTATTTCTTTTCCTGTCTATGATAAACTATTGTGAGGGCAAAAAGTAACTTAAGAGAGAAAGGGTTCACTCTGCTCATGGCTCGAGGGCATAGTCTAGCATGGCAGGGAAGCGAAGGCATCAGGAGTTAGACGCAGCCGCTCACATCACATTTACTGTAGAGGAGCAGACAGTGATGAGTGACAGCTGCTGTTCAGCTGTCGTTCTCCACCGCAGCCCAGGGGCCCAGCCGTGGGACCAGCCACCCACAGTGACATCTTCCCACCCCTGTGAATACCATCAGGACAACCCCAGGTGATGTCTCCCAGGTGATGATGCTACACTCTGTCAGGACAGCCACTGTATGTGTGCTTCCCCTTGAGAGTTAGAGAAGTGTCTAACTCTCCTACTGAACGGTCTTGGCCTCTTTGGTTTTTAAACCTGGCGTTCCCTGCTCCACAGCTCTGATTTCTGAGAGCAGCTGACCCCTGTTTGGTGGGAATCGGCCCTGCTTTCAAGTTACACTCAAATGCCTCTAGGTTAATGACCTCCCGAGAATGTGGGTTGCAAGAGGTGGTAGAAAACAAGCTCCTTAGAAAGAAAGATGCTGAAATAGGTTCTGGAAGGTAGAGGGTACTCAGCCCTCTGTGTCCTGGTGCTACAGGTACCCAGTGCTGGCTGTGCTGTGAGATGTGTTGGAGAAAAAGAGATGAGGTAGAAGAGGGAATATCAACCAAGACTTGTGATTTCGTCTAAGACAATAGGAAGGAATTAAAAGTGTGGTGAAGATGAGGTATTTTCCAAGAGTTGCTGTTTACTTTGTATTAAACTCAAGGAACAATGCATACTCATTCATTGGCAGGCAATTTAGGGTAATGGAGTGTGGGCAATTTCTGATTTTACCTCCATGCCTCCTGTGGTTAGTGCTCCCTTTTGTTGTGTTAAAACAGGGGGGGGATGAGGATGGAGTGAGGATTGGGGGATGGGGGAGCTAAGAGAGAAAGCCAGTGAAATGCTTTCCAGATCTGATAACTTCAGAGATCTCAGGAGAAAACTCTGGCTCAGGCCCCAGGATGAGGTCACACAGTCTGCTGTTAAATTTATGTTGGGATGTCAACCACACCAAAGGCTTGCTGCCATGATCTCTCTGCTGTCGTTTATCAGGGAAGGAATGGCTCTTGGGTCAATTCTGTGTGTGCCCTGTGACTGGCCAGACCCGCTTAGAAGGGCAGCCTATTCACATTGTGAAAGGCATTGGCTATTCTTTTCTGTTGAAGGCTGTACAACTTTTATGACATGAAATTCAAATCTTTTATCTCCTCTACCTTGTAAAACCTTTATGCAAATGTTTTAATTCTCCTTTACCTGGTGAAACCTTTTTTTCTTTTCTTTTTTTTAAAACACAAAGGCCCAGCTGCCTCCTCTAAACTCACCCCTTCCCCTTCCCTCTCTCCTTCCTTTTCTTTGTTCTGATTCTTTTAAAACTAGCCAGTTGTGGAAGGCAGTGAAGTCAGAATGCAGCCAATGGGAAACGTCATGGTTACTACCTGACGTTAGGATGAAGACCAAGTGTAGTTCTTGTCCCTGTGTGTCGCCCAGTCTGGGCCGGGTTCTCCTACACCTTACTCAGGCACACCCGTACAACCCGTGTGGTGCGGCCTTCAGCAGGAAGGTGGCTTTCTCACTCTGCTTGTGTGCTCCTCCTTTCGAAACCGATGCTGTTCTGTTCCTAGTGATGATCATTGTGGGTATTTTCTTTTGAGACTTTTGATGGGGGTTCAACTGGCATTGTGGGTTGGGCCTTTGCTGTGCTCATATTGAACATCCATGAACATGTTTGAACAGGCCTGGAGGCCTGGTGGTTTTGCTACCCTCAGGGTTTCTGCGGTTGCCTGTGTACTTTGGGGGAAAGACCTCTT
This sequence comes from Micromys minutus, assembly GCF_963924665.1. NCBI lineage: Eukaryota > Metazoa > Chordata > Mammalia > Rodentia > Muridae > Micromys > Micromys minutus. The sequence continues at coordinate 78,554,050 of NC_137975.1, read as the reverse complement.
CTGTGAAGCCATGTTGGAACCCAAAGCATGGAGGGGAACCACTATGCCCATGTCTTCTATATAGTCAGAGCACAGAGTAGCTGGTGAGCGTTAGGCTTGGAGAGGGAAGAAGAGTTTGAGAGAAAGAATTGCTGAATGGAACTGGCAAGAGCTTTCTTTACCAGTGCTGGTGGGCAGATGGGCAGCCCAGGATGGCAGGGGCCAGAAACAAGAAGCTTCAACCCTATACAGCTAAGCAGGTTATCTACATTTAAGGCTTCTGAGGGTGTGTGTGTGTGTGTGTGTGTGTGTGTGTGTGTCCCCTGCACTGTAGGGAAGCAGGCTTGGTTAATATTCAACCTGTGCTACGTGATAGAGGTGAGGAAACAGGTCATGTGACCCAGGCTGTCCTGTATCATTTTCCCCCTTTCGGTCAGAAAGTGGAGCTTGGTTAATGTGTAACCTGTAAGGTATAACTGTTGTCAGACTGCCTCCGGCCCTTCCTCCTCAGGAGGAATGGGTGGGCAGGGATGGGGGGGAGAAAGGTGTATACCCATCTTGCTTCTAGAGGCTGTTTCTGCAGAGCCTGGTCCTGATGATGCAGTGGTAACACAGTCTTATAGTCACACCTAGTTGGACAGCTGTGAGATCAAGGCTCCTGGAGTCCAGGAATTTGAGTTGGTCTGAGCACTGTAGAGAGAGGCTTTAATTATTCATCCGGTCATACATACATATACCTATGTGCATATATTATGTACATGTATATGGCACTGATGTTTACAGACACCAGCATTTATTGAGAACTTACTGTATCCCTTATAGCATCCTAAGAGCCTAGCGAATATGTTCAGCATATGCAGACTGTGCTACTAAATGTATGGACAAGAGCTGGAGGAACAGGGAAGTAAACAGAGGCATGTACAGTCTTCAACTTTGAAGATGAATATGCTGCTCATAAGACAATAGGGCTGCATGCTAGTAGCAAACTGAATCTATTAATGTGCTCCCTCCTAATAATTGCCCACATAAGTTCACGACTGTGTGTGTGTGTGGGGGGGGGGTTAGCTTGGAAATGTGTCACTAGAGGGATGATGATTCCAGGAGTGTGCTAACAATTCTGTGGCTAGTTCTCCAGTTAAATTAGGATCACAGGTGATCGTGGTGAAAACGAGAGAATGGAACTGTGTTAAAAGGAAGAATGAAACATGAGGGAAAACAGGTTTGTCCAAGCACACGAACCATGCAGGATACATGACTAACCACCTCTGAGGTGGTGATATTGGCGAGAGAAGCTAGCCTGGGAGATCGTGAAGAATGACACTGTTTCCACCTCCATAGCTAGTACAATACATGGATATTAGCCCATGGCTTCTGATGGGTAGAGGTCACTGGGAGGGTCCAGTGAGAGTTAGAGACCCATGGTGGCTTTGTGAGCCATCTCCTGAGGAAACCGTGGTAAGTGCTCATTCAGAGTGATGATGTGTGAAACCTGGGGGAAGAGCACGCACGCCTAGGGAAGCAGGAAATGGGGGGGGGGAGGACTTCAACTGCACTTCAGTTTTGTATGTGATGCGCTCAGTGGCCTTTAATGGAGTTGAGTCCTAGGAGTTTCTCTAGTCGTCAGCTCCCTCTCTTGTGAAACTGTTAGCAAGTAAAATTGACCTTATTGGACTCCTTTGAAATTGAAATAGGTTACAATAAAAGGCTCCTCTTGGTGCTGATAGTCATTCCAAAAGGGAGGTTTCTGATGTCACTGATGAAGTGAGATCAATCAGTGGCTTAGAGTATACAGTTTCCGGGTCATCCCACTCTGAGGAGCTGCAGCTGCCGAATCTAATCTCTGGGAGATTAAAATGAAACTTACTGTGAGATAAGATGCACACAGTTGAAAAAGTAATTAATTGGTAAGATCTAGGTTGTTTGTTCACCTATCTAGCCCAGGATTACCTTTAGAACTTCTTCACAAACATTGAGATGCTCTCTGCTGAGAAGATCTCAGAGTTCAGAGATCTGCCCTTCAGACTTATGCATACTGGTACACCATTGGCTGCAAGGTGGAATTCTGTGATCTGTCTGCCTACTGGTAGGTTTCTCTCTGCAGCCTGTCCTCATTGACCCAGAGTCCTAGCTAGGTGTCTAGAGCATTACCATGGTACTTTGTACCTTCCTTTTTGATAATTCTTTTTCCTTCTTTTTCTTTCTTTCTTTCTTTCTTTCTTTCTTTCTTTCTTTCTTTCTTTCTCTCTCTCTCTCTCTCTCTCTCTCTCTCTCTCTCTCTCCCTCCCTCCCTCCCTCCCTCCCTCCCCCCCTCTCTTTCTGTCTTCCTTACTTTCTTTTTTTGTTAACTATTTATTTATTTTATGTGTGTGAGTACACTGTAGCTATCAGACACTCCAGAAGTGGACATCAGATCCCATTACAGATGGTTAGAAGCCACTATGTGGTTGCTGGGAATTGAACTCAGGACCTCTGGAAGAGCAGCCAGTGCTCTTAACCACTGAGCCATCTCTCCAGCACAACAATTCTTTTTCTTTTGAGACAGAATCCTACACTTTAAGCCGGTCTCACCAGGAGTTTACTGTATAGTCCAGACTTGCCTCAGACTATAAACTGTTCTCTCTTAGCTGTCCAAGTATTAGGATCACAGCTGTGTGTCACCATGTCCATCTTTATGATTCTATTTTGTTTTTTTAAGATAGTCTCATACAGCCCAGGCATACTGCCAACTCAGTATGTAGCTGAAGATAACACTGGACTCCCTGTCTCCACTTTGGATATAGATTCTGTGGTCAAAATAATCAAAACCATTTCTAGTAGTATACAGTTTGGTTTGTTTATTGAGATTGTCTAGCTCTACTGTAAGGTTTTTGAAAGCATATCTAGTAATTTCCCCAACTTTAAATGCTATGTCGTACCATTAAAAAGTCTCTGTGCTGACCATGTGGCCTCTGCCAACCATCTCAGTCCTTGGGAGGCTGAAACAGAAACTTTGCCAATCTTTGTACTCCAGTGCATGAGTCCCCAAACAAAACAGTATCATCTCTTCCTTTCAGTTTTGATGTAGTAAAGATACAACCTTGTACACATGGCAAGCATTCCTCCACTGGGCCCATCTCTAGCCACTTCTGTTAATTTCTCTGAGCCTCAATTTCCTTGTCTGTAAAAATGGGTGACTTAATAAACAGTCAGGTCAGAGGTCAGCAGGTGCAGTAAGTACTTCTGAATGCTAGTTACCATGACAACAGATACAAGTACTTAACACACACTTGCTATTCTTAGGATAGTGTGTTAACAACAGCCCCTAGCTACCCCTCACCCTCCTCAAGTGTCCTATCAGTGAGTTGCCCCAACCCCTTTAGGCTGACTGCCTCTGGGATACTTCCACTAAAAGCCCATGAACCCAATCTCCAGGGCTTCGTATTGATTCTGTCCAGTCCAGAGAGAATATGCTAATCATCCTTGCTAAGTGCTTTTGGCCAAAGGTGTAAAAAGCCTGATTCCATTTGGGTTGTAAAAAAGAAAACTGCTGAAATTCCTGTCTTAGAATTTGTGATTATGGACATTGCGTCTTGAAAGGCAGTAGTATCTCACATTTAATGATAAGCCATTTTCAGCACAGTATTCATAATTTCTTTTTATGACCTCTCTGGTTGAAAGAGCTGCAAGCCGGGTATAGATTTCGGTAGGGTACTATTTAATTTCTATAAAAAATTATGCAAATCATTTCTTTCTTTCAGGATCAGCTGGTGTGGCTTTGGGGGCAAGGGTGTTTTAAGCTATTCATTTGCAAGAAGCAAAATTTTAAAGAGGGGTACTTAGGCTGTCAACGTGCCTCAGTTTCTTCATTGGTGAGTATAACCCTGGCCAGCTGCATACCTCCCTGGAGCACTGGGATGAATAGCTCTGAGCTTGTAAAGTACTTTAAATGTTTTGGATGAAAGGGTCCCTGTAAGTACAGGTCTTAGGAAGGTATTATATGTGGTCTTTCAAAACAGCCGGGCAGCCTGTTTGGCAGGAACGCTAATGCACTTTGGGGTTTGGAGTTGTAAAGATATACATTGAGAAGCCTCAGGCTTCATCTTGTGAGTTCTTGAGGCAATGTGTCTCCACTCGCTACCCTGTTGCAAAGGCTCTGTCTGCAGTGCAGGTACCTGCAAGTATGCACTCGCAGAACCGCCCTGGAGATGACAGGCTGCTCTGAGTGCTCTGGTGTTGACAAAGCTCCGGTTGTTAGTGGGGGGGGTGAGATCCTCTTGGGGCTGCTCTAATCATATATATAGTGGGGGGGGAGAAAGGGGGTGGGGAATATAGAACACATGTACTTTAACTGGAATACTGAGAGAAAGTTTTGCCTCATGGTGATTTCAGTTACTGGGCCCAGTGCCATCAGGCAGGTTGGCTAGCTGCCCTGAAACTCAGTTTCCCTGTAAGGCAGGCCTACCCCTAATATTTGTGTTACCTAAAGCCAGAATGTAAGTGGAGATCCAGATACATACATGTAAATGCTGAAAAATGGACGAACTATAAAGAACTATCAAACAATGCGTGGAAATCGTGTTATGCACGGAACTGTCCCTGTACACGGAATGAAGGCCAGCTTTGAGTTCAGAGTTCTCAGACAGCTAAGATTCCTCTTAACTCCAGCTGGTATGAAAGGATGATTCTTCAAATTCTGTATGATCTATACTCTAACCCAGGCTTGGTAAAATGTATGCGCACGCGCGCACACATACACACACACACACACACACACACACACACCTGTGGGCAGGGTCAACATTCAAGATGGTGTGCATTATGCTGTGTTGAACCCAGGACTTTGTACATGGTAGAAAAGTTGTGTAGATGAAATCGAGCTACATCTCCAGCTCATGAGCACTCTTTATAGCATATGTGCAACTATGCTTTCGGAAAAGTTAATATAAAGTAGGCAAAGCTTTCTTAGCAGACTAGGTAAATCATGGCCACATTTACCAACGATGAGAAGTCAGGGTATTTTTTATCCAATGGAAAGACGTCTGCGTTTTAGTTTGTAGGACCTGTAAGCTCACTATTGTTTGGTTTCCTATCTGTTAATTCTCCATCACAAATTCGAAACAAATTCTTTGCTACTCCTTTCCTTGGGCTTTATCCTGTGCTTATTAGCAATGGCAGTCTGTTTAATTGTGAACAGATAAGGTTTCTGGGGTCTTCACAGGGTGAATTCCTCAAACATAGAAATTGAGGCTCAGAGTACGTGTTAAAACCATGCAGTGTCCTTGACAGTGGCTTCCTCTCTGGCTATTCATCTCTTTCTTTTAATTAATTAATTAATTATATATAAGTACACTGTAGCTGTTTTAAAACAGACCAGAAGAGATCATCTGACCCCATTACAGATGGTTGTGAGCCACCATGTAGTTGCTGGGAATTGAACTCAGAACCTCTGGAAGAGCAGTCAGTGCCTTAACCACTGAGCCATCTCTCCAGCTCCTATTCATTCCTTTCACATTGATACATTGTATCTGTAGGTCAGCTTTCCCCTGCAGACACAATGGAGAGTTACCGGAGAACAAGAGAGGGTTCCCATGCTCAGGTTGTGACTGTTGGAGATAACCATGTTCTTTGGAGCTCTGGTGTTCTGGGATGCCAGTCCTATCAACCATCAGTCTCCGCTTTGCTTGCTCCTCCAGTGAAGTCGAGGGAAGTTGTCCTGGAACCGTGCTGTACATGTGCTTGTGGTCCAGCTGACTTCTCATGACGATTTGTCCATGAAGAGACCAGTAGTAATTATCTACTGGAAGGTGGCTGAGAAATACCAGGCGGATCTGGATGTAAACTAATTGTGAAATCCTACCAGGAAAAAAGCACCTCCTTCTTTGCCTTTCTTCTCTTCAACTCAGTGCATTTTGGTTCCAATAAATACATGTTATTTGATCTCTCTTAAAGGGCCCACCCTTCCTGGTTTGGGACAGATCCTCCCCTGAAGCAAAGAGACACCTTGGCTGTTGACACCCTTTGTGTTGGCAATCCTGTGTTTGTTTGTTTTGGTAATCCAAAATGGAATGGAGTAGCTGTATGCAGCCTTACAGTGAACATTGTGGATAATCAGGAGCTTTTGGTGTTTGTAGAAGGGTCAGCCAGTTCTCACTAAAATTTTGACAATCTGCTGATCCTTGTGGGTTATCTCTGGGAATATGGCTCTTCCATTATTCCTCTTACTATAACTTTTTAGCTGCTATATTAACTGTAATCTACTCAGAAACAGGTTAACTTTTGCCAATAAGCTACAAGGTGTGGTGAAAATCTAAAGCGTGCAGTAGAAAGAAGATTGCTGACCAAAGTTTATGATTTTGCGTTTCCTTTCTACCATGTTGCTAGATGCTAAGCAGGTTGTCCAGGGGCTCTGTGTTTTCTCTTCCTCCTCCTCTCCCTTTCCCTTTATTTATCTGGGATGGAACCCAGGGCCTCACCATGCATGGCAAGCTCCCTACCATGGGGCTGCATCCCCAATCCTGGCTTCTTCTTTTACTGTTGTTGGTATGATTTTTGAAACAGGATTTCTCTGTGTAGCCCTGGCCATCCAAGAACCTGCTCTTTAGACCAGGCTGGCCTCAAACTCAGAGATCCACTGGCCAGTGCCTCTTATGTGTCACCATGGCCTCCTGTTGGCTCTTTTATTTTCCTAGCCCCCCTTTTGTATTTAACATTTCTTTTGAGTTTAAAGTTCAGTGATGAATAAAAGGCCCTTTGTTTGAAGCTGCAGTGTTTCTGAAACCTAGCTGTATATTATAATTGTTTACGAGCCTTGGTTTGTTATGTCTAAAGTCAGTGTGGTAGCAGGTGCTTTTACTCCCTACTAGGGCCAAGAGAATCACTTAGGGTAGGATTCCATGACTACCTTGAACAGTATACCCCAAGTCTAAAGATGAATGCAAGAATAAATGAATATGTCCTGATTATCAGTCAGTATTCTAGTTTAGTTAGCCTTGGTGTGACCTTTGGAGACACACGCACACACACACGCACGCACGCACACACACATGATTATTTTGCTATTTTGCCTGGATGCATGCCTGTGAATCATGTATGTGTGCAGTATCCTCCATGCTAGAAGAGGTTGTCAGGTCTGTGGCGCTGGACTTAAAGTTTGTTGTGAGTCACCTTGTAGGTGTTGGGAATTTAACCCAGGTTGTTTGGAAGAACAGCCAGTGTCCTTAACCACTGTGCCTTCTCTCCAGCCCTTGGATATGTATATTTTATATAAGTTCCTTTGGGTCTTTTCTGATGATCAGGAAGAATTGAGAACTACTAGTTGCTACCAGGTATTTGTATTGGGGAAGGTGTTATAGATCCATGAGAATTCAGGATGGTTCTGAATTTTGTCTTTAGACTGCTGTAAATATGCATTAATTTAAGAATTATATTTCACAGGTACATCATGTCCTCCTTATATTTAACAAGCCTAGATTAAAAAGTCTCTGACCTATAAGTCCCTTTTAGGATTTTTTTTTTAATAACAAATTTTACTAATCCACTCATCACTACAAAGAGAATGACCTTCCAGTGATTGCTTACGTGTCTGGGAAGAAATTCCCATTGTTGGGGAGCTCATAGACCTAAAGTTGGAAGCCCAGGAATTCTGAGGGAACTGAAAAATCTGGCAATAGGGGAATCAATGCCCCCTACCCCCATCTCTCTATTTATCTCTGTCTCTCTTGCACTTTTGGCCTTACTTACTGAGATTTGACCTTTCTGATAAGTTTCTTGACTTCTCCGGAATGCAGACTTCGGTACTAATATTTGCCACCAGGTAATATTTGTTCAGATTGTGAGAACCTGGGCCATTAGGTGACCACAAGTGTGATCATTAACAGGTCCCAGGCAAATGTTGCCAGAGATAATGGCACCTTTGTTATCACCGACACCCCACTGCACTCTGTGGCTCTGGAGAAAAATGCTGTTTGTTTTCCTATCAGTCAGGGAATTTGGAAATAATCAAGGGGCTGCATTCTTTCTAATAGCTTCTTCCTGTAGTTGAGAGTTTCTTTCTCCCATGGAAAGATAAAAACACTTGGCCAGGGATTAAGTTGCTCCATCTCCTGTCACCAAGACCTTAAGAAATCTGAAGGAGCCTCTACCTCCTCCTGCCTTCATTTTTGGAATGCAGTTTATTATGTGGTGATCACTTAAGGAGGGCTACGGACAAGCAGAAAACACACCAGCCATTTCCCAAGGAAGGAAGATTCTGTGATCTTTGGAAAACTGTTTTCCTTATGAAGGATGATATTGACAGAGGTTGGCAGCTTCCACTTCCATAAACTATACCAGAGATTTACATAGATAGCCATGTATGCATCCATTGATTGTATCAAGACTGGGCATCACAAGCACCCCCCCCCCCAAAAAAAAATCCTCCTGTTCCCAGATCTTCGATTGTTTTGTAATCAAATGTCTACCCTTTGTTTTTGGTTATACTCTCTTTGATTGCTGCTTTGTTCTGGCTGAAGCCTAGTCATTGCTTGTCTCTTTGTCACCTGCTTAGGATTGAGATCCTGGCAAGAGAAATGGCATGCTGAGGAAGGATTCCTGCTAGTTCCCTTGTAAAACATTTAAGGTTACCCTTCCCCCAACCCTCTCTCCACATAAACACCTCTCCCCCTCTTTTTTACTAAGGATGTTTGGAAAAGCCACATGGAAACCTATTGTTTAACAATACACAGACACACACAGGTCAGCACAAACTTTAATTGGAGATGTCCCTACACAGGGGCAATGTCCCCAAGAAGCCATGCTTGCAAAGTAAAAAGGCCAGTGCCTGGTGTGGGGTACTTTCTCTCCTGATTCGTCAGAGTTGTCTCAGAGACTCAGAAAAATACGGCATATTGCTGTCGATTTCGCTTGTCCACCAGACCTTGATGGTAAGACCCTATGGCTGAAGAGTCACACAGTTTGGTTACAGGACTTGGAAAAGCCACGATGTTTTCACTGACTAGGCATCTCCCTCTTTGCCAGCCAGCTCGCATAGTAGTGGACAGGGAGGTGGAGGGGAATCCATCTTGCCTAGCTGTGAAGCCTGTAAACTACATTGGTGACTAGTTTGGGGAGCTATGCTCGGGTGCAGTAGGAGGTGTGTTAAGTGTTGAGCAGCCACTTTCTGATTGGTTTTTAAGGGCTGCTCCATAGGAAACAATGTATGCCAGGTCCTGTGAATCTGGCCAAGAACCCATGGTTGGGGAACTGATAGGCCACAGGGGTGAAGCTATGACTGTTATCACTATTAAAGTGACATAGTAGGAAAATGCCCTCTAGATTAGTGTCTCTGTACCCAAAACTAGTGCAGATGTTAAATCTCATCACAGGCTTTTCTTTAGGCAGCAGATGGTGTTTGAGGGGAGAAACCCACAGCCGGTAAAATAGAGTGTCACCGAAGTGCTTAGCTACAAATGGGGTGTCTATATCACTTTTGTCTTTGGGGTCCCAGACCTTATCAGAAGAGGGGGCAGAAGGTATTAAGAGCCAGACGTAAAGAAGGACTGGGTTAAAACAGTATCTTTTGGGCGTGGAGTGACCACTGCACTCATGAACTCACAGCTGTAGCTGCCTGTACAAGATCAAACCAGTCAACAGTGCTCCAACACAGAGATGGTCTTGACTATACATGACTTCCTAGGGAGAGAGAATTGGTTTTCCAGTCTACAAACCACATTCCAGTGGATGCCCCTCTGTCTGTCTGTCTGTCTGTCTGTCTGTCTGTCTGTCTGTCTGTCTCTCTCTCTCTCTCTCTCTCTCTCTCTCTCTCTCTGTGTGTGTGTGTGTGTGTGTGTGTGTGTGTGTTCAGGAGCAGTTGGGGATAGATATTGTCCAATGACAGAATGGGGCACATGACTCTCTTCCTATCCAGAGAGAAGCAGTTCTTTCTTTGTCGTTAGTAAGAGTGTAGCTCTGTCTGGGGTGGGTACCTGAGGCCTGTTTGTTTTCTGTTCTCACTTCCTGTTGCTCTGTAGTTGACCTGGAACAGGCACTCCATACAACATCATCCGGGAATGCTGCTAGCATTTTATTTTCTTTTTACAGTAGATTTTTGTAAGTTATTTTTTCTTTTCAAAGCAGACAATTTTGGCTTATGTTGTATACCCTATAGGTATGTCTGGCTGTTTCTGATGAGTGAGCCATTGTCCTTGTGGTTACTTCCTTCCAAGAAAGTGTCTGCTGCTGTACTGTGCATTTCAATCATCTTTATTAGACCACAGCCTGAAAACCTTGAGGGCAAGTCAGAGAGGCTCTATCTACTGCCCTCTCCCAGCCCCTGGAAGACAGGCTGAGCCAGATCCAGGAGTTCAGATTTCTGAGTTTTCCGAGATTCCTTTAGTGATAATCAAGCACTTTATTGAGAATCGAGTCTTAGGGGAGCGGAACAGTCTCCAGGTGTTGTTTTTCTCCCCGAGAACATCCATCTTGTGGGGAGGTGGCACTAGCAGAACCACTTTGCTTAATGAATGAATGAGACAGAACAGGTCAGGTCTGGTCAGGCGGATAGTGCTCCCAGACACTGTTCTTTTGCATTCCTGGTCCCTTGGAATCTTTCACGACCCTTTGCCACAGAATATTTTTGTTAAGACGTGCACTACCACTGTGCAGTTTCACGTCTAGTGCTGTTGGCTCTTCCGGGTTCTAGCAGTGGGTGAATGCTTATTTTCTTACAGCCTTGGCCTGGCGCCTCTCTTACATCACTATTGGCTCTTGAGGAGCAAGATTCTGCCAGAGTCCCTCTCCTCTTGCCTCTTCTACCACAGGTCCCCGCCAGCTGCTTTGCACACTTAGACTTAGCTGCTTGGACTTGGATGCCCTAGAGCAAGTGCCAGATAGGAAGGCATTTTCCCTGGGTCCTTCTAATATTTCTGTCTTTCTCTCCTTTAAAAGTGAAGAGACTTTATTCTGTGTTTTATCTTGGAACGATCTACCCCAGGAAGAGTTAATGGGTGGAAAGATGGACACACACACACACACACACACACACACACACACACACACAGAGAGAGAGAGAGAGAGAGAGAGAGAGAGAGAGAGAGAGAGAGAGAGAATGTGGGTGCTGAACAGGATGGTGTGCCATGGTTTTGATTCAGATTTTGATTTTTAGCAGTTTGTTAGAATCCTGTGCAGGATGAACTGGGCACAGACAGGCTTGTTTATCAAGGTGTTCACAATGGGTAAGGGAATTCTGCATAGCTCTTGACTTTTCTGGTAATTCTGTTGGAATAGTGTTGTGCAGGCTCTTTGAAACAATAGGTGCTTTAGAGTTAACGGTTAAATTAGTTTTCAGTGAATGCTTACTAAGGAAACATTTCTTATGATAAAAATAAAGCTTTATCTCCAGTATTTGATTTCTTCTACCCCTTGGACTTCTGCAAAAGCTGGAAATCCCTGACTTCTAAACCTTTATGTTCATGTGTTAAATGAAGTGATATATATGTATGTGCATTCTTCCCATTGTTTTTGTGTGACCAGGACGACGTCAGGGTGTGTGGCCTCTTCATCATGTGCATGCTGAGGATCAAACTCCAGTTGTTGGGCTGGGCGGTGGCTGTACCTTTACCCACTGGGCTATCTGGCCAGCCCTACCTCTATTCCTTTTTACTGCCTAAAAGCAGCTCTTTGCCTCCATGGTACTGTGCTAAGCCCCTAACTTCCTCTCAAGGCATAACATATCAAACTTTACCATGCTCAAAGCTTCTCTATTTCCTTCTTTACTCAACCTTTTCCTCCTGCCCCGTATCCTCAGTTGCCTAAGTGGCAAGGCAGATCCGTGTGTCTTTATTCAACAACCAGTTGGATCTCCAAGGTTTTTTTTTTTTTTCTTCTTCTTCTTCAATTTATTTCCTGGATATCTGTGAAAATAACATTTTTCTCTGTTTCCCTGGTTATTATTTAGTTCATTTCCTTCTCATTCCTTGCCAGAAAAAAAAGAAAGATGTTATCTGATCCTAGACTTAGGGTGCTGGGCAAACACCATCGCTCTTCTCCGTTGTCCAGAACCTTGAGTATAGCAAGATCCTTGAGTTTTCTGTGTCCTTTGGCTACCCAGCCCCTCCTCTCCACAGGCACCTTAACTTCTAGTGTTAGTCAGAAATCCCTCCGTACCAAGTTCCCTTTATGATTGGACCAGTCAGTCCTATGTTGAACTCAGCCCCTTCTCTCTTTTTCCCCCCTTTGGCATCTCCTGCCCACTTGAAAGCCAAGCCCAATTTTCTTTCCCGTGGAGCTTTGCCAGTATGAATTTGTCTGTGGCCCCTTTGTGGGTAGCAAAAAAGAAATCACATTACATTGTAGTCATCTGCTTGTGTGCTTGTCTTTTCTGCAGAATTGGGTATTTCTCACAAGAGTGATGACTGTACAGCTTCTGACACTCAACAGGCAGAAAAAGTTTGTTCAATGGGTGGATTTGTGAGGATAATGGCTCTGGTTGTGAGATTTTTTCCCCACTATCTCTTTGCAGATCATGGAAAAGTTGTCAATTTTATGTATATAAATAGCACTGCCATTATTTATTCTTAGGCCTATTTTCCCTTTGCCTTTAAAATGACTACATTCCTACTGCTGGAAAATGAGAGTAGAATTTAATATTTTAAAATGTAGAAAATGTTTGAGTATGGGCAGGTTAGGACAGTTGGGGTTCAGGGGGATCTTAGAGACTTAAAAAAAATGGGACCAATAGCAATATTCACACTTAATAGTGAAATCAATCTTAACTAACTTCTTTATATATTTAAATCGAATATCTCAGTTCTGAATCCTAACCTTATCAAGGAATGAGCTTTATATCTTCTAGATTAGAAAGTTTCCTTTCCGTTTCAGGTGTGTGAAAGTCACTCATCTTTTAGAAGCCAAGGGCTTTCAAATCATGATGTTTAAGTTCAGCTGAGGCACAGATAGACTGGTTCAGGTCAAGATGTCTAGAGTCCCAGCATCGACTTATGTTTTATTGGGTTGTTCTTTATCTGAGCATTTTCATTAATATATTTCAATAAGTCCTAGTTCTAAGTGGGTGGCCAGATACTCTCATTCCTCTAAATGTCCACTGTTTCCTCTCCCCACATAACACAGCAGGTCACATTACAAGGTTCCATGTCATGGAGCAGGCCTTAGGTCTGGTCAAAAAGAAAGTGGTTCATGCCATTGACTGTTGTAGCAATGGTCCTGTCTTCTCAGGCCCTGCTCTACCTGAAGATTAGAGCATTTCACAGTCTAACTCCGAGAAGCTTTCTCTTCCAGTAAATGGCCATTAACATAGAACTTCAACTGCTCAATGGGCAGAGACTAAGAGAGCAGAAGTGCTCCTGTCTAAATGGAACACACTTCTTCCCTCTAAGGCTCAGGAAGCTCTTGGTGAAAGAGGGGGATGGAAGTCCATCTTCCCATCCCCAACATACTTAACCCCTCCCCCCTCACTAGAGTTGGTGGATAACAAGGAAGTTACATATGAACTCACATGCATAGAACTATAAAAATTCAAGCCAGAAAAAAAAGAAAATCTCAGTATAGACTGGAGAAGGTGAGCAAAACATTCCACTATTACCTCGGGAGCCATTGGCATTGATAGCTGCTGAGAAGTGAAAAGACAGTGTTCTTTAATGACGTCCACTGATAGCGTGGCCACACATACTCCTACAACTAGTTGGGTACAGATAGGCTTGGAGAGATGGCTCAGAGGTTATGAACTCTCGGTTCTCCCAGAAGTCCCGGGTTTGATTCCCTGCACCCACATGAGCTCTTACTCCACTTCCAGGGGACTCAGTATGTTCTTGTGACTTCCGTGCACCCTGCCTGCATGTGGTACACCAACATACACGCAGGCAAGTTGAGCAACACAAACAGGATTTGATGGACCAAGAAGAGAATGTAGACGACTCAAAGTTGGGTTAGAATGGAGGAGAGGGTAGAGAGGACAGCCACGGGAAGAGTCGGTGGGGTATATTCAAACTGTGTTGCTCGAAATTCTCAAAGGGTTAATAAACACAGTTTTAAAACACACAACATTTGACATTCAAAAAGACAATAGAATGCTAGACGATGTAGAGATAAACCAAGGAGAGAGCATCTGATTAAAAGGTCCCCATTTAGGACCTGATGAGACAGACATGTTGATTATAATTCCTAGCCATTTGTAGATCTCTTGTTGGCATCTAGATCACCTGTGTCATCCCATGACCTGAGAACGTGCATTGAAGAATAAAAACTTCGTTGAGGTGGTTTGCTGCTGTTTCCTTGGGATTTAAGTTATGACCTGTTCTGTTGAACATTTCTTTCACTATAAATTAATGCTTTTTTGCTTGTGTTGGCTGGAGTGGACCTGCTGGCTGGTTCCAGTTGCTTATTGTGACAGTTTTCGGCTCACCTTCCTGGTTCTGTTTTGGTTGTAGGTACAGAGTTGGTTGTTAGGTTTTAAAGTCATTTTTTTTGTCCATGTCTTTTAAACCATGCATAGGTGCATTTATTTATATGATCTTTATCTTAGTGAGTTTTTTTTTTAATTAGGTAATATTTCTGCTCAATTTTGTTGGTTTCATTTGTTCTGAAATTGACCTTGTCTATTATTGGCACAGATATTAATTTCAGGTTTTTTTTACTTAAAAATAATTTTTGTACTTCAAGATAGCTGTAAATTTCACATGAAAGTGCATGATCCATACAGGTAATCATGTGTTTTTTTCACCTAACAGAATCTGATGGTGTATCATACGGCATAGTAACCCACCAGGAAATAACATTAGTCTACAAATCACTGGCCTCATTTAAATTTTCCATTTCTCAGGACTCTGCCAGCCTCTGCATCTCTCTTGAGGGTATATCTATATTTGTATGCATTTAGTTCACAGGAGTTTATTGGACAGATAGGCTCTAGTGTCTGCTGCCACCATTGAGGTCTATCCCAATCTGCCCGCACCCCAGAGCATCCCGTTCTGGTCATATCTCTTACTTTGTTTTTTATGGCCATGTCCACCTCTCTGTCTCCCTGGCTCCTGGTGACAACTGATTTTTTTTTTTTTTTTGTTCATTTCTGTGGTTTTTTCCTCTTCCTGATATGTAGCATAAATTGTGTTATTAAGCATGTGTTTTTGTAAGATTGCCTTTCCCTCCATGTCATAGACTTAGCTGACTTGTGTGATCTGATAACTTGTTCAGTGCAATTGTTGAGTACTTTTCCAAGGCCTGGCTTTATGGGAAACATCTAAACTGTTTTCTGGAGTGGTCGAATCGCTTTATGCAGCATACCTGTGGTCTAGCGTGGTGCATAATTTTCAGGACTTCTTGGTATGCTTTGACTGTTTTGGTAGGTGGATTGCAACGTCATGTCGTGGTTTTAGTTTGAGTGTTGCTGATGGCTAGTGATGTTCACAGGTGTCCTTTACTTCCTGTGTCTTTCCACAGAAATTTCTGTTTATGTCTTTTGCTACTTTTTCTGTTGTCTGTTGTTTCTGTATTGTATCTTTATATTCATTTTAATTCTTTTAAACAAACTATCCATAAAAACTACCTATAAATAGCAGTTAGTTCTGTCTTATGTCTTGTATTCGAGTGTGTGTGTGTGTGTGTGTGTGTGTGTGTGTGTGTGTGTGTTTTCATGGTCAAGTGCAACGAGAGACAAAAAGGGAAAGAAATAACTGGAAAGATGTCCACTATTCACAATGTCAGCAGCCCAGCTGAATAGCTTAGAGTTATTGCTTTGCTACCTCCACATCCTCACCCCTGTCCAACCTCACTTCCGCCTTCCACAGCCTCACCCCTGTTCAGCCTCACCTCCTCCTTCCACAGCCTCACCCCTGTCTAACCTCACTTCCTCCTTCCACAGCCTCACCCCTGTCCAGCCTCACCTCCTCCTTCCACAGCCTCACCCCTGTCCAGCCTCACCTCTTCCTTCCACAGCCTCACCCCTGTCCAGCCTCACCTCCTCCTTCCACAGCCTCACCCCTGTCCAGCCTCACCTCCTCCTTCCACAGCCTCACCCCTGTCCAGCCTCACTTCCTCTTTCCACAGCCTCACCCCTGTCCAGCCTCACCTCCTTCTTCCACAGCCTCACCCCCGTCCTCTTCCATTTTAGCACCTTCTCCTGGGTTCCAGCTAGATTAGGTCTGCCCAGAGGCCTCTACTGCCAGTTTGGTCTTAGGTTCCTGGACCTTCCCTGATTTGTTATTCACATCCCAGAGTTTCCCAATCACCATGCAGTTTCTTCTGTTTAGGCCTGGTATTCTCTCTAATGGAGAGATGAGTAATGTTGTTTATCACATCTGACCCAGAAACCAGAGCCTGACCTGCCCTAAGTGAGCACAAGGGACAGCTGCTTCCTTCTCCTCTAAAGCAATCAGCCAGCCCTGGGGACCATTGTCATATTTATATGGTCATGAGCTCTACATGGTTTTTGGTATACTGGGTTATTAAATACAGGTTTATATATATCACAATGTGAAGAGGCAGTGAACTAGAACGGCACATGGCATATGCCACAAATACACAGTGACAGTCCAGACATTCTTACCTCAGGGCAGTTGTCCAGATGTTATAGAGTTGTCTTCTACTTGGGGACCATCACTCTGTCCTTAACCTGCCATTCCTATTACCAGGGCCAATCCAAGAATGTGTGCACTTCATTCTTGACAGAGAAATTTCATTTCTTCTTTTCCCATGTTTACCTTCTAGGCAATTAAGAGAGAGAGGAAAACCCATCATAGATGTTCAGGCATTAGAAAACCAGGGAACCAATGCAGAGAGTGTGTACTTGTGTCTTGAGTCATGGGTCATTCGAGGGACCTGATCCCTTTTATGTATGTCCACCAGAAAAGGGTGGAATGCAGGGAACTGGGTTATAACCCTTTAAAAGGAGGCCCAGATGAATGGCAGAGGCAGAGGTGTCACCCAGATGGTGCTCCATTGCCAGTGGCAGAATGCACGCCCCTAAGCCCGGCACTGGCCCATCGTCAGCCGCAGTTCTTTGTTCTGCTGCAGATGCCCATGTGTTAAGACCATGTGGTAGCTGCCTAAGTCAACAGTACCTGTCTCAAACTTTCAGTTCCATGTAATCACCTCTCTCCGAGAGAACCTTCAGTTACAGTCCTGTTGGCCAAGGCATCTGATCCACATAGGTTCCAGGTTTCAAGCCCTTGACTAGTTAGAGTTTAGGGGAAAAAAAAAAGAGGGTCCTGGTTCTTATTATAAATGCATAGCTCAGGGCCATCTCTTCATTTGGCTTTAATTGTATCATGTGTCTGGTAAACAAGATTCTCGGCTGCATGAAATGGAAACAGGTTTCATATTCATTTATGGTCAGTAGACTGTGGCCCAGCTCTTGTGTTTGCATAGTGTTCTTTTCATGTAATGCTGACCTACACACCAGCCCCCACCTCCTTCCAATGCTTTTATTGCCTTTGCTCAGTGCCAGTATCACCAGCTGAAGAATGTGGACTCTTTCCTCCTTAGTTCTTGAGCTAGGGAAATTTAAAACTGTATTTCTTGGATGGGGACATGGGGTTGGTTGGTAAGACCTGAGTTTAATCCCAAGACCCATGTTATTTAAAAAAGCAGAATCTGGTGATTGTAATCCCAGTCCAGGTAAAGTAGAGGTGGGAAGATACCTGGGTCTCCATGGCCAGCCACCCTAGCCTGTTTGGTGAGTTCCATGCAATCTAAGGAATGGGAGTCAGGGTTGTCCTGTGACCTACACAAACACACACACACACACACACACACACACACACACACACACACACACACCACCCCTTGATAGATGAACACACATCACATCAACACAATTTAGGACTCCTGATGCTGGTTATTGTATCTAACAGTTGTCTGCCTTTGATGAGCAAAGTTGGATTTCGTAAAAGATGAGAACTTTGAAGGCATAATTACATGCAGGTCAGTCAGTTACCCTCTGTGCAGAAGGCTGTTGTGTGTAGTCTGTGCATGTCTGGTTAGTGGAATCAGACCAGACGTTTCCATCTCGTCTTCCCAGATGCAAGGAAGACAGATCAAAACATTCTATAAGCATACAAAGGAATAAGAAATCACCCTGTTGCTTGAATGAGTTACCTCAAAGAGGCATCTGTTGAACATTTGATTCCCAGCACCACTTTGGTGCCCTTGGGACATGGTGGATCTTTAAAAGGAGAACCCTATTGGGAGGTGGTAGGACATGGAATGAACTTAGCTTTGATGAGTATGTTGGGACCCCAGCCCCTTCTTCTTCTCTTTCATGTACTGACTAATGTGAAGTGAACAGGTTTCCCTACCACATGCACCTCACAGTGGTATGCTGCCTTGCCATAGGCCCCAAACCTCCAAGCCAGCTCCCTGGACCGTAGTCTAGAAAACTGAGCCAAAAGGTTCTTTCCCTCTTTTCAAATTGCTTCTTCTCAAGTATTTGATACAGACAATGAAAACTAACATGCCCATGTGCCCCTGCCCTCCAGCTACTTGAATACTTGGGATGTTTTGCTGTGTTCTTCCCTGGTCTTTTTTAAGTCTTTCTTTTAATGTTATGAGTAGCTTTGACTAGATCATCGGATTTTCATTGGTCTTTTTCTTAGTGCCCTGCAGTGTTCCCTAAGTAGTTGATGCTCCGATTCATGTTCCTCTGCCACTGGACATTCCTGCTTCATCCTTACCAACAACTCTGTGTAGCATGCTGTGGTAAATGCTGTCACACCTGTAATGCACAATTCTAGAATCTTCCAGGATCAAGTAAACACAGTGTTTTTTTTTTTTTTTTTTTTAAACCTTAAATTTAACATTAAAGGAAAATGTCCTATTGATCTTTAGTATTTCTCATTTAGTCAGGGCTTAGGTTGTTTTTAGGGCTTTAACGAGCATCCTTAAGACTTCCTTGGGGAAGACAGACTTTAAATTATACATATACAGAATATCGTTGTATTAATATCTTTTGTGTATTTTTTTTTTTTTTTTTTTTTTTTGCTTCCTGACTGAACATCATATTGGCCTAATTCAAAATGTTCTCATTTTAATTTTAGTTGTCAAATGATGCCGCTGGTGCAGGAAATGTCCTTCACGGGCTCCTGTAATAGGAGCTTGGTTGCCAGACAACAGGTTTGAGTATTATTGGATCACAGGGGTTCTCACTTCATGAATTAACCAGTTGATGGATTCATAATTTGACAGCGATTTGAAGGGCTAGCAATGTGCTGAGGTGGGGCTCAGTGGGAGGAGTCAGGCAGACTGGCCTCTCTTGGGTTCAGGTCATATCCTGGCCTCTCTCTTCCCTCTGTTCCTCTAGTCCGAGTGCTTGCCCACACTGTGTTACCTGGTGTGCCCCAGGTCCAAGGTAGTGTCTTCTGCCACAGACAGACTCAAGCCATGAGCCCCAAAGAATCCTTCCTCCTTAGAAATGTGTTTGCTACCATGTCAAAAACATAAGGAGTACACTTGTGTAAAACCCAGTGGTATGAGTTTGCTTTCTTATTCCTTGTGTCAGTGGCCATTGCCGAATTTCAGGTTTTTCATGAAGATCGGTGGATGAATCTCTTGGGTGTGTATGTAATTACACTTTGCTGTTTCAGGGAAGAGAGGATTCTTTGGGCTCACAGTCCAGGGAGACAAAGCATGTTATAAGTAGGAAGGTGCATGGTACAGTCCCTGGGAGCAGGAAGATGCGGCCGCAGCTCCTTATGTGTGGCCCTGGAGGCAGATCACACTCAGTCTCGTCGGGCTGTAAAAGCCCACGCTGTGTGGGAGAGATGGCTCTGTGGTTAAGAGTGTTTGCTACCTTTCTTCAGGAGTTCAGTTCCCATAGCGCGCTCTCTCTCTCTCTCTCTCTCTCTCTCTCTCTCTCTCTCTCTCTCTCTCTCTCTCTCTCTCTCTCTCTCTCTCTCACACACACACACACACACACACACACACCTATAACTCTAGCTCCAGGGTATCTGATGCCCTCTTCCAGCCTCCAGAGAAACCTGGACATGTGTGAGTGAGCACGCATGCACGCACACACATTTACAGAAAAAAAAAGTAATCTACCCCCAGTGACCCAGTTCTACCAGTTAGGTTAGACCACCTAAAGGTTCTATAACCCTCCTAATGCAGGGTCACGAGCCTCAAATACAGGAGCCCATGGGGACGTTCCAGGGAACACCATGATATGTACCCTTTTGTTCCTTTTGCTCCACAGACATTTCCATTTCCTGTTTGGATGAGCATTTTCAAGTTCTCCTTTTCTTTCTTACATCTAAGAGTTCTGAGTTCTGTGCTGCTCGGGTTCCCTTCACCCCTCCCGCCCCATCCTTTATCTTAGCCTTGTCTTTTGATGAGCAGGTGTCAGTGTTCCCTAGTCAGATTCATTAATCTTTTCTGCCTCAGCCTGTCCTTTTGCATTCTCTGTATGGTTTTTTGTTTTGTTTTTAATTTCTAAATGATAGAGTGTGTCTCCTATGTTATTTTTTCTGGAAGCCTTATAGTTTATTAGACTTTTGGTCAGCCTGGAATTGGCTTCGTATGTATGTAGCGTCTTAGCATTCTTTCTTAATGACCTTTGCAAGGGTGTCCAGGTCCCTTTACAGTATGGCATAGCATTGCCATCTAAAATTTGTTACTTGAGAACCCTGTCATTGAACTACAAAAACATTTTTAAAGAGCAAAATAATAGTCTTAAGTCAGTTGACACTTTGGTGTTGAGCTACATTCATAGATGCTTTTGAGCACATGTGACCTGCAGGCTGCATGTTAGACACACTTGCTAAGGCATTGTTTCTCAGCCTGTGGGTCAGGACCCCTTTGGGGGTTCAGGAACCCTTTTGCATGGTTGCCTAAGATCATGAGAAATCACAGATATTTACATTATGATTTGTAACAGCAGCAAAATGACAGTTGCGAAGTAGCAGTGAAGATAATCTTTGATCAAGGATCAGCACAGGAACTGTATGAAAATGTGGCTTTAGGAAGGTAGAGAACCACTGTTTTAGGGTACCACAGGCCAAGTCCATGCTCTGAGTGCCTGTGCCTGCCTTTTAATGTAAGATTTTAGTGGGGATGTCAGTTCATACCTATTAGACCACACAGTGTTACCATTTTTACATGACTTCTAAAGAAAGTGACATTCAGGTCACGACTCCATATATCAACAGGTGACCCACATTGATAGATTCCAGAGAATTGCTCCAAAGCTTATGGGGTGTGATTGGCTTGTTATAATTCAAAAGTCAAACAAACAAACTCAGTTCCTGCTTTGCTCTTCTTCCTTCTACAGCCTTTTCTAGCATTGCCTGAATGTAGATAGATTCGCTAAGCCAATATGTTATTTCTTTCTACCAGGGGATTGGTCGACATCTTGACTGGTTTTCTGTCAGCTTGACACAGCTGCAGTCATCAGAGAGGAAGGAGCCTCAGTTGAGCAAATGCTTCCATGAGATCCAGCTGTAAGGCATTTTCTCAATTAGTGCTCAAGTGGGGAGGGCCCAGCCCATTATGGGTGGAGCCATCCCTGGGCTGGTAGACCTGGGTTCTATAAGAAAGCAGGCTGAGCAAGTATGGGAAGCAAGCTGGTAAGCAACATCCACCAATTGGCATCAGCTATTGTTTGAGTTCTTGTCCTGATTTCTTTTCTGATGAACAGCAAGTTGGAAATTTAAGCTGAATAAACCCTTTCCTCCCCTGCTTGCTTTTTGCTCAGAGTGTTTTGTAATAATAGAAACCCCAACTAAGACAGTAGAGAAAGCTTAACATGGAAGAGATCTATGGTGTGTGGTGCATCAGGTGTGTGGCTTGGGTTAGAGTTGGTTGTGGTGCTACATACCTGCAGTGTACTCGGGCAGCAGATTTGTCTAACGCACAAAGTAGCCATTGAAAACCAGCCACTAGGCAGCTCTGAAGGTGGACTAAGAGGAGGAGGTTTTATTCCAGGAAACTGACTTTAAACCGATCCATTTCTCCTCTGTATATGTGTATCTTGTAATTTTGCTTTCGAGACCTTCCAGCTACCTCCTTCACCAAGCGTTGGTGCGTCCTGTTTTCTCACATTCCAAGATGAACTTTCAGGAAAGAATAAAGAATTGCCCAAAATTTGCTACATTTAAAAAATAATGATTGGAGACTAGAAGACCGACCCAGCACACAGCATGCAGAAGGGCTGACGGCTTTCCTCTGCACAACTTGGCCTGTGAGCTCATAGTTTTGCTAAACCTTAACTGAATTGTTTAGACATCGCTAATGGTTGGGTACCCATCTAATGTACCCAGCTGATTCGTGTGCTAGATTTCCAAAGAACAGTCCTTTAATTACTTTGTAGGAATCGAGAGCGGCTAATTTTGTGCTAACAATTGCTGTGTGAGGTTCTCAGCCGCCTAGGGAGATAAAAAATATCAATTTCCACAAGAAAAGAGCTCCCAATTCTGTGAAATACAGTGGAACTCAGTTCTATAACTGCTTCAGCTACAACACTGGCAATTTATGAAGCCATTTTTTCCTTTTATTTTCTTCCACAAACCATCCAGCGTGTTATGAAGACAGGGATATTATGGTTTAGAGAGGAGGAAGCAGAGGCTCAGGGATTTCCAGGACTGGGGCCCAGAGGCATTCACTAAGAAAGCAGTAATAAGAGCCCCAGTGTGGTGAGTGTACTGGGTTTTCTGAGCCCTCTTAGAAGTGCTTTCCACATATTAAAATTTTAAATGTTCACATTAGTCCTGGGAGGGAGGTGCTGTTATCATCACATTTTCTCTGGGGGGTGCAAAGACACAGACACGCTGAGTAACATCATGGAGCCCAGCTGTACTTGGCCTGGATTTTTTTGTTACAGTGTAGAGTTCTTCCCCATGCATTTGGCTTTTCACTCAGGACTCTAGATGCTCACAGCAATGCCCCGTAATTGTGTAGCTCACAAGGACGAGCGTGGGGTTGGGTAACCCACCTGGTTCAGCGGTCAGAACCATCAGTGTCTAATACCGAGAGGAGGAAGTGGGCAGATGCCTCTTGACCAGGTCTTTGTGTTCCACACCTTGTCTTTGCCCATTGCTGTCCCTGGGTCCACCTCCCTGGGACTTCCTGGTCATTTGTGTGTCTGGAAGCCCTGTTCACTCTCAGCATCTGCTCCTTCAGAACGTTGTAGGTGGTACCTGCGACTGGCCAGGCCCGTCCGAAAGCCATGAAATTCATTGCTCCTGTTGAACATTCCCACATGACCCTGTGGTTTCTGTATTCTCACACCCGAATTCGTCTGTTTACACTGCGTTCTCAAGCACTCTTTGTCAGATGCTTTGAGGCAGCAGCTTTTTGTTCTGTCTTGAGTGCTGTCTGTCTGTCTGTGTGAGTGTGAGCCATCATGTGATTGTGGAGGTCAGCGGACAATTTTTTTAAAAAAAAATGTGATATTTTCTTTATGTACATTTCAAATGTTATCCTCTTTCCTGGTTTCCCCTTCAGAATTTCCCTATCCTATCCCCCCTCCCCCTGCCTCTATGAGGGTACCCCCCCTCCCTCCCACCTCCTCACCCTGGCATTCTTCTGCATTGGGGCACTGAGCCTTCGCAGGACCAATCTCCTCCCATTGATGTCATATGAAGTCATCCAGAGGACAATTTTTTAAAAAAATGTATTTACATCCCAAACCCTGCTCCCTTTCTGGGTCCTTCCCTCACAGAGTCCCTCCCCCAATTGCTCCTTCCCTTCTCTGAGAGTGTGTCTTCCTCCCCAGCCCCAAGGACATCAAGTCTCTGCTAGATTCAGCTTCCCAGAGGACGACGTGTTAAGAGTCAGTTCTCTCTTTCCAGTCTATCTTTTGAGGCCAGGTCTCCGCTGTTTCTGTGGCCTTGTAGGACAATCAAGTCTCCATCTTTTGTCTCATCGAGGGGATCTGGGACTATGGCTGAAACCCAGACCCATGGCACCCAATTTTGTCGTACATGTGTTCTGGGGATGTACTTGAGTGGTTGGAGTTGTGAGGCAAGCATGTTTGACCCACTGACCCATTTAGTCAGCCCGAGGCAAGCTTCAACAGCCTTCATTGTCATACATTTTCGAGTCTTATAGTCTAGTTCAGTTTCAAAACACACTCTTTCTGTGTTGACCTCCCCTGAGAGGAGCATTTCTGTACCTAAGTGCTCAAGCCTGATCCCGTTTGTACTAACTATATTCTCTCAGTCCACAGACAGGCTTCACACAGAAGTCTCTGTCCTTGTCACAGCCTTCCCAGAAGGCTGTTGTTCAGACATTCTTAGTTGTTCTTGTGGTGTTTTGCCTGTACCTATTTTATTGTTTTTGTTTTGCTGAGATGGGGTTTCTATGTGTGGTAGCACTGGCTTGGAACTCAGTGTGTAAACCAGACTTTCTCCAGCTCACAGAGATCTGTCTGCCTCTGCCTCTTGAGTGCTGGGATTAAAAGTGTGAGCTACCATGCCTGGCATAGTATACCCACCTTAAAATTGGCTTATTATATTGTCAAAATAGTATTATATATATGTCTGTATAGATTTAATTAATTAATTAGTTTATTTATTTATTTATTTGAGATAGGCTGGCCGGAACTCAGTCTGTAGTTGAGCCTGGCCTTGAACTTCTGAAATCTTACCTCTGTCTCCCAAGAGTTGGGATCATAAACATGCAATATCATGCCTAATTTAACGTGTCATTGTTTTTAGTAGCTTTGAATTTGCTTTTTAGGTACTTTGAGGATCATTGAGATTATTTTTCTTTTGACTCTATTTCTGAAAAATAGTAGGCATCTGCATACTATTTTCCTTATTTTTAACAGTCATTTTATAACCTTTGGTTGAATTTCTAACTTTTTACTGTGAGTTTCTGTGGTTAATATATTATTTTTTTCCTACTACATTTTTTTTTTTTTTTTTTTTTTTTTTGTTATTTGAGCCAAGCAATACTCACAGTGTGACCCAGATGGATCGGAACTTACATACTTCAGACTGGCCTCAAATTCATGTCAGTCTCCTGCCTCAGCCTCCCAAATAGGAGGGTGACAGTCATTACCTATCATGTGTAGCCCTTCTGCTATATGTAGAATTATTTAAATTTTTAAAATCTGGATTATATCTGACACAATTGAATTTTTTTAGTGATTTAAAATTTTTAATATACTTGAGAACCTATTTAACGTTTAGTTAATTGTAGTAAATTTTAGATTATGTGCATTTATTGTGTAGACAATTTACACTTTTTACAATTATTACTGTTTACACTTTTTACTATTTTACATTTTTCCTATTTTACAATTTACACTTTTTACTATTTTACTATTTTTACTATTATTACTGTTCCTATTTATCACTTTATGTCATCGGATAGAACTTCCACCGCAATGTTCTCAGCTCACAGAGCGGCATCTTTTAAATTACACATTCTGTTTTCTTAGTGCAAATCTACTTGATGCTCCTCTAGTCCTAAATGTAGCACATTTGTAGGTGCAATTCATTTTTAAAAGATTTATATTTCCTCCTCCTGACCCCTCTCTCCCCCTCCCTTCCTTTCCCCCTTCATTCCTGTCTGTCTGTCTGTCTTTCTTCCTTTCTTTCCCCCCTCTCTCTCTTCTGTAATTCGTCCTCTTTAACAACTGAACATTGTGCCATTGTAGAGTATACTATGTGCACAATTTCTCACTGGTAAGTTTTGTATCTGTAAACAGTGTTAAAATTTGAATTAATCTCCAAATTAAATGCAGTGCAATATATTTATAGATTTGTATTATAGTTTAAGGAAATGTTCTTCAAGCAAGCCTCCCAGTAAAAAGACAAACTTCAAATGATATGTATCCCGAATCACATAGTGATAGAGCAAATCTTCATATGCCTACCCTCCAGCCATGACCAATTAATGTCTTATCTAGTTTCCTGTGTAACCATACATGCTCCCCTTCACATGGGCTCCTTACGAGTCAATCTCAGGCAATGTTCACAGCTTATCTTAAGAGTATAAAATCTGCTTTTAGAAATTCAGAAATACCATTAGATATTTTAAAAACAATTAGCAGCTATTCCTTAATGGTAGCACAGATACATAGTTCTCAAATGTCTGACTTGGTAGAAAAATGTCTTTCCATCTTTCTTTTTAAACAGATGCAGCTCCCACCTCCTTGCAGCCAGTTAATCTGTCTTTTAGACTTTGATTAATGCACAGGCCCCACCTTTCTTTACTTCTCTCTTGCAGTTCTTCTGTGGAAGGATGCCTGCTAGGAATTCCTCCCTTCTTTTTGTTTTTGTTTTTGTTTTGGAGGTTTGCTAATGACATCTTGTTCATTTTCTCTTTCTGTGTCCAGTAAACTGGCAGATGGTTGTCAAGCTGTGCTGTCCAGTCAAATGCCCACCGGTGCCACCGGCCATCCCCCCCCTGCACCTCCCGTGCCCCCTCCCCCGTAACTCCCAGACCATCCCCCCCCCGCGCCCCCCCCCCGTGCCCCCTCCCCCGTAACTCCCAGAAAGGAGTTAAAGACAAATTAAGGTGCAAATTGAGTTTCTTAGTGGCCCTGGGAGCATTTGGGCCACTGAATGGACACATGTGGCAGTGGGGACCCTTTGGTGGCATCATTAGAGAGGCATACTGGGACACCTGGTTTCCTTCTCTCCTCACTCCACAGCAAGAACAGCTGACTGGCAACATTGCAGTCTTCCATCCCCAAGAGGAGGGCTGTAGGGTAGATGCAGAAAAGGCCATAGGGTCTACACTGACTTTTCCTGTTCCAGGTCTTTCCCTGATGAGAATCTCCCTGCAGCCTGAGCCATTGCTTCCACAAAGGGAGTGGGGGGGGGCGGGGGGGGGCTCGCAAATAACAGTCTCCTGTAATCAGCATTTTATTACCATCCTCAGGAAGTAGGAATGGGGGGAAAAGTGGGTTGGAGCAAGGAAAGTTAATTACGTGAGGTTGTTTGACAGGAAATTACTAAATACAAACAGAAGAAGCACATTTGAAAGCAGGGTAGGAAATCTCAAGTCATTCCAGTGGGTGCATTCAGACCCGAAAGCAAGTTCTGAAAATAGTAGATTAAACAAAAGCTATCTTATCTGGTAAAAGCATTTCAAAGGCAAAGGGGAATTTATATATCGGGCAGCTTGTCTTAAAATAAACCGATGTTGATGGTACTGCAGATTTAATTGTGGGAAATCCCCTTCAGATGTCTAAATTTATTCTGTAAATGTTTTGAATTTATTTTGAGTTTGACATTTCAGCTCAGTGAAGGAAGGTGTGTGTGTCTGTGTGTCTGTGTGTCTATTTATCTGTGTCTTTCTGTATGCATTGCATCTCTGTGCATCTGTGTCTATGCTTGAGTCTCTGTGTGTCTGTCTCTGTGTGTGTATATGTAGGTGTGTATGTATATGTAGGTGTGTCTGTGTGTGTGTATATATATATATATATATATATATATATATATATATGTGTGTAGGTGTGTCTGTGTGTGTATATATATATATGTAGGTGTGTTTGTGTGTGTATATGTAGGTGTGTCTGTGTGTGTATATATATATATATATATATGTAGGTGTGTCTGTGTGTGTATATGTAGGTGTGTCTGTGTGTGTATATGTAGGTTTCTGTGCCTCTGTGTGTATGTATCAATATATTTATAGGTAAGTTTGTATATTTATATGTGTGTCTGTATGTATATCTGTGTATGTATGTGTGTGTGTATATCTGTGTCTGTGTCTGTGTGTTGGTAGGTGTCTCTGTGTGTGTGTGTATGTGTGTATATGCATATGTAAAATCATGCATATCTGAATTAAGTGAGAAAGGATTTATATCTATGTTCCTTTGCAATATCTCACCATTCTTGTGACCTTACTCCTAGTAATAATTCTGAGGCCACTGTTCCAGCCAACCACAACCAAGAAAGCATTATTTAAACTATTTACCTCCAAACTTTATGTATTTGAAGGATTTTACTGTTTCTGTAATTATTAGCTTTGTTTTACTTCGCATGGCTGTGAAGTAAATGGACAACATTTTCATCATTTTTTTGCAGTTAAACAGTGTTTTCATTTAAAGGACTGAGTAGCTGGGACGGAGCCTTCTACCCTGATTTACATCTGGCCTTTAAGGGTCAGCTTCTGGCATCTCAGAAGGGAGGAAGAGAGGACTGCCAAGTCACCTGACCCTTTTAATGAAGGTTGTCATTTTTGAGAAAGTAAAAATCTATATGCACGGGCACACGCATATGGACATAGTTATCTATGGCTCTTCTAAGCAAAGGATGAAGACAGAGCCTTTTCTGAATCTTTATAGTGGGATTCTTTAAAGCCTGCATTTTTTTAATAGTTGAAATGAGTTATATAGTAGAAACCGGACGGCTGGGAAGTTGCAGAGTCTGTGGGTAAAGTTACACATTCCGTGCTAGTTCAAAGAGACAGCAGTATTTTGAAAACATCAATGTAGCTCAAAGTCTGCATTCCTTTTGAGGGGCCAGCACCTGTGGGAGGAAGGCAGGCTGTTCCCATGTGACCTTCAGCTGGGTAGCAGGGAGAAGTTCTTCAGAGGTTGTAATGGTTACGCAGGGACCCGTCTACATGCCAGTGTCTCCTGAATGTACCTGCCCTGCCCCGTGGTCGGAGGGGGAAAACAAGGCAGGAACCATCAAGGCGTCCTTCCCACCCTGTGCTGCTGAGAGCTTGCATTGCATACTGCAGAATCCCAAGGTGGGTGGTGAGCGGAGACGACGTGAAAGCAGCCACAAGCCCTCTGAGCAATCACACTCCATTTCCCAGGTCCCAGGAAAGCACAGGCAGAGATATTAGTACACTTAGCCTGAGTCCTCTGTGAGTAGTCTTTAAGAACTAAGGCTTGGTTGATGTTACAGATGGGTTCTCATCATGAATAATTCCGGAGTAGGGGATCAGCTGCCTGGAGTGGTAATTCCCCATCTTTAGGCGCTCCTTTCACTTCAGCAGTTGCTTGTAGTTCCCGAAGAACTAAATACGCAGTTCAGGAGCTCTATGTGGAATATTCCTTCTGAATATTTAGTTAGCCCACAAAGTTGTCCGTGCCCATGATCCATTGATCATGCGTTCTTTTATTCCACAAACACTTCCGGGTTGTCTGAGATAAGGCACGGCGTGGGGTTAAGGCTGGAAGTGAGTGGCCAGTGCACATACAGGTGTGTGCACGCTCAAACACACATGCATAGACCCGTGCACGAGCACACAAACACTGCACTTGAAGCTGAGGCTGGAAATGCATCCTTGCCCCTCTCCCTGGACGTAGGGTTTTAGTCATGTAGACTTGTAATCCTTTATATCCCGGCTTGGTGACCGCTGATGCCTATTTTCCCTTTTTCTTTTCTGTAAGTTAAATAATTTTTTCTAGATGACCCACAGAATTCTGTTCAGTTTCCATTTTATTTTGGAGACATTCTTTGGTGGTAAAATGGTTCCATGTGTTTATCTGTATCGATCTATCTGTTTTTTTTTTTTCCAGACAGGGTCTCTCTGTGTAGCTCTGGCTATCTATCTTAGAACTCCCTCTGTAGACCAGGCTGGCCTCAAAGTCAGAGATCTGTGAGCCTCTGCTTCCTGAGTGTCAAGTGGGTTTTATTTATTTTTATAATGTGTGAGAGAGAGACTGGGAGGGAGGGAAGAAGATGAATGCGTAGGTACCCGTAGAGACCAGAAGAAGGTGTTAGCTATATTGGCACTTGCTTGTTGGTATCCTTTATAGGTGCTGGGAACGGAGCGCAGGTTCTCTGTGAAACCAGCAGATGCTCTCAGCTTCCCTCCAGCTCTGGTTAGCTATTTTTATCTCTGTGACACAGCCTGGTGCTTCTGTGAATACAAGAGTATGACCGGAGCAGTCCAGCAGCTTGGCTGTGTTGGGAAAGTTAGAATCAGTGCTTGCATTTCCCCTGGGGCCACTCTTCCTCAGTTTCTGTGTATCTTCAAACTCTTCCTGCCTCCCATGTGCGTGCAGTTTCCTGTGCCTCGAGAAAGCGTGGATTTCCAAAATGTCGGAAAATCTTCAAACTGTGCCGAGTTATGGTCTTAAACATAGAAGGCCATGGCTCTCTGTGTTCCTTTGCAAACCCCACCCTGAGGCGGCTATGGTGGTTGGTTTTCTGTATTACTTCTGGTAATGTCAGGAGACTCAGCCGCTGTGTCTGGTGTTTGTAAACAAGAGTCACACAGGAACATGGACAGGGTCTTCTCCCGATGTCTTCAGGTGTTCATTGGCTGTAGGCTGCGGCTAACCCATCCGTGCACAGTCTTGCTCACAGAGTCCCAAATACTTGCTACCTATCTCCTCTTCACAGGAACACATAAACATAAAAACCCCTCTCCCTCTCCCTACCCTTCCTCCTTCCTCTCCTTCTCCTCTCCTCCTCCCCATCGCCCTCCCCCCTTTGTGTGTGTGTGTGTGTGTATTAATTTTTAAATATTTTTGACTTTTAAAAAATGATTCATTTTTTTAGTTTATGCATATGAGCACACTGTAGCTGTCTTCAGACACACCAGAAGAGGGCATCAAATCCCGGTCCAGATGGCTGTGAGCCACCACGTAGTTGCTGAGAATTGAACTCAGGACCTCTGGAAGAGCAGTGAGTGCTCTTAACCACTGAGCCATCTCTCCAGCCTATTTAAAAACAAAAACATGGTTTCACTGTAAAACCCTGGCTAGCCATGAACTCACAGCAATCCTCCTCCTTATTCTCCCAGTAACAGAATTACAGTAATATGTCCTACTCTACATTTTAATATATTTTACAGTATAATGTATAACATTTATATTAGAAACTAATAGTAAAGCCTCCCCCAGTGTTAGTGTGGGGTGTGTGTGTGTGTGTATGTGTGTGTGTGTGTGTGTGTGCGCGCGCGCACGCGTGAGCAAAGGTTGGCACTGGATGTCTTCCTCAGTTGCTTTAGATCTTTTTGAGAGCATTTGGAGCTCACTGATTCCTCTAGGCCGGCCGGTCAGCAAGTTCCATGGAGCCCCTGGCCCTCACTTCCCCATTTCTGCTGTTAAAGTACCCACAGTGCCCGGTGTCTCCTCTCACCATGGGTTCTGGTGATCTGTTTGTATGGCAAAGCGCTTTACCAGGTGAGTTCTCTCCCCTGGCTCTTGTCTGAGGAAGGGGAATTGTCTGTGTGTAATGCTTCTGATCCCTGCCCTACTGAGAACAGGGTGTGGCAGACATTGTCTTAGCCCTGTGCTGGAGATGGTGTCTGTTGGCGGGGTGCACAGTGCAGCGCCCCACCATGCTCCTGAAGCATTTCCATCTACTCAGGTGCCTGGTCCCGTGGAACAGGGGCTCTTGTCAGGATGAAGTTGAAGGTTCCATCTGTGGAAAGTGACCCCAGCCAGGCATCTGTTCACTGCCTCTTTGATTTTAGGCTTGCCTCTAGAAATAGAAGGATTCCATTGCTCTATTTGTAAAGTCCCCAATCTAGGGAATCTAAGTTTTGTTTGTTTTTTAGCAGTAACAGACTCTCACAGTACTGATGTGTTTTCCTTAGGAGGGCATTTGAAGCCTCTGAAGACGGTCTGTGGGCTGTAGTCCAGCCAATGGTGACTGTTGGGACCCAGCCATGACAATCTGACCTCACCCACCTCAGGGATCCCCTAAGCTCTGGCCTGTTAGACAGTAGGAACATTAGGCAGACAGCTTCCGTCAGAAAGGTCTGTGCAGTGTTTCTGCCTCACAGAGCAGATGTTCACCAGCCCCCTTCCCACCCCCTCCCCACCCCCTCCCCACCCCCTCTACCCCCTTCTCAGGCTTTCTTGTTTCCTGGCCCTGCCTTCCTTGGTGGTGTCTACCCCATCCTGTGGTGTTCCACAGCACCCTTTCCTTCTTCCCAAGGGGTTTTATAATTATTAGAGATAAAGACAGGAAGTCTGTAATGAAGTACCAACTCTCCTGTGTGCCAGATTCTCTCTGTCCGCCTCCCTCCCCCTGCCACACACACACACACACACACACACACACACACACACACACACATCAAAGGGCAGCCCCAGGACTGTGCTGGTGAGAGCTCTTTTCCCAGGGAGCCCACATCCTGTCGCTCTGCAGCTGAGACAAAGTGGGGCTCAGCACACTTTCCAGGGACACTGCTTTTGCCCAGTATTCCAGGCTGTATGGGAATGTTAGCTCACATCTGTTCATAAACAGCTCTAGGAGACCTGGGTTAAATTACTACGGACCACTGCCAGGCTTTCCCCAGTAATCCTTTAAAGATGGCAGGTACAGATAGAGCGAGGAGGGGCTGGGCCCTGTCTAACAGCCCTGTATCAAATAGCCAGAGAGCTGGAGGGTAGGGTTGCTCCAGGAATACACTCATCTTGATTGTATTGTTTTTCTTGTCCCAGAAGGGAGGGTTTACTCAGGGAGGTGGGGGAGAGTCAGTGCCGGGGTTGCTGACACCCTGGAAGGAAAACTCACAGGCGGCCTCAGCAAATGGCCAGTGGACAGGCATGTCCCTGTTTCTAATCCTTCTTGAAACTGTTGAACACACACTGGCTGGCAAGTGTCCTGGGGCCACAGGGGAGGGGCTGCTGTCCCCAGGGAGGGGAGCTGAGTTTGTGGAGTTCTGGAATCATTATCTGGAGTACAGGCGGGACAGGTGACCACAGGTGGGATAGGGGTGCGTGTGACCGCTCTCCTGTTGTGTTGGCTGCACTCAGAAGTGTCCACAACAGCTCAGGGATTTGTACTTCCTGTCCGGCCTCTCAGGGCTTCTGTGGATATACTTAGCAAACACAGTACTGGGTTGGGAATTTCCCTGGGATGGGCCAGGACTTGTTTCCAAAATAACACCTTTCAAAGCAGCCAGAGTCTTTAAAAAATGAGATAATTGTGTGATATTTATAAAACGAATTATATTGTGTTAACAGTGTCTGTGCAGATGGTTCTGAGGCTGCAGTAAATAAGACCCATGATTCATTGAGGGCAGCCAGAGAAAGGGCTTTCTAAAAGACTTATTACTGTACAGCTGATACTGTAAAGCTGAGTCTTTATCCAAAAAATGTAGGCAACTCTCAAAGTAGATAAGTACCTTTGTGAGCTAGGGTGTGCTGGGTGGACGCCCCAGGGTGGAGTGGGGAACCAGGTCGGATTGTCCAGATTCATTCCTCCACAAACAAGGAGTGTTAGTGCTGAGTTCCGAAGAGAAGATAATGTTGTATCCCTCCTGCTGCTGAGGGAGACAGATGTATAAACAGATCGTCTTCTGACCATGAGTTAAGTGCTAACAGCCGTGGAGAAGAAATACCATGATAGTATGAGGGGCATCGGTTTACAGTGCAGTTGGGGAGGGGACGGTAACACCCCAGAGGATATTACATTTGAGCAGTATGTGAGGAGAGAGAATTCTGTAAGCAGAGGAGAAACAGGCTTCCTTTGGAGTCTCTTACTAACTTTCTAGTACCCCAGGGCCTTTGCACATGTTCATGTTTTTCTTGCGTGTGTGTGTGTGTGTGTGTGTGTGTGTGTGTTGTGCACACATGTGTGCCACAGTGGCTGTGGAAGTCCGCAGATAATCTCTGGTGCTGGCTTCCACCTTCCACCCTACTTCTATCTCTGTCCCCAGGAGCGCTGTGATTACAGGCCCGCACAACCATGGCCCACTTTCTTCCGGTTGTGGGAAGTGGAAGTCAGCTTCTCTGCCTTGTGTGTGAGCATTTGTTCACGATGGCTCCATTTGTCCCCAGGTGTCCTCTCTTTGTACTTGCTTACCTTCGATGCTTCGTATCCACCTGCTTGGAAAACATTTTTTTCCCCTTTTAAAACCTGGTTCCACCTGACAGAAACCAGATGCTATGTTACTTCTTTGTCAGGAGAACCCGACTTCTCAGGCTCAAGATCAAGTTCCCTGTCTGTCTCAGTCACTGGGAGATTCTTCTCACAGCTGTTAGCCTAGATCCACCTTCCCCATTTGCATGCTCATTTGCATAATGTTTTCAATAGACAGGGTCCGCCTCTCTCCGTTCAACACCCCGCTGCTCCCACATAACCATTTGTTGAATGCATTGAATGAAGGGCATTGCCAATATGTAAACAGCACGGTCAGAGAATGCACAGTGGTTGGCTTTTGTGTTTTGAATCTTAAATCTTCCCAACCTGTTGCCCTTTGGATCCAACAGCACTGAATCAGCTAATACCTCTGATAATTTGGGACCCTTAGGTGGTGGGGCCGAGTTGGCTTAAGTGAACCACCAGGCATGGACCTTTGGAGGCTGTAGCTGCCCCTGGTTCCAGTCCCATGTGCTCTTCATTTTGGTCTTCTATGATGGGAGCAGCCACCCAGCCCATCCGAACTGCCCCAGGTTGGGCTGCGGGTGATGCCTTTTCTCCACAATGCACCTGCACTGTGAAATTGTGAGTCCCAAAGGAATCTTTCCTCCCTGAGTTGTTCTGTCACAGCACCGTGGAAATAGGGCTCTAGGCATGCCGGATCTTGAGATGTGTGGTTTGTAGGAAAGATGAAGATGGACCCATTGGAGAAGCTTTGAAGATCTAAGTCTCTGTTTATGTATTAGCTCATTTAACGTTTTCATGCATTAAGAGAAAGATCAAAGGTCTGTGTCTTAATTAAGTAAATTATCGTTATCAGGTAATATAAGTTGATACATGATAATTAAGTATTATCAAAATTACTTGCCTTATGGCTTAGACATCCTCTTTTAAAATTGAGGTCTGTGCTAAGCCAGTCCAGGAGCTTGTCACTGAGACAGACGACCTGGGTTTGGTCCCCAGGATCCACATGTAGAAGGGAAAGAACAGACACCCACAGATGGTCCTTTGACCCACACACACCATGAAGCATGTGTGCCAAAGTACATCCTCATACACGCAAATAAATAAATGCAATAAAAACTGTAGTCAGGGTGCTGAACGGTGGCTTACTTAATGGTCAGTACATAAACTTGAGGACCTTAGTTTGGATTTCTAGTGTCCATGACACACACAATCCTGAAGCTTCCTGCCCTTCTAGACTTAAAGTCCCATTAGCTTTACTTTCAGTGAAAGACCTTGTCTCAAAAACAAACAAACAAATAAACAATCAAGCAGTAAAGAGTGGCATGTAATAGAGCGAGGGACATACACACACATGCTACGTACAGATACACGCAAACCGTGGTCCTAGAGAGAATACGGCGCCTGTAATTGTCCAGCTGCAAGAATTCTCATAAAGTTAACATGGCACAGATCTCAGAAGTCAAGAGGTTGGTTGATTGACAGTTTGACCTGCTGATGCTCTTCTGTGCATTGCTTTGGAAAGAAAAGAGATTGAGACAGAAGACTGTTAAACACTGGCTGGAGAGTAAGACAAAGTCTTCACTCAAGCTCTCTCCTAAATGCTTCTCCTTTGCTCTTGCTCTTGGCCCCATGGTGGAAGGGGAAGCAAACAGGCCCCTGGCTACCTCCAGGCTGGGCTGGAGTGTGTAGACTGGAGTGTGCAGACCACAGTGGGACAGGACCTCCTATGTCTGACATCAGCAGGAGAGCTGCTTCTCTAGGGTTCTCTCTGGCCTGTGCCCAGGGGACCGAGATGGCTCAGTCCAGGATTTCGAGAAGGAATCATTCTGGAGTCCCTTCGTCTTGTGTTTGAAATTGTGTTCCAGCACTGGTGAGATCACACCATTGCTACTGCTGAACCTGATAACTCAAGTTCAGTCTCTGGTGCCCACACTGTGGAAGGAGAGAACTGATTCTTATAATCATCCTCTGACCTCCACATATGCACTGTGGTGTGTGCATGTTCGCACACCACGACACACATATGCACACTTGCACACACAACACATACACCCATCCGCCATACTCACACGCCACACACAATATGATGGTGAAAGACACGGTGTTCCATCAGCCATTTGTTCTTTTCTCTGAATGCTTTCATTTTTTTAATGGGTATTTTCTTCTGCAACATCATCTGCTTCACTTTCTTTGCCTCTGTATGTGATCCTCAGTAATTCTCATCCTTTGAATGTGTTCCTACCAGGACTTATATTTCAAATCACAGAATATGTCTTTGATAATCTTATACTATATTATTTGTAGTTTGTTGTTTGATTATGAAACATATTAGTCACAGTGATTCTAAAGTTCCCCTTTATTAATGACTATGTCTCAATTCCCTGTGGGTCTGTTTCTGAATTTTCTTTGGATTTTTGGCTCGTTCTTATTTTTGTAAGCATAGCTGATTCTCATGACTACGGGTGATTATTTATTAAAAACACAGAGATAGTATTTAGCTGTGGCTGATGTTACTTTCCTCTGTAGCAGGGCACTTTGATCCAGACAGGGGTTAAATTGTCCCCAAGATGCCCTTCAATTTTTCCTGAGCCCTAGTCATTTTCTAGCTCAGGCCCTTGGGGATCCTGCTAAAAGCTTGGGTTGTTACCAGGACCTCGTCCCTCTTGAAGGCCATGAACTCTTAATTTTTCCCTGTGTGGCTTTGTGAAGCTGGAATAAGCCCTATTCAGTTCTTGAGTTTTTCCACCATTCGTGGTGGAATCATCAAATGGGTTAAGGACAGGTCAAATGTCAGCTCTTCACAGTATTAACCCTTAAAGTCCAGGAGCCTGACAGGCCTCCGATGGCTGTGAACACAACCTCACTCATCAATGGTGTTCTTTCTTAGTTAGTTTAGTCCAATCTAATCTCATCTGCTTTATAGGAACAGAAGCTAAAGGGCTTCCAACCCTCCCCTGATCCTTAATGCAGCCTTCTAATAATGTGAAATGGCACACTGTGTGTCATCCGGGTTGTCACCCGGGTATTAGAAATTCTTGATGAAGCTCTTGGAGATTTCTTTCTATAGTTATAGCAAACACACACACACCCAGACACACACAGACACACACAGAGAGAGAGGGAGAGGGAGAGGGAGAGGGAGAGGGAGAGGGAGAGGGAGGGAGGGAGGGAGACAGACACGCGCACACACACAGTGATGTCATGTATTCATGCTTGAGACAGCTTATGTATTTTACTTATATGATTGTATTTAAGCTTTACAACAGACAGCCAATGTCAAACATTTCAGTTAAATTCTCCAGGTGACTTATCTGTGGGCTTATTTAGTGAAAGGATTGTGTGTGTGTTAATTTGTCTCTATTCAGGGAACCGAACACTCGGGGAAGCGGGTATGAGGCATGAGCACGGGGGAGCAATTTGTAAATGTGGAATTCAGATTAGGGGATTGGGTTATCAGCTAATTATAGAGAAGAAGAAAGAGAATGATCAATTTTGGTCACACTGAGGGAGGGTGACTCACCTTGTATATTAGAAAAAACCTAATGTTTCCCCAGGTTACTACGGAGCACAGAGCATTAGCAGCGAATCTCCTTCAGGAGGGAGGAAAGGACGCCGGACACGGTCAGATGTTTCCCAAGGTACAGAAGCAAACACCTCCTTGCCCTGTATGGGGCACCAACAAGAATTCAAAGAAATTATTCCATCCAAGCCTCATTTGGAGAGCCAGTGAGCTTAGGTGGGTTGTTTACTGTTTTCTGTTTTGTTTTGTTTCCGGGACTCTCAGGAGCAGTGCACTATGGACTGCTTAGGCCGTCATCTGCTCCGTAGGCCTCACTCCTGTCTTCTGTGTTCTCAGAAGGAGGGGCAGGGCCTCAACTCCTCTATATCCTTGAGGGGACTTGAGGTCTCTGGCCCCTCCTCTGCAGCAACTGTTAACTGCCTGCTTTTGGGAGGGCAAAAGCATCATGGAACCCCCACCCCCCACCCCCAGCTTCATGATGTAGACCTTGGTGGCCCCGATCTTGTGTGAGTCACCTGCCAGTAGTCTCGGCCGCAGACAGCTAGAGAGGGCAGCAGCTGTGTTATGCTGGAGGACAGTGTCCACCACTTCTTTAAGGGGAGCGGAAGAGAAGACGGCAGACTCAAGAAACAGCCTAAAAGTAGAAGTGGCCAGCACATTCTCTTCCTTCTGTCCTGCCCAGTCTATGTGGATGGCTGACCAAGTGCCAGTAATGCACCAAGCCTGTGGTTACAGCCTTACTTTTTTTTGAAGCCCCGGGAGATAGTTCCTCTGCTGGTCCCTGTTTTATAGTCTTGTCCGCTCATTAGTAAATAAAGCCTTGTCCTTAATGGAGCGATGTGGTGAAGCATCAAGTGGACCGAGAGCCATGCAGGCGGACCATCGAGGTCCCGGAACCCAGATCAAGCTGCGCTTCAGATTTTAACTAGAAGACAACTGGCCCACAAGGTGGTGTATGAGTGCCACCTGGACAGGGACCCCACTGAGAAAGGAGAGGTGAAGACAGGGAGCAGCCAGGGTTACTCCGGTAGGACACAGTGCACAATAAACCCATTCACTAGAACAGAACTGGTGAGAAGCAAAAGGGAGGGTAGATTTGAGATTTCAGGGTGAGAAAGGTCCTTGTCCAGCCAGAGTTAAATGTGGTAACTGCTCTCTCCTGCTCTCCTGACCACAGTAGTCAAGAATCTCTCACGCCCTAGCTTTCTGCTTCCTCTTAAAGCTGGCTTATCTAGCTTTGTGATTCCTCCTTTCTCTCTTTTATCCTCTGCTCTCCACCCCTCCTACTTTACTTTCTTTATTAAAATGTTTTTTTAATGTGCACACCAAGTATAGCATTGAGCTTTTAGGGTACACAGACTGGTTTCTTCAATTCTGTTGCTCCTGGCTGATACGTCTGCTGTGTTTTGCATGCTGAATATGAGTGAATGAAATAGGAACTTGGGGCTGTTGGGTCAGAAATAAGTCTAAGTGACTGTCATCCAAAGTGACAGAAGGGGACAGCTGCCGTTGGTTGTAGGAATCAAGTGATTCTCTTCCTCTTTCTCTTAAAATTTCCATGGCGAGATGGCTCAGTCAGCAAAGCAGTCGTCTTGCAAGTCTGAGGACTGGTTTCGATCCCTGAACGTGCAAAGGGATTCCTGTGTCTCTGCTTACATGTCAGCCCCGTTTGACAGAGACAGGAGGATCCCCCAGGGCCTGCTGGCCAGCCAGTCTAGCCGAACTTGGCAAGTTCTAGGCCCGAGTGGCCTTCTTTCAAAACACAAGGTGGATAGCTCCTTCGAAGAGACAGCTTGGGCTGCCATTCAGGGCTCATAAAAATGCATGCACATGCACACACACACACACACACACACACACACACACAGATGCATGCACACCCACATACACACACTTGCATGAACATGCATAGACACACATGTATACACACATGCATTCGTGCACAGTGCATGTACACATATTCATGCACACACATATATGCACACAGACATACATATACATGCACACAGACACACACATGCATGCACATATATTTGCACAAACACACACAGAGGCATGTATGCATACATACTCACATGTGGATTTTAGTATATTTTCCTCCAAGGAAAATGGCCAACTGCACAGCTGTATATTTTGAGATGGTAATAATGGCAGAAAATAACATATCATGTATCGAGAGTTTCTCTATTTCCCATAAGAAGTTTTCATTTCTTTTGGTTATTGATTTTTAGCGCTATATGCCTAAGTAACTGATTGATAAGGTTCTGCTTGACACAGGTTCTGATGAACTCTGGAATACCCTTCCTCCAAAAAAAAATAAAAATAAAAAATAAAAAAAAACAAAAACAAAAATCTACCCTGGACAATGGAAGGGGACGAAATCAAGAAATCCCTTTATGGAGGGACTCGGCTACTTCATTGGGTGGGACGTGAGAGAGCCCCTAGCAATGGCTCTTCCTTTGGGAAAGCAGATCAGAAAAGCAACCAGCATGAATTCAGAAGTGGAGCCATAGAACAGAGGCACGGCAGAGTTCGTTAATTTAGCTGTAGATTGAGATGTTTTATATTAGGAGAGAAAGGACAATAAAAACAAGTTGCTGCCTCACCTAGAATCTAACGTGACACACTTACGGATTATGTCTATGTGGCCGTTAGCCAGTAACCACCCTCCCTAGAGACTCATTGTATAGTGGGGGAAGTCAGAGGCCCCAGCGTGGCACTTTGTCAGGTTTTGGAGGGAGATTTGCACTCCGGCCATTGTGTGTCATTTGACTGTCTCTGCTAATGCAGCAGTGTTCACATGCGCTTCATTTCTTTAAAGCTCCGGGGACCAGGATGGAGTTGATTCTATCTGCAGCTTGGTGACAAGCCCACTGTTTAGGAAAAATAAATATTTACTGTAGTATTTATTAGTTCTTGGCCAGTCATAAATTAAAGCTATGAAAGAGTTTAAGTAGCTTTTCCCAATCCCCAGGATTTATGGCTCCCTCGAGTGAAGGTGGGCACCCGTCGTTCCCTAAGATGGCGGGGCTTAAGGGATTTTAGCTTCTCCCTCCTGTCTAGCTTTGAAATGCGATGTTGATGGCGGACTGGGGACCAGACTGTTTGTCTAAATCCCCCCTTTTCTCTTAGACTCCAAATTTTAGATTTCATGGACGGATAACAAAAGTTAGTGAGCGATTTGGGACCATACTACATAAAAATGTGTCAATAGTTCAGGACGACAGATAGCTAGCTCCCCCGTAACCAAGCCCACCTGCAATTCTTTTATAGTCCCGCAGCATAAGCCGTTCTGAACAGATAATCAATTCTCTCACACAGTGACGTTAGCTCATCAAGGAGAACACTTTCCAAGCAATACTAGGGGAAAAAAGAAGTGCATGTGATCTTTCCAAACTTCAGAACTTTCCAAACTTCAGGCCGCTCATGAAAGCTAGGCCTGACTTCTCTGCCTTCATCAAGGGAAGAGCAGGAGGCCCCACTACTGCAGCCAGGAGAGCAGAGATCTTCCCTGGCCTGCCCACGTGCATTCTTCTCTCACCTGCAGGCCACGCCCCTCCTCTCACGTGCATGCACATAGATTTTTCATAGTAGTCTCCAGTATATTTGAGTATTGGTTCTGGCTAATGTTCTCGGAGTTTTGCTCTTCAGTGCAGTTGGAGAAAACTCGCTTAACTTTTACTCAGATGACATTTCAGGTCGCTACGGCAACCTGGTAATAGCAATATCAGGTTTGTTCTTCTTCAGTAGCTTTCTATGTTTCGGTGAGTTAAAAATACACTTCAGTTTTGAAACTAGAACTTCTAAATGGCATCAAGGTTTCGCTAAAAACACTGTTATGACTTAAATGGTTTTTATTGGCCCAGATTTTTTTTTTTTTTTTTTAAACAGTC
This sequence comes from Micromys minutus, assembly GCF_963924665.1. Classification (NCBI taxonomy): domain Eukaryota; kingdom Metazoa; phylum Chordata; class Mammalia; order Rodentia; family Muridae; genus Micromys; species Micromys minutus. Next base: position 78,512,996 of record NC_137975.1, on the reverse strand, counting down.
AGTTAATCCGTTTCTTTTTCTCATCTGGTACAAATACCATGAGGACTTTTACATTCCTTTTTTCGGTGCGGCGCACACATTAGTCATGGCTGCCACTGGAGCAGTTAGTGCGATTCAGATTCAAACAAAAGCCATCCACATAGTTCTGGAACTTTGGGAGGGAACAGGCAGTGGGCTTCATTTGCTGGCACTAGGGACCCGATAGTGAGCATGACAAGATCCCTGGCTTATGAGCTGACATCTGAGGATGCTGATGAACAACTGATGTCTCTCTGTTCTAGTCCAACCATCTTCTTGCTTTTGGAACCACTGATTCCATATTTTGCAAATGGTTGTGAATGTGATAAATATAAGCCAATTTTAAAATAATTTATTATTTGTTTTTAATGTTCATTTGGTGTTTGGCCTACATGTATGTCTGCATGAGGGTGTCAGATCCTCTGGTACTGGAGTTATAGACAGTTGTGAGCTGCCAGGTAGGTGCTGGGATTTGAACTCGGGTCCTCTGTAAGAGCAGCCAATGCTCTTAAATACTGAGCCATCTCGTCAGCCCTGTAAGTTCGTTTCTTAATATGGGTCAAAGATCAAATTGGAAGATGAATGTCTGTCAGAAGTGAGGAAAAGTCTCAGCTTGATGGAAGCCCCAATTCCTTAGAAACCATCAGCCTTTCAGTTTTAGTATAATATCAAACAAAGACTATCCACAGCTATCTGAAAATGCTGCTGCCTGCTTTCTCATTTTGCAACTTTGTATCACCATGAAAATAGATTTTCTTTATACACTTCTGCTGAGCAAGATATGTTGGAGGATTAATAATCGCCCATAGAAAATTCAGCTGTCTTCTATTAAGCCAGACATTTCCCCCCACGAATAGAAAACAATGCCCTTCTTGTTACTAAATGTTTTGAGAAAATCTCATTATTTTTATGTTTGCAAAATATTATAAAATATCAGTTTAGCTTGTAGTGGCTGATAGTTAAAAACAAATTAAATTATTTTGTGGGTAATATTTTAAAAGATGTAAATTTTTTGTGCTGTATGTATTGGTGTTTGTCCTGTATATATTATCTGTGAATCACTTGCATGAACACCAAGGAGGCCAGAAGAGGGCATCAGATCCCTTGCAACTGGGGTTACAGATGGTTTCCCCTGACACATGGGTGCTGGGAATCAAACTGATGTTTTTTTGTAAGAGGAACCAGTGCTTTTAACCCCTGAACCATTTCTCCAGTCCCCTGATGCATTATGTTTCCATGAATTAACATTCATAAGCATCTCTAAGAGCTGCTCTTAATTTCTATAAATCTTGTAAAGAGAATCTCATAGGACTCATCAGTGTTTTTAAAATGTACTTAGTAAAAGTATCCTGAGATGAACCAGTGGTCTAAAGAAACTTCTCAAGAAACCTAACTTCCAGCAGGTTGGAAGTACAGAGTCAGTATTTGTGTTGATTAGATTTATGGGGTCCAGAAGCTTTTTGCTCTGTATGAGGTAAGGTTTAGGAGGTACCACTGTGACTCTGTAGTGGCTCAGAGCTAACATAGGTTTAGTCCAGTATACTGTGCCTAGGGATAAAGACAAAGGCTTAACTGGGCAGGGCCATTTTCAGTGTCTCATCTTCAATGTTCTATCCCAAGTTCATAGAATCCTCTATGTTCTGGGTTCCTGACCTCAGCTACTGATGATGGGACATTTTACCACCATTCCATGAAGTTCATTCTTTACAGAGATGCTTCTTTGGGCCCCCAACATGCCCAGCCTGTCAGAAATGCCTATCTGACTCCTTGTCTACCTGGACATGAAGAACGAAGCCCATCCCACTTTCTCTTCTACAGGGAGCCACACCACCCCAGCTCCTCAGTCTGGAAGTGTTCTCAAGGTCACAGATGGAATCTTCTCCTCCTCCAAAGCCCGAATGTCCTTAGCATTCTCAGAGATAATGGCACTGAACCCATCGGTCATCATTTCTCGTCCTCAATTTTCTTTTTCGGCTTCATGCAATTTTATTCCCGAGTCCCTGCTCTCCCTTCCTAGGGAGGCTTAAGTGGCCCTATTTAGAACCAATTTTCAGCTAATATTCGATGCATTCTTTCAAAATAACCCAACCATTTTGCTCTAGAGGCTTTGTGCTTTTGGATTACGTAAAACTAGAGGCCTAGAAATTGAGTGAAATGATAGGGGTGTGTGTGTGTGTGTGTGTGTGTGTGTGTGCACGTGAGAGAGAGAGAGAGAGAGAGAGAGAGAGAGAGAGAGAGAGAGAGAGAGAGAGAGAGAGAGAGAGTGTCTCATGGTTTGGGGGACAAATAGAAAATCTTTAGGAACTAGTGGAAGGCGTTTGTTTCTGAAGAGTTAATTTAAGGGTGTAATTTAGTCATTAGTGGAAAAAGGCAGAAAGCTGTTGCTCTTCCGCTATCACACTGGGCCTCATCGGTGAGGGTGGGCTGCAGGAGTCAAGAAGGCCTGGATTTTTCTGGAGATTGCTTTCTTCCAAAGTCCCTTTTTGTGCCCTCCCTATCTCTGCCCCTACCTCCACTGTCTGTAAGCTGATCCAGCTCAGATGGGTAGGTCACAAGAACCATGCAAAGCTTCTCTTACAAAAGAGATTTTCATTTGTGCTTGACAGGGTAGACCGAAGCTCGTAAGTCATAAGTCACAATAGCTTTGTTTTTCTTCTTAAAAGGAGAAAGCCACAGTGCACCTGGTATTTCATTGAATGATTGACAGACAGAGGTAGAGGACTGTGTGCATGTGTGCTTGTGCATACACAGTCCTACACACACACACACACACACACACACACACACACACACACACACACACACACAAACTGAGGAAGGGGAAAGGAAAGCATTTTAAAGATGAAGCTTTTAAGTGCACTGCTTGGTTACCAGGAACCGCTGTGCTAGAACAACAGACCGGCCACTGTTCCTTTTCCATGCAGTTATTTGGTCTTTTGTTTGTCTGCTTGGTTTTTTGGTTGTCTGTTTTGTTTTAGTTGATGTTGTTGTTTTTGTTTATTTGTTTTGCTTCTACTCTGAAATTTCATTCTTAGTTAGCTTCTGTGAGGCCAAGTATTAGATGATGAAACTTACCTCTCATCCCATAATGTTTGAGTAAATGGACCATCTTCAACATGGGGTGTGGGGTCTTGGTGGAGTCTTTGGAGCTTTGTAGGGGTTAGAGGAGGGGTTTTAGTTGGCAGCTTGAGAGTTGGTTGGGTTAGGGAGTTTGTATGAGCTGGAAACTGGGATCCTCCTTAGTGACTAACTGAGGTGCAGCCCCAAAGAGCAGAGGCTTAAAGATGCCTTAGTATCCCTTGCAAATATGCAGTGTGCTCGTTTATGTTGGAGTCAGTTCAGGAAGCTATGACAAGGTGGCCTAGGTTTGGGACGAGAGACTGGTATATTTCAGGCTTCTGGAGCCCAGAAGTCTAAGTTGGGGGTACAACATGGTCTACCTCTGGTAGAGATATCTTTATTGCTTGTAGACTCCCAACCTTTTTTTACTGAACATGGTTGTGAGAGAGGGAGGCCCTTGGCACTGGTTCTTTGCACAAGGACAGAGCCCTCATGACCTAATTACTTCCCAAAGCTCCCACCCCCCAGATACCAGCACATCTGTGGGGCAGGGCAGAGTTTCAACATTTGAGTTTTGAACACACAAGCATCCAGCCCACTGCAATGACTATAACAGACTGCAAGCTGTTCTCACTCCCCGCTGGTTATAAGGTGGCTCAGAGGATTGAGGTTAATGGCAGTGTCGCGCAGAGCCTGGGTGTGCTGGCTTAAGCCTTTTATCTGTGCATTGGGAAGGCAGAGGCAAGGAGGTCTTTCACAGCCTCTAATGTCTGTAACACACTTGCCAAAACTGTAGTGTTACACAACCAGAAGCAGAGAGCAGTAAGGTGGGACAGGGAGTCCAGACGTGCCTCCCTTCGTCTACAGCCATCTCCATTTGGCAAAGCATCAAACGCTGAAGAAAGCGATGAACAAGGCAGAGGGCATGGCGCTCATTTGGCTCAGGATTGCCTCAGCCTCCCCTGTGTGTCCACACTCTGTGTTTCGTCCCCAGTTTTGGGAAGAATGGCTTGGCCACAGCATCACTCTGGAGTCTGTCTTCAGCACCACCATTTCCACAACAGCATCCTTCCAGGCTGGGCAGATGGGAGGCCATTTTTCTTCTGCTGTCTTCTTCATTTCTTTCTTCGGTGTTGTAATGTTTACCTGTAGAGGTCTTCGAAGGTAAAAGCGTTAGTCTCAGTTTCTATTTTTTGGGGGGGTGCTAACATTGTACATCACGTTCTGACTTTTCAGTCTGTTCTGTCCCCAGGGACCTTCCGGTCAAGTCAACGATACATCACATTTCATTTGTATGTCGTGTTAAGCATTGTGCAGTTTTATTAATTCTCTGCTCCTTTTTTTGGGGGTGATATGCAGAGACAAATTGAATTCTCTGTCATCCTCATGAATGTTGACTTGTCAAGGATATATGAGCATTAACAAAGTATAAAATGAAAGGAGACAGTGGTCTGCAGCGGGAGGCTAACTAGAAAGAAGTTTGGAATATGTATTTTCCCCAGTAATGCAGAGTTTCATGATCATCCGTATAGGGAGCCTCACAATCCGCTCAAGACACCACAAGACCAAGTTCTCAGTGCTTACGTACATTTATTTTCCCTCGATGGGCAGGAGGCAGGGCTAAGGGACAAGGACAGGAGGTAGAAGGAGAGGGAGAAGGGTCGGGACATTGTCCCAGACGGGAACAGAGGACTGCTTCTGGACAGAGCAGGCACACGTGACCTGTAGGCAAATGGCCATTTATGACGGTAAACTGGGAAGCCTGAGTGAGGGTGAGGCGTCTAATTTTGATCGGGCGTGCCAGTTAGGTGATCACTGGACGTGGGTACTGTGCCAGCTGGACCTGGTGTTTGGACTCAGGAGGATGAAGAGGCCAAAAGGGGATAGACCTTGGCGGCTGGCCTCGGGAATCTAATGGTTTTTGGCTAGGTAATACGGGAGGTCAAAGTCTGCCAGAGCCATGGCTGCCGTGCCCGTTGTACCTGCCGTGCTCACCATGCCCACCATACCTACCATACCACCATGCCCACCATACCCACCATACCATACCACCATGCCCACCATACCCACCATACCATACCACCATGCCCACCATACCCACCATGCCCACCATACCCACCATACCATACCACCATGCCCACCATACCCACCATACCCACCGTGCCCACTATGCCCACCATACCCACCATGCCCACCATGCCCACCATACCCACCATACCCACCATGCCAACCATGCCCACCATGCCCACCATACCCACCGTACCCACCATACCCACCATACCCACCATACCCACCGTGCCCACCGTGCCCACCATGCCCACTGTGCCCACCATGCCCACCATACCCACCATACCCACCATGCCCACCATGCCCACCATACCCACCATGCCCACCATACCCACCATACCCACCATGCCCACCATGCCCACCATGCCCACCATGCCCACCATACCCACCATGCCCACCATACCCACCATACCCACCATACCCACCATACCCACCATTCCCACCATGCCCACCATACCCACCATGCCCACCGTGGCCACTGTGCCCATCATGCCCTGGCATCCCAGAATTTCGGAGAATGCCAGCCTGTCCCCGGTAGTTGGCACTCTGCTAGGCTGTGTCCTCTCCAGGGCTGCATCTCCACTTCCTCTGTAGCCGTGACCCGATAGCCTTCTGAACCCAGGGCTTCGCTGCACTTTGGAGAAGTGCACACATGAGCAAACACTCGGCTCCTCATAGCTCTGCTTCCTCACACGTTTAGTGCTGCAGTGATGTCAGAGCCTGGTGCCAGCTTGTCCCCTCTGTCACTATCACTCCTCTCCTCGGATCTTTGTTTATTCATTTAGAGGATCTGCTGAGGGAGTCTAGCTTGCCCTCGAACGTGCAGCCTTTTAACCCCTGGGTGTGGCACTGGGACAAGGAATAAACGCAGTTCTATGTGAAAAGGACCTTTTCCACACGGGCTCTAAGCGGATTATCTCTACCTGAGGTGTAGAAATACATTTAAAGTCACAGTGTACTCTTGGATTCTTACCCAAGGGACACTCGTGCAAGAACACCTGCCTGAGAGTAGTGCTTGATAAATGGTACACACACACACACACACACACACACACACACAAAAACGCACATGCACACGCACAAGCTCAGCCACATGTACTTAGGCACACTAAAGATCACAAGTAACACAATTAGATTACAAATTCCGTAAGACTTCTGACCTACTGTACTGGCCAGAGCTACAGGTTAGTGCGTGTAAGTGTCACACCACTGTTTCTTCCACAATTCAGCTGGAATTCAGAGATGCTGGGCCCACCCCAGGCAATAATAAAACGGTGACCCCGCCACAGGTGGATCCAGCTAGGGGTGCAGACATTTTGACATGGTCGACCTCAGTCTTGGAATCTATCAGTGTCAGCAGCTGAAGGTAAAGGTTTATTCTGTTTATTTGGATATGAGTAAAGATACATGCGCTCTGAAACACACTCCATGGGGTCGATTTATTTTGGGTGCCCATGAGTAGTGCTGAATGTCAGATCCAGGGCCTCCTGGGTGTTAAGCAGGAGGGTTACAACTGAGCTACAACAGCAGCCCCAAAGTCTGGCTTCTTAATGCTCATTATAAAGTACAAATTTAAAGACAGGGAGAAATTTATATTTTACAATGAGTGTAGGAGCTATTTATCTTGAATATTGCTGAAATCCTCCTAGGGTCTTCATAGTCCCTTACGATGTTTACAACTCACAGTGTTATAAAAGAGAAGGAAAAGACTCCGAGGTTCCCACTGCAGGACTGAAGTACTGATAAACTTAAGGAAAACACTGAAAAGATGCAGCATCGCTTTAAAAGGCAACAGGAAGTGAACATAGATTGGCTCACACTCTTAAGAATTCAAGGATCCAAGGGACTGGATAGGCAGGGCTCCCTTCCCAGACAGCACAAGTAAATTGCTCTCTGCTGTTCCACATGGAAAATACTTTTGTAAAGGGTGGAAGGGAGGAATTTCCAAGTGTGTTTTATTTCCCACTTTTCCACTCTCCTTCTCCCACCGATTGTTGCTGACTTCCTGCATTCAGCTCGGGATGACTGTTCTTGTCAGGTCACTCAGCCAGAACAGCAGCTGTACCCGGCCCTTTCCTTCCACACTCAGAGATGTCTGGAACTCTTCCATGGCCTTTGTCACCACTGGCAAGCTGGCTGTATCTTAGGTCCTGTGCTCTTGGCTCCCTGATTTCTTTCTTTTTTCTTTTTAAAATAAAATCATCACAATTATTTATGTATGCATGTAGGTACATAGGTATGTATGTACATATGGATGTACATATGTATGCATGTGTGTATGTACACATATATGTAGGTACATATGCATGTATGTACATGTATACGTGTATATGTATGTCTCTGTGTACATGTTTGCATGCATGCATGTGTACATGTACATGTGTATGTGCATGCGTGTATGTATGTGTATATGTACATATGTATGTATGTCTGTACATATGCATGAACATGTGCATGCATATGTGTATGCATGTGTGTATGTACATATGTGTGTACATGTGTATGCATATGTGTATGCATGTGTATGTACATATGTTTATATGTATGTACATACATATGCATGAACATGTGTATGTATGTACACATGTATATGTGTGTACATGTGTGTACATGTGTATGCATATGTGTATGCATGTGTGTATGTACATATGTGTGTACATGTGTATGCATATGTGTATGCATGTGTGTATGTACATATGTGTGTACATGTGTATGCATGTGTGTATGCATGTGTGTATATACATATGTATGTACATGTGTATGCATATGTGTATGCATGTGTATGTACATATGTGTGTATGTGTGTATATGCATGTGCTACTGTGTGCATGTGAAGGTCAGAAGAGAATTGATGGATTCTGTTTTTGTCTTCTGCGTGGCTTGGTGATCAGACTCAGATCCTCTGGCCTGCCACCAAGTATCCTTACCCACAAAGTGACCTTGCCAACCCCTCCCTTTGTCTTTGTTATTGACCAGCCTGGGTAGTTTTCTTTCTTCCTTTCCTGTTAATTAAGTTTTTGCCTGCTAAGCATTTCTTCCTATGACGATTTTGACTTAAGAGAAAATTCATATGCCTTACAGTTCTAACTTGAATGCTGCTTGAGATGGAACCTGGGGTCCTGTTCATGCTTGACAAGTACTCTGTCACTAAGCTCAACTTGGATCGCTTCTGCTTCAGAAGCTTTCAGTTCAGCAGGTCTCAGAAGACTGACAAAGGTTCTGTGAAGATCATTAGAACGTTTCCCACCTCCCCAAAGAGAAATGATGTATCTGCTAATGCTTACTCCTTCCCCATCTTTCCCCAGTGTCTAAGTCATTAATCTAGATTTCTCTCCTTTAGATTTCATAGAAACAGTAGTCACATGATCTGTGACCTTTGTGTCTGTGTTAGACAGCGTGCGGTTTTCCAGGCTCGTTCCTGACTGTCTGTCACAGCATTGTGGATACTTCCTTCCTTACTGAGTTGGTGACCCATTTTGGATTCTTTTTGGGGGGTCCATCTATCAATTGAGGAGCACCTAAGATGCCTCTACTTTTAAGCCATTGTGAACATACTGCTGCGAACATTCTTGTGTATGTTTGTATGTACCTAAGTGTCAAGTGATAGAGTAATTCTGTGCTGAATAGTTTGAGGTGCTGTCACCCCATTTTCCTCATTGCGTGTGGGTGTGCATGCGTGTGTGCACGTCATGCTTGGGTGTCTTTGAGACAGTCTCTTTCAGTGGCTCTCAGCCTTCCTAATGCTGCAACAGTTTAATACGGTTCCTCAACAGAAAATTATTTTTGTTGCTACTTCACAACACTGATTTTGCTATCATTTTCAATTGAAATGTTAATATTGTTGGAAGTTTTCCAAAGGGATCAGGACCCACAGGTTGAGAATCATGGTGTTAGGCTAAACCGGCTGGCCCAGGAGCCACAGGGCATCTTCTTCCTACTTTCCGAGGGCTGGGATTACAAACGTATGCCACAGTACCCAACTGTCTACATGCCTTCTTAGCATCAAATTTGGGTCCTCATATTTGTAAAGCGAGTACTTTATTGATTGCGGTATCCCCCCAGCCTTGTAAAACCTCTCTACGGTCTTCTCTGCTGCCCAGCACATGTGGTTGCCTGTCACTGTTTTGGCTGTCCTAGTGGGTGCAGAGCACGTGTGCCTTGGGGGGAGGGGTCACTTTAGCATCCTGCCTCTCTCCCTCTCACACAGGCTTCCCTTTCGCGGTGTGCTTATCCCTGTGACGTCTCTATAGTACCGAGTGATAATTGTCTGTTAACTTTATCTTCCCTATCAGTGTGTGAATTGGTTCAAGAAGGTACTAAAGTATTTCCTGTGGCATCTCCCGCATGAACACAATGCCTTGCCCAGTTATTTTGGCCCCATTCTTTACCCTCCCTTTAGACGTTAGGTCCAGCCTTCAGAGACTCCGTTTCCTCTTGAGCCCTAGTGCGGCAGAATGACAGGGTCCTTCCTACCAATGTGTTTTTCAGCTGATACTTTCTGTTAGGGGTGGACACAGAATGCCTAGCCTGTGTTTGACTTCTAGGATGTGATAATTTCCTCTGCTGCTGTGCTGTTCATAAGTTCACCAGATATTATTTTTTAAAAACAGCCTGGGTGACATTAAGGAAAATCCAGTAACCATTACTATTTTAATGTTCTCTTTAGTTTGTAATGGTGACTTTGATGAGTTCTGTCACGTGCTCTGACCATATTCGCTTCCTCCATCCCTTCCTCCCACATCTTCTCCTTTTTCTGCTCTTCCCCAATTAAGTCAGCTTTCCAGTTCCATGTCGTGTGTGTGTGTGTGTGTGTGTGTGTGTGTGTGTGTGTGTAACTCCAGCTCCACACAAGAGAAGCATGTAGCATTTGACTCTCCATGTCTGACTTTCTTTTATATCATGCTCTCTTAATTTCGTTCCTTCTCTTTCCTGTGAATAACATATGATTTTGTCTGAATGAAACTCCGTTGTATATATATGACATTCTTCTCATGTGTACATCTGATCATGAACATCCAGGATAACCTATCTGACTTGAAAGCAAGGCTGATTGAGAAGCCTCTGTTTCTTTTCTAAAGTAATGCCAGTTACACACACTAGTCTCAAACACTTTTAGACATGGCCTGGAGTCAAGGTCAGGGTCATGAATAAAGTCTGTGGATTTGAGAAATTCTGCTGAGTGTGGACAGTTTTGTTAAAGATGCAGGAGACAATTGATTAGCATCAGAGCTGGACAGACAGGGACTGGTACTACAGAACAAAGCTGGATGCTGAATCAAACATAATTAGAGACCTTAAATATAACACTGGATTAGAAAGTACATCCAACTTCAGAGTTGACTCATATTAAATTATAATGTGTATAAATATGGATTCAATGACATATTCAAATTAGTTCTTTTGAGTGATTCTTCCCCGAAAATATTTGATCTCAGCATCAGCATTTGGATGCTTTTCTCCCTGTTATTTTTACTCCTCTAAAGGTTTGTCTTCACATTTTTTCCTACATGGAATGAAGCTATGATTAGATTAGAGAGCCCTTCCCTTACTCTGTGGTGTTTGCCATGACTTCTCTGAAGTGTCTCCAGTCTCTCCTCTGTTTTCACATACTCCTGAGACAGAGAGGAAGAGGGGGAGGGAGAGATGGAGAGAAACAAATGCAAGCTGGAGCCAGATCAGTGAGCCAGAGTGTGCGGGGAGATGGACGTGGCAGATGTTCTTCTCCTGTTTCACACTTGCGCACGCCTGTGCGGCTGCCTGGAATTCCGCTCCCATTTCCCTCATTCCTCTAAGATGTTTCTTCAGCTTTGGTAACAAACGTTAGCTTTAAATAGGATCCAGGAATGAGTACTTAAAAAAAAATGTGCAGACATGCTTAGAATGGTTATGTTACCTTTCTGGTCTGACTGGTAAGGGAGGCTATGGATGCTTTTAACACAGTGGCAAAGTTCAACAGAGTTGTGTCAGATTTGGCAAATTAGTCCTTAAGAGTCTATGTTTCTTCATAGGTAAAATAGCTACATAGATAACGTTATTTTTCTGTGTCTAGAGTTTTCATATGAATACATTTAATGGCATTGAACAAATGGTGGGGGTATAAAAATTGTTCTCTTTCAATACTTGAAAAAATAGCTCAATAACTTTACAGTAAATATGAGTGTTCTTTTGAAATATTCAAGTCAGCTATGTATTTTATTCTATTCATCTTGGCTTAGGTATAACTTACAGCTATGTAGTTTTGGTTATATTTATAAGTATGGTAATAAAATAGGAAGAAAATTTCAACATGTAACTATATAGACTGTATAGTATGATACCCGTGATATGATATACTTGATAAAAATCTACTGAGGTTAGGTGAGAACAGCAAGGAGCCAGTATTATTTTATTTGTGGTATTTAATTTTTATAGGTAATTGGGAATTATTTCTAAGATGTATACATGCATGTATATGTGTGTGCACTCAAACATGCACAAGCCTGTCCAAAGAAAAAAGGTATCATACAACCTTCCTAAAAGTCCATTCTTATTATTGGAAAGAATAAAGTCCACTTTTAAATTAACATAGGTTCTAAGTGGGTGTAACGATTACCCGTGTACCCTCTCCCCTCACTCACCCAGCTTTCCCCCAAAGTTCCCCTCTTTAGTTGTTTGGGGTGTTGCTCAGGCTAGCATGGGCTTACTGTAGAGAGCAGAATGACCTTGGACTTGCAGCAGTCCCCCTGCCTCTGGCTGGAAAATGCTGGGATTATAGGTGTGGCTTCCACTTGTATCAAACGTCGTCTATAATACTCCTCAGCGCAATAGTCAAGGCAGGCTGCTGATACCATTGGCTTACACTTCTTCAGCCTGCCCTGGCCACTTTTTCTTTCTCATGTCTATCTTGTTTGTATTGATTGATTGATTGATTTTATAGCCCAAGGTGCTCTTAGAGTTGAGCTCCTTTTACTGCTACCTCTTGAATGGTAATTTCAAATCCAGGTTACCATGCTTGGACTCAGTAAAAGAAATGGGTGCTGGGGCTTGAGCCCAGGGCTTTATACTTGCTTGGAATCGTGCCAGTCAACCACCGTCCTTCCTAGTGGTTTTTCTTTGTTTCTTTTTTGAGGCACCATCTCACTTGGACAGTGCTCACCTCCAACTTGCTGTGCAGCAGAGCTGACTTTGAACTTTCTGTTGTTATGCCTCTGCCTCCCGTGCTGGGATTTTGGGCATGTGGGTTCTCTTAGCTCGTCCTCAGTTCGGTGTGCTGTTTTTGGGAAATCAGTATGCTCACTGGAAGACACTGTGAAGTCATATGGCCTTTGGATTAATGACAGCTCTGCCCCCACCTCCATCTGAGGACCTCTCTGAGCATCTGTGTGAGCATCTGTGGAGGGCCATCCTTTATCAGTGAAGCCACAGAACAGAGTCTTTTCAGGAAATGGTTTCTTTATCTTGCTATCCTCCCATGGATTTCACTGAAATCTTGATCGAATACTATGTACTTTGTGTTCACCTCTCATCCAGTAACAAGCAGCTGTTTTAAAATAATGTGAATATACCTGGAGCAACCACCTCTTCTCCATCCTTTTCTGACCTGATAGACCCAATGTCATTACTCCGCCTTTGTACATTTGATTTCTCTCCTAGGTGCCTCATGTAGTATGGGTTCTATGGGATATACTATGCTTTAGTTTTAAGTTCATTCTTTCTCTCTTTGCATTATTGCCCTAGTTTATATACATGGTGTGTGTGTGTGTGTGTGTGTGTGTGTGCGTGTGCATGTGTGCATGCATGCATGTCTCCTTATAGGAGTTGCTTCTTCTATCATATGGTTCCCAGGAAACAAAGTCAGGTTAGCAGGCTTGGCATTGAGCAACTTTTGCCTGTTACGCTATATCATAGCCCTGTTTTTAAAGGTAGCAATATTGCTTTATAAGTGTGGTACTAATTACAGTCCTGACCAATGTCTACTGAAAACCTAGCTCATGCCATTAGCCGCTAAAAATTTCTACATAAAATTTGTCTTCTAGTTCACAAGGACACAGATTTGTCATCTTTCCTTTGCTACGACAACATGCCAATCACTGTGTAAGGAGGGAAGACTCATTTTGGCTTATAGTCTCACCTTTGTGAGGTTACTGTGGCTCATGAAGTCTCATTTCATGAACACGTCTCTGTTGCGTTAAGCCTACAACAGCAAACTGTATTGCAGAGGGAGAGTATGGGAGAAGACCCCTTTCACCTCAGGACAGCGGGGCAGCTAAGGAGGATAGAATGGGTAGGTGGCAGGGGTCCCAGTATCCTCTTGAAGGACAGCCTTCCAATGGGCTAACTTCTTCCTGTATGTCCCCCCTTTTAAGGGTTCTACCACATCTCTTTGTTCCAGGGCAGTTGACTTA
>NC_137975.1:78381967-78494467 GCF_963924665.1 Micromys minutus | reverse complement strand
GACTCTGAAGGGCGGAGCTTGGCCACCAGTGTCTGGAGGGGCTGGGTCTTTACACTTTGCAGCAAGCACTTGATTCAGTGGGCCATTTTCTTTGAAGTTGAGCCAGAGTTGAAAGTCTTTTTGAGCAGTTACATGTCTACAGTCAATCTGTGCTCGTTGGAGACTTTCAAGGGTGTACACAGTGGAGTTTACCCATACATGTGAGCATGCTGATGGCATTTCTGAATGTTAAGCATGGCCAGCCCATCCAGCAGGGAAAGAAAGGTCTGTTTGTCCTTATCTGATACTTGTGGTGCAGTCACCGGGCCTCCAGAGGCTGACTGGATACAGCTCTGAGTCACCAGAGGTGGTTCTCCCTTTCTGATAGACATTTCTCTTTCTTCCCATAGGGCTTGTTGAAATATTGGTTTTGCTGTCTTTAACCCACCTAATTTCCCCCCAGATAAGGTAATTTGGGACAGAGATGAGTACTCTTTCTTTTTTTAGGCAGACTGTCAAACCCATAGGGAATAATTATAAGACTAATTCTTCTGTTTAAATGACATCAATTGAATAACATCAGACAGTCAGAGCCTGCATGATTTCACAGCATTTTTAACACCGTGCTTATGAATCTAAATAACATGGCATTTTACTTGTCCTTTTAGAGTATGTCTGTGTCGAAGGGCTATTAAGCTATAGCTAGATTTTTAAAAAATGTGTGTGTGTGTGTGTGTGTGTGTGTGTGTACTTTTGTGTGCCTGTGGTTCTATGCTTTTTGTAGTAGCAGTAGAAGAAGCTTTATGGATTTCCTGCCTGTCAGAAAGATACTGGTCTGCACCAATAGCCAACAAGGACATCATACTTCCTTATCAGATGACAGGGAACTGCTTCCCAGCTGACAAAACCCAGGAAGTCCATCCCACCATTGTCATAAGTCTCAAGCATCCTCTTCTTTCTCTCTCTCTCTCTCTCTCTCTCTCTCTCTCTCTCTCTCTCTCTCTCTCTCATGTAGGTTCATATTTCTACTGACTGGGTTTCTTTACCTAGATGTCCCATGTACTATCTCATCTAAAGTTTCAAAGCTGAAGCTTCTTTGGATTCTTGACCCTTTAGTTGTTAGCGGTACATTTTTACATTTTTAGGTTCAGAGGCTATGTTCTCCCAGAGTCTAAGCTCAGGTGTGGTTTGCTAGTCTGTATGGGTTTCTTATACTGTCCACATCTTCTGCTCCTGATACTTTTTGTTTTTTTTTGAGATGAAGCTTTATGTAGCCTAGAATGGTCTTGAATTAATTCCCTCTATTGCCAAAGATGACTTTGAGCTTCAGCTTTCTCTGCCTCTGTTTCTGGAGTGCTTGGATTGCAGGCACACAGCGCGTCCCAGTGTCGCACAATGCAGGTCTCACTAGTTGGTACAGTAGCCCCTCGTTCACTGTTATTGTCCACACTCCTGGTCAGAGCATACCTGGACTCTGGGGTTAAATACGACAGTTAGTCATCTGTCCACGTTGGGTGATACCTAATTCCATGCCTGGCTTCTGTGCTAAAGTATGCTGACAGAGGACTTAAAGGAGAAAGGGTTTATTTTGGCTTCAGTTTCAAAGTGCAGTCCGTCACGTCTGGACGTCGGGGCACCGGGAGAGTGAGGCAGTGACGTTCCGTCTGTATGTAAGAGACAATGGTGCTCCCTGTGCTGCCCGGCTGCCTTCCCTCGGTTGCAGAGGTTGGGATCTTTGACCCTGAACAAGCTCTGTGCCCAGCCGCAGGGTCTTCCCGCATCTACGAAAGGCAATCAAGGCGATGCCCCATAGACATGCCCAGAGGGCACCTTCCAAAGCCTCCGATTATATCAAGTTGACAATTTACATTTAATTTCTATGGACCTGCCTTTTCCCTATTTCCCTATTCATTGAGTTTAGGCAGGATCAAAGAACTTGAAGAATTACTCTGAGAGTTAAGCAAGTGTGTGGAGTCAGTATAGCTTCTGGTTAGGAGCACACTCAACTCAAATCACACTCTCCCTTGTATGGGTTGAATGTCGATTTCTTTTCTTTTTGTTTGTTTTGTCCCCCCCACCCCCAGAAATTTGGCCATCTCCTTCCTTCAGTTGGTTCTGGAGACATGTTTTAAGAACATTTCCACCCTAGATTTTACATTTTCTGGTTACATAACCGAATATAGTTGCTCACTCTTACACACTCACAAGTCAGCATTTTGTCTGTATATTTTTGTCCTGTTCACTCCTCTATTTGTTTGACTTTACCTAACTTAAAATATGTCATTACCCCCATGGCTGCACTGGACTGAGATCTCTCAGTCAGTGATTATGCCCATAGTCTTTGCTGCCACAGTCTAAATGAAGGAATGAGCTTCGGACCTCTTCCTGAACTTTCAGTATTGGAACTCAGCATTCATCTACACAGACAGTGAGTCCTTGGCCTATTCAGCATCTATTCTGTACCAGTCACAGCAAGACACCTGGAGAGGAATCTTGTAATGATGAAAGTTTCACTAAGGGGAAGGTTGATATGGGGATGATTTGAGTGTCAAGTGTGCCACATGGGCTCGTGTGTTTGAACACTTGCTCACCAGTAGGTGGCACTGTTTTGACAGATTGTGGAACCCTTGGGAGTTGTGTCCCATGCTGCTAGAGGAAGTGAGTCGCTTAGGGAAAGTTTATGGAGGTTCAGGTTTCAGCCTGACCCTAGTTGCTATCCTACCTCAGTTTATGATGCACAGAGATGGAACCCGCTATGCTGTGGCTTCTAGTACGATGGAGTGCCAGCCATCCTGTCCCCCCACCCCCCTTCTGTGATGGAGTATAGTCCTGCAGAATGTGAGCCAAATTTAAATCCTCCTTGCTTTGTTAGGTCACTGTGAGAAGGGGAGCTAATACCAGTTGCTACTGTTCTAGCATGTTCTGCTTTATGCCCCAGGGACTGTCATGGAGAAGCCTTTAGCATCTCCACACAGCAGGATTTTCTTCTGTTCCATCAGGAAGGACTTTCTTCATTATTTTGTAAATGCCTAATCTATTCTTGTCTTTTACTGTTCTTCAGCCAGAATCCCAGTCCCTGCCTGTGCCTGAGCCTTCACTATTCACGATCAAATTCTCGTTTATCGAATTTGTTGGTCCTGCCTTATGTGTGGATTTTTTCAGCTTTGCTGAAGGCTATGCCTGTTCCTGGCCCCGTACCTTCCCGTTTGCCAGTTGTGGGCATGCCTCCTCACCCAGCAGAGGCACAATAGAAGCCCCACTCGGTCATATTACCAGTTTTCCCACCCAATGAATCGAGTACCACTTGCGATTGTTTCCTGTTTCTAATCCGGCATATTAAACCATAGTGCAAACAGCATACTACCCATGCTGCAGGCCACACTGACTTTCGTATTTCTGGGAGCTCTGCTTCTGAGCTACTGTTGGGTTGCGATCTATGGAATCCATGACCCTGTCTGCATCCGTCTACCACGCTTCTGAGAAAGCTCTCAGTGCTGTCTCAGCCTCTGCCGAGCAAGCTGGGCACGTCTTAGTGCAGCATTTTAGGATTGTCTCTGATGGCCAGGGCTATGTTAGCAGCCATCATTCCCAAATGAGTCTTCTGCTCTGGACAAGGTGTTTCGTGACAGCCGTGACTCTACTGCGCATGTGTCCTCAACTTTTCCATGCAGATCTATGCTAACCCCATGACTTCTCTAGTTTAATGTATAGTTTCTCAAGGAAGACATTCCTTCACTGTGGCTCTTCGAACACACCACCCTTTCCCCTTGAGTCTTTATATTATGCTGTGAACCTCACTTGCCGTTTGTCTTTCTTCTAAAGCTCCAGCTCATCTCTATGTTCTTCCAATCCATTAAACTTGAGAGTACGGTAAATAAATTTTATTTTCTTATTTTTCAAAAGAAAGTATTAAACTATGTGAAACAACAGAAGCTGTAATTCTAAATTTATTAATTTAATTAATTCATTATTAATTAAATAATTATTAATTAATTAATTCACTGTGTGTGTGTGTGTGTGTGTGTGTGTGTGTGTGTGTGTTCAGGTTTTAGGACAACTCGTAGCAGTCCTCTGTTCTCTGCTACCACATGAGTTTTGAGGATCAAACTTAGGTCTTCAGGCCAGACAGCAAGTACATTTGTTTGCTAAACCTTCTCCCATGCCCATGACAGCAGGCTCGAGGTAGGATGTGGTATAAGGACTAACTAAACTGAATAGGCCGGATTCAACCCAAGCAACCAGAGAGAGAAAGGGAGAGGAAGGGAGGGAGGGAGGGAGAGAGAGAACTAGAGACATTGTAAATTTATTGTGTGGTCCTTTATAGCTGATATGATGGTGTTGCCCAGTTTTATGAGTATTGCTTTTCGTCCTGCTTAGGGTATCGTTTGTTTCTGTTATCTCAGCAAATCTTCCCAATCACAGACTTTTGGACACAAAGCACACATGTACTTTCCTGAGATAAATAGAGACTTACTGCATTCCGCTCCCAGGTATAGCATTCTGATGATGAGACTTGAGTCACTGGGCTGATTCTCATCTTGGCCATAACATCTGAAGTTCAGGGAAAGACTTCAGCAAAGGAGAACAAGGTTGCTAATGTAACATGAACACTCAGGAACCTCCTACCAAAGGAGAGGGGAGAGGTGTCCAAGCACCATTGTTCTGATTTTTCCCACTGAGATGAAGGGCCAGCCATTTCAGTTGGCCCAGGTAATTAGAAGCTTTGAAAAATAGAAACTAACATTGATAATATCTGAAATATATTTTAGCCAGTGGTTTTCTACATATTTTATTAGTCAGACTTACATGGGTATGTGCTATTGGGTTTGGGCAGCTTGTTTCTGTGCCTTTTAAATTTTATTTTTATTTTTTAGTTTTGAATCAGCCTGTGGGAGGTATATTGGCTTTAGGCCAGGTCAAATGAAGTGTTAGATTTCTACTGAGTGTAAGAGGAAAGGGAAGTGAATATAATTTCTGAGTAATCTGCTGAGAAGCTGGAGTAATAAAACCTCAATATTTAAATTAATTTTTAGTCCCACAGAGTATACATTCTCCCCTCCCACTGCCTGTGTCTGTACATGTATTCACTTTTCATAAAGGTTTCTATTTATTTTTATGAATTCAAATTACTGACCTGGGTCACATAATAGAATCTTAAATATAACCTGACCTAAATATAGTACATAGACTATAGTTGCTATACATTTTTGAGTATATGTCATAATTTGCTAGAATTCTATTATTTCATTCAGTACCATATTCAGCAAGCAAGAGGGTCACAAAACTGCTGAGTGCTGAGGAAATACTGATATCCGTTTTTGATGCAAAAAAATGGATTTTGATGCGTTTTTGACAGGAAGAGTCTTAGAATAGAATTCTGAGAAAATTAGAGCAGTCACTGTTGTCCTCTGAGCACCGAAGCTTCACAGAACAAAAGTAGGGGTTAGAGTAGATGGTCTCCAAGGCCATCGGGGCTGTTTGTGTCCTTCCTTTCTGTTGGGTTTTGTTTACTTGTTTTCATAGAACTTACTACTTAAATTCACTTCTTGTTTCATTCCTCTCTCTTGCAAAACAAAGTTGATGTATAGGAGGTAGAATCTGCCTGCTTCCAGGGACAGAACGACTGCTAATGTGATTGTTCCAGACACCATGCCCTGGTGTCCGTGAAGGCACCAGACTGATCACCCCCCCCCCCCTTTGTTGTGTGTGATAAAGACATTTATTACAGACTGGATCGGTGATAGAATAGAGTCACATGATGCAGCAGTGTGATGGTAACTGTTTCCAACATCTATTCTATGTGAGTATTAAAGACAACCCCATGACAGCAGAGGCCAATGTATTGTCTGCTTTCTGTATGCAGAACACTACATCTGTGGTTGGTTGAGTGCCAGGTCAATTTGATTAGCCCTGCCTTTCGGAGATTAAAACCATGTGACTTACTGGTCACAGAAAGGAGAGCTGTAGCATTGTGTCCAGGTGTGCCACCATGTCCACTGTGTCCTGGAAGCAGATAAGCCTTCCCCTGTGCCTGTTCTTATCAAACGCACCCTTGCTGTCACTCATGGTCTTCAGCGCGCTGCCATGCGCAGTGTATTGCGCATGCGCAGAAGTTTACTACCAGATGTTTCCTGGTGTCGTGACTTAATTAAACGTTGAATAACAATGAAGGCACACATTGGTAGGACGTGTGAAACAGTGTTTACACCTGACAGAATCATCTCACTGTTATGTCTATCAAGGTACAAGAATGCAAGTTGTTGTGCGCCAGACGGAGGTGCTTCCACTGTCTCATTCTTAACATCGAGGCCAGACGGTGCCCACAGAGAGAAATGTTTTTGCAATTGCATTCTCCCCCTTTAACACTCGCTGAGCAGCCCAGCTCCCACTTTCAAACTTTTTTCTTCCTTCACTTGTTTTAGATCCTGATGTCACCCACAAAACACTTCAACTCATGGAAAGCGAACTTTTGGGTTGTCACTTTTTATTGTGTGCATTGGGTCATTCCTTGTCGCTGTGATGGACCAGAAGGAAGCAGCTTTGGGGAGGGGGGTTTCTTTGAATGCACAGTTTGGGGGGCAGTCCTCATGCTGGGAAGTCCTCATGGTGGCTTGCAGATGGGATGGCAGGAAGGTGCGGCTGTTGTTTGAATCTTGGTTGATCAGATGGAAAGTACAGGCTGGAACTCAGCTTGGCTATGACTCACCTCCTCCAGGGAGGATAGTGGAAGTGCTGAGACAGGAGCCCATGGGCTATTTCATATTCCAACATGATACCATCGTATCAGTGAAGTTGAGGGTCCACTGTATGTTTGGTCTGATTTTAACGTAAGTCCTAATTTGTTGTTGCATCTTAGATTTTAAAATGATTCTGACCTATTGGGGTTCACTGGTGTGGTGGATCAAGTCTAGGATCCTTTCGGATGCTATGCAGATATTCTCTGATCAGCCTGAACGATGGTTTTTAAAAAATTCTGATTTCAGCCTCTAGGCCTCTTGTCTAATACATTAGTACCAATGGCCTATTATTGTTAAAGTTTGAAATGAAATGCATCAGCAAGAGAATCAGAGTCCAGCTCATCCATTATTGGCATCCCATTTTAATGTCTAGCAAGCCACATGCTTGGGACAGCCAGGTAGAGAAGTTGAGATATACAAAATTTCTCCCTGTTACAGAAATTAGTAATGGGCATTGATGATTTTAATAATCTGCTTTTAATAATCTGTTCATTCTTATTAAAACATCGTGGATGGATTTCCCACAGGTGGGGGTCAGGGTCTATGGCTAGAAGACCTGATATACATTCCCTGTTTTGGAAGCTCTGAGAGTGCTTCATCGTCTCTAAAGGATGTGCAGTAACATGGGCCACAGTCGTTTTATGCTTCTGAATCTGTATTCTAGCATTTACATATTCTGGCATATGCATATTCTAGCATATACATATTCTAGTATATACATATTCTAGCATTTACATATTCTAGCATATACATATTCTAGTATATTCATATTCTAGCATATACATATTCTAGTATATTCATATTCTAGCATATACATATTCTAGCATATATATATTCTAACACATACATATACATATACATATACACATACACATACACATACACATATACATTTTGTTTGCATATACTTATTGAACAGCTGTATTACTTAGGTGTATCTTTATCAAGTGACTCTGGTAAACAGCAGCCACCAGCTGCTAATTTAGCACAGAGTGAACATCCAAGGCGTCTTCAGTTACAGAATTGCTGTGTAAAATCTCATTGTAGTCAGGATATGGTCCTACAGAAAACCGTCCTTGAAAGCCATGGGGAGCTCAGATGCCTGTCTGGTGGCTGTCTGTCTAAGTTCCTTAAGGCATAGAGTGGAGACAATGGTTCAGTGTTTTCTGGAAGCATTATTGAATGTATTCAATCCCAAATTTGGAATAATTTGTTTAACTAGAGGTTTTTCTTCAGAGTGAATAAAATTTCTTTTCTATGGAATTTAATACTCAGAGTATCTTTAACACAAGTCTTGAGCTTTCCAGATTCTTATAGCTACGCCAAGGTACATATCCAAATGCTTAGCTTATGCTTCCGTTAAGAAAACCACTCCTGCCGTCTGCATTGCTGATCTGTTATTAGTAGTAATGAGCAGGAGGTTAGGGGATGTTTGTGCTGAAACACTGTGCAAGATGAACTATCCTCTAGGTCTAGGTGCCTCAGCACTCTGCCCAGTTGTCCCTCCTTTTTTCTTCTCCTCCTTTGCTGTCTCTGTCTCCCTTCACCTTCGCCTCTCCTTCTCCCTCCCCCTTCTCCTCCTCTCTTTGCTGAACAAATAGAGCTGTGGTTAAAATAAAGTTACAAACTATGCAGTCCAAGGTATTAACAGGACATTGCTGACATTGAATCTCTAGGATGGTCTTGTTTTCCACTGTTGCTGGTTATTTAAAATGTTTTATGAAAACAGAAACAAACTTTAAACTAGGGCTGGGGAGACAGCTCAGTGGGTAAAGCATTCACTTCACAAGTCCACTGAGCCATAACATTCCTGGAACCCACAGCAGGCTGACCATGCTGGCACCTTTGTATAGTCTCTGCAGTCTTGGAGCACTATGGGAGATGAAGACTTCAGACTCTGCTTGAAGCACGTGGGTCAGTCAGCCCGGAGTGTGCAAAGTGCCCGAAAGAATAGAGCCTACCTTACAAGGTACAATAGAGGAATCCAACTCCCAGAAATTGTCCTCTGACCTTAACATATGCATCCTGGCATTCAGGTACCCATAATCAAACATCTCACACACACACACACACTCACACACACTCACACACACACACACACATACACTCACACACATACACACACTCACATACACATACACACACACACAATTTTAAAGAATAAAAACACAATCTTTGGTGGGGGGTTAGAGCCATCTGAATTTAACCTTCTATGTGTAGGTTTTAATATTAACCTACTTTTGTTTTGTTAGAGACTAGGTCAGGCTAGCCTGGAGCATACCATGTAGTACAGGCTGGTCTTGAACTCATTGTTTTCTCATGTCAGCCCCCAGGGTGCTGAGATTTCAGGTCTGTGTTAGGCAAGCCCTTTTGCACTTTAGCAGACTCTGGGCATATGACAAACACATCAACTCCAGAGTCTCAACGGCTTTCCTTGAGATCTATCTATGGAACAGATGAAAGCAGCCGTGGGTGGGTGGGTGTCTGCCTCCAGGGATGCAATCTTAGGCTCCCGTTTATCAACACTTCTGCGTTCCGTCCAGAGCAACCCTGGTTGATGAGAATTGGAAAGCTCTGGTTCTCAATCAAAATGGGTGTCAGAGAGTCAGTCTGAGGGATGAGCATCAGCGATGCTTGCTATCCAAAACCTTTTCCTCTTTAAATGATCACCTCATATACTCCAGTTGCTGTGCTGGCAGGCTGTTTAGATTGCGTTTGTTTTATAGGCTGGCGTACTTTTAAAATAGTTTGGTGACTTTAGTTAATACTGTCATCTCTGTTTACTTTTCTTTGTGTAAAGTGTTCTTTCTGTAAGACTTGGGTAGCAAATGAGCTAATTTTCCCAAGGAGAGTTGGAGGGTTGCAAGATGTACATTTTAGAGTCACCATTTTCTTCTTTTGAGACAGAGTTTCTTGTAGACCTAGCTGGCCTCCAGCTCAGTTCATACCCGAGGATGACGCTGGACTTCTAGTGCCCTTGTCTCCATCTAACTAGGAGCGTGGGGATTGCAGATATGTACCACCATGCTAGGACTTGCAACACCGAGATTGAATCCAGGGCTCTGTGCATCATAGGCAGCCTAGCAACTCAGCTATATCCCAGCCCCAAGTGATACTTCAAAATAAGTAAATAAATAATGTGGATATTCAGAATTTAAATAGAAATGGGAGAGCCTTTATGTTTCAAAGAAGCAGTTGACCAAATGTCAGGCAGAGACACCTTTATAATATTAAGGTTTATAGGTTTATTTGACTAAGTAGACAAGATCAACAAATAGTGATTATGTATTTTCTTTTTTTATTTTATTGGATATTCTCTGTATTTACATTTCAAATGTTATACCCCCCCACACTCCCATAACCTCCTCCCCCACTTGCTTCCATGAAGATGCTCCCTCTGCCAACCACCCTCTCTACCTCAGCACCTTGGCATTCCCCTACACTGGGAAAACCAGCCCTTCCTGGACCAACAGCCTCTCCTCCCATTGATGCCAGACACTGCCATCCTCTGCCACATGTGCACCTGGGGCCATGGGTCTCTCCATGTGTGCTCAGTGGTTGGTGTTTAGTCCATGGGAGTTGTGGAGGTGATTATGTATTTTTAAAATAGCACCATTGAAGTTCTAGGTACTTTTCTAGTAGTGAACATACTACTAGAAAGGGGCTAGAAAGAAAATGGGAAGCAATGTGAAGAGCTTGGTTTAAGGAAATGTGAAGATCTTTGTTCTTAGTCCCTGCTTGGTACTGTGAATTTGGGAGAAATACATTGTGCATTCTAATTTTATTTTACTTGATTTTTCTAATCTCTCATATTTGGCCAGCTCCTTTCTGAGAACATATTGTACACATGTTCTAATGCTGTCTGAAGGCCCGTTGAGATGGAGGGGTTGATTGAAAGCTCTCACTTCTACTGAAGTGGGTGGCCAGAGAGCTGGAGCTGAGCAGCTGCCATCCCCTTCTTGAACTTCTGTCGTTGATAAATTATTTTCCACACCATCTGGAGCAGGAGCAGTGCTGTGGCTCAGAGAACTCTTGGTGGGGTGTGCTGGTGCCTGGTGCCTGGTGCTATGCGCCTGCTCATTACCACGTTCAGCTGAAGTTAAAAAAAGTCTTACTTGCTCAGTGACTTGAGGCTGGGATAGATGAGAGCACCCACCTCCATCTATCCCAAATATCCCCCCTCCTTTCCAGACACGATATCCTATCCATTCTTGGTTCCAGCATACCAATCCCAGAACCCCCTGAGGCCTCCCGTTTGATGACATAGTCAGAAAATCCTTCTCACATTGCCCTTGAGTTACCGCCTGCGTGTGATACTGTCTGGGTAGGCAAAAGTCAACTTCCTCCCCCATTCAAGAAACAAAACAAAAATAAGACAGGCCATAAACTCAAGGTCTGAAATGCATTCATGTAATAATGGAAAGGAAGGAAGCTGGGGCAGCAGACCTTTTGGGAGCTTCATTAATCTGAAGATTTCTGCTGGCGGCAGAGGACTTGTCTGTGCTTCTAGTTTCTATGGCCCTGGCTGCAGCAACGCCACACCAGGAGGTATTTGAACTGTTCCAGTAGCTGCTGTCAGATAGCAGCTCCTGGAAAAATACCACAAACCCTTGACTCCCCAAATGGGTAGTGTTGATTTAAGTTAGCCCCTCCCCACAGTGCCCTTGATACCAGCCTGTTTACCTAATGAGTTTTGCCTTTGATGTCCCTCACAGAAGCTGGGAACCAGAGAGCCAGTGAGAAGGAACAGAAGTAGAGAGGAGGAGATGATTCCAAGTGAGAAGAGCCAAAGATGACATCTGACATAGAAAGTGGTATTTACAAAAGTTCCGAAGATGTGACACTGTAAAGGGAGAACTGTGGTAGCTGTTAATAGTTGGAGGGAAGGGATGGTGACACAAACATCACACCATGCTTACCCTGTCTGAATGCCAGAGGCTATGCACACTTTTACCAGCTTAGATCTTATTGGCATAGGATGTGGAACATATGCTTTAATATGGATTCTCTTTGCTATTTGGAGACCCTTTCCCTGTTCTGCTGTTTCGGTGGGCTGCCATTGTCCTCCGTTTGGTTGGCTTGGAGCAAGGATCTCTTGCCTTGGATCTTAGAGATCCCAGCCTGGTGGCACCTGGTCAGGATGAGAACAAGGGGAAGATCCCTTGTGGGATTTTCAGGCTCTGGATGTATGGGCACCGTGGTTCTCTCTCCTTCTGTAGCACTAGACTCCAGGGTCAGCTCAGGGCGCTTAGGGCAGAAAGAATGTGGAACTTCATCAGGTAAGCTGTCAGGTACTTTTCTAGTATGGTGAGGAGACACCAGGGCCAAGGTAACTTGTGGAAAAAAAAGGCTCTTAATTTGGCTTATGGTTTATGATGGTTAGAGTTCGTGGTGATGAAGTGAATGTATAGCTGAGCACTTACATCTCTCTCTCTCTCTCTCTTTCTCTCTCTCTGTGTATGTTTGAGTGAGTGAGAGAGAGACAGAGACAGAGACAGAATGTGCACCAGGACTAGTAGGGGTTTTTTGAAACCTCACACCCCATCTTCAGTGACCTGTCTACTCTAAGGAGGAAGTATCCTCCCAATTTTTCACAAACTGTCCATCAATCAGGGACCAAACATTCCAATATATACATTTGTGGGGGGAGGCATTCTCTTTTAAATGGTCTCAGAAAATAAACAAAGGGCTCCAGTGAGTTGGAGGCCTGGGGCAATGCTGTCACATGTAGCTCTTCAGGTCAGAAATGTCCTGATGTGTCCACCTTGAATTCCAAGCAATATGGTATATTTCACCCCTGCTTCCTTTCTGACTTGGGAGTCTACTGTGACTCTAAGAGAAAAAATGAGCAGAAGGTTGGTCACTTGTAGTGACTGAGAACTTCAGTATGGTCCATCAGTGACCCTCAGTGACTTGTTGATGAATTCTGCATTGCAGGAGCCACAGATTTGTTCTCCTACCCAGTGGTTACCTGGCCAGTCTTTGAGCACTAACTCTCAACATACATTCTCCCAGACCAGTAAGCCCTGTACTGTGGAAACGCACCGCTGGTGTGTGGTGAGTCTCTTTACAGAGGTGGCCTGTGACCAGCTGAGGGCAAGGAGCAGGACCATTCTTTTCGTTCTAAATCTACAGTGCAGATGGTTGCAGGGAGATCATCCCAGAAATCATAGCGGGCAGTATGTTTAAGACATCAATGGGTGGAATGATATCTTTATAGGCCCACTGGGCCCTGACTGAAGCTATTTCTCTGATAATGCCTCTTACGTGTTTTTATTTTCTTCTTCTAGTTTTCTTTTACCTGTGTGTCTGTAGTTTTTTATGTTTTGGCTGAAATGTAAAGTCAGAAGAGCTGAGGCTTGAGGTTAAATGACAGGTCTGCTCCTTTGGGGCTTTGTCACATCCAGGGAATCACACCTCTGCAAGTCTAGGCTCTTGTTTTGTTTTTGATTTTATTTATTTATTTTTAATGGAAAACAAAGGGCCAGCAAGATGGCTCAGCAGGAAACGGCATTTAGTGCCAAGGTCAAGCCTTGTGATTTCCAGGTACCACATGGTGGAAGGAGAAAAGTGACTTCCTCTGGCCTCCATCTGTGCACCACAGCATGCAGGCACTCACATTTCCACACTCAGTCAATACCAATACAGACATGTATGTTTAAGGGAAATAAAATGCTCTCACGTGCTTGTTCAGTTGTTTTGAAGATTCGGTCTGAGGCAGCCTGTAGGGAAGGAGAACGGATCGTCCTTCCCCAAACTACTCGTTCTCATTTGGCAATATGATAAGGATGGAGGACAAAGTCCTGCCTCTAGAACCTCCCGTAGGCTGGCACTGAACAGACGACAGCACCCAGGCTCTCCTGTTCATTATCCTAACACACCACCCATGCCTTCAGCACCCGTTATGTCATGAGCTTTGAGTTGCCAGGAGTTCTCTGATTCCCCACTCCATCCTGAGTAGACTGTGTCCACAATTGCTCCTCCAGCCGCCAGGCTGCCAAGCTTGTCAAAGGAGGAACTGAGGTCTGCTCTGTCCCCATGGAACCAGCACTTTCTGGCAGCACTGACTCACTGCTCTGCCAAGATCGTGTCCAGGATGGACGCTCTAAGTGTGGTATGATGTGGGACGCAACTCTCCCCTTTTGTTTCTCTATCCTATTGTTTTGAAAGTAGGAACTCTTTTCCTCCTCTTTAGTTTCCTGGTACCAACGTTGATTCCACCAGGATTTGCTAGACTGGCCAATCAGGATCAACCTCCTTTACCGTCAGTAGCATCGGCATTGAGTTTGATTGACCGCTCTTCTTGTTTTTATGGAGAATGCAGTTCATCACCAAAGAAAGTCAGGACTAAAACCCATGCAGGTCAGGAAGCAGGAGCTGATGCAGAGGCCATGGGGGGATGTTACTTACTGGCTTGCTTCCCCTGGCTTGCTCAGCCTGCTTTCTTATAAGACCCAGGTGTACCAGCCCAGGGATGGCACCACCCACAATGGGCTGGACCCTTCCCCCTTGATCACTAGTGGAGAAAATGCCTTACAACTGGATCTCATGGAGACGTTTCCTCAACTGAGGCTCCTTTCTCTGTGATAACTCCAGCTTGTGTCAAGTTGACACAAAACCAGCCAGTACAGGGTCTGATATGTGATCAGTGCATTTGAAAATTCAGTGTTGCTTTCAGCCCCATATGAAAACAAAGCCAATACTGTAGAAAGCCAGTATCAGAGGTGATATAATATTTTATTTTATGGATGACAAAATTACACAATATTTCACTGCTGAAAAAAATGTAGATTTAAGGACATATTTGGGAGTTGGAGATGTAACTCAGCCTGTAGGTTGCTTGTTTGGCATACACCAAGCCTTGGATTTTGTCACCAGGATCTTATTAATCAGACATGAAGGACACGTACATAATCTGAGCACACAGGAGGTAGTAGCAAGGTCAGAAGTTCAAGGTCATCTTTAGGTACACAGTGAGTCCACAGCCAGCGGCTTTGTGAGAGTTTGCAGGCAGGCAGACAGATAGGTGGTCAGACAGACAGACAGGCAGCCTCATAGGCACAAACACAGTTGTGTGTGTGTGGATTAGATATAGACTGAGATTGATTTGGGATTGATTTGGTGTTAAATAGCCCATTTGAAGTCAGCCTGGCCTACATAATGTGTTCTAGGCTAGGCAGAGTTACATAATGAGATCCTGTCTACAACGAAAACGAAGGCAAAACAAATGATCAGAACAACAAAAGCCCACAGGCCCCTTTCTGGAGCCTAGCATGGCTGTCTTCTGAGAGCCCCAACAAGCAGCTGAAAGAGTCAGATACAGATATTTACACCCAACCAGTGGACAGAAGCTGCTGATCCCTGTGGTTGAACTAGCAAAACACTGGAAGAAGCCGAGGAGGAGGATGATCCTATATATAGGAAGACCAGCAGTCTCAACTAACCTGGACCCCCGAGATTGCTCAGACATCAGGTCACCAACCAGGCAGCATCCACCAGCTGATATGAGCCCCCAACACATGTACAGCCGAGGACTGGTCTTGACTCAGTGAGAGAAGATACATTTAACCCTCAGGAGACTTAGGCCTTAGGGAGTGGGGAGGACTGGTGGGGGTGTGGACATCCTCTTGGAGACATGTGGGAGGAGGTATGGGATGTGGCAGAGGGTGGACCGAGAAGGAGATAAAGACTAGACTGTTAAAAAAAATTAGAGAAAAAATTAAATTTAGACCTTTAATGTCCTTTCTACTGAGCTGTTAGGTGCCAAGTATTTGTGAAAATTTATGTCTCTTTAGTGCATGTTTATTCCCAAGCTGAAAAATTTTAAACCATTTTTAGCCCTTCCTTCAAGGATCCTGCGTGAATTTTGATTTACACAAATTATATTATGTAGGTCAAATCCTTGACTGGAAACTCATCTAAATAAGGTTTACCTCAGAATCCCGTGTTTAAATAGCACTGACAAGAAAATGTGCTTAGCTCGATGGTTTCCCCAGGGTAAGGCAGTCAGTGCTGAGCATTCGTTTTATTCCATTGTTTTTCAGTACTTTTAGATTATAGCCCATTTTAGGAATAGAAAAGTGGGTTCTGCTGTGATGTATTAGGAAATGTTTGGGTAAAAAAGTTGATAGTTTTCTATTTTACATAACCTTTAACCAAATAAATCTTGTGTCTCGACTGTCTTTTTGGCTGGTGGATTTCCCACAGCCTAAGTTTTAAAGTTCCTCCTTGATCCTTTACTATCACCTTGTCACGTGATTTCCAGAGGTAAAGCAAGCGATTAACTTTTGTTTTAAAAAAATGGTGTAACTCTTAACATATGAACATGTTTATTTCACTGTCCTTTAGTCAACACTTGGAGTGAAAATAAATTATGTATTCATCTTCCCCTGAGAAACAATCTAACCTTCACCTAATTAAAAACTTTTTCTTTTTAGTTCATCTTTTCTTACTCAGGCATTCCTGCAAATGACTGATATTCTTGAATCAACTCAGCTGCCATGAGCCATAGCTGGGCTGAACTATGCCATTATCAACTTTATTATTTTAATTCCAAATGTAAAGCCATATGCTGAGCCATTAACCAAGTCTCTATAATTTAAATAGAATTGAAACCATACACAGTATTTTCTCTGACAATAGCAGAATTAAATTAGAAGTTAATAAAAGAAAGCCATGAAGAAAATCCCTAACATCTAGAAATTAAACAACACACACTTCTAGATAACCCATGGGTCAGAGAAGAACGAAAGTGGGACATTAGAATGCATTTTGTAATGATAATGTATACCCAATGTATTAAAGTCTGGGAGATTAAGTCCAGGCTCTTCTTTAGATGGACATTTATTGTTTTCAATGATTTTGCATTAGGGAAAAAAGTAAGACTTCAGAATGATGCAAATATATATGATAAAAATATCAAGTGATGAAAAATAAACCTGGGTGTATTGACGGATACACACCTGCCATCTCAGCAAAAATTGGACGTGGGATTGTCCTGAGAGAGGGAGAGAGAGTGGTCTGGGTGGAGCCACAGACATTCTGGGCCCATGCATTTACTTAAAACAAGTGTTTTCAATTGATAACTGTTCTAGATTGAATTGAGATCTTCTAAAATCCATAGATGTAAGTCTCAGATCCTAGGCACATCAGAGCACGAGCATCACTAAGTTATGGTAAAACCGTTAAGGTAATTAAGTTACTGTGAAGCCCTATTCCAATATGATGAGTGTCCTTCAAGTCCAACCTGAAGACTGAGTGAGTCGACTGATAACCACGAGAAGAGGGGATTAGTGGACAGTTCTCTTCAGAGCAGTGAGACCTCAGAAGACACCAGTGCTGTCCTAACATAACCCCAGACGTCCAGCCATCTGAGCTCTGAGACCGCATATCTCTGTTCTTTGAGTCCTTTTCTCACTGTGCCTTTGTCAGTTTCACCACCTACAGTCACTTGGGACGAAGAAATCTCAATAGAGAACAGAATTCCACTAGACTGGCTCGTGGGCAGGCAGAGTTGGGTGTGGCGTATTTTCTTGATTAATGGTTGCTGTGGGTCCCTGCTCACTGTGAGTGGTGCCGCCCCTGGGCAGATGCTGGCGAGCTACATTTTAAAGCTTGTATGCCATGTCACTCTCTAGTCACTGTCCTCTCTTGCCTCTAGGTTTCTGCCTTGAGTCCCTGCACTCACTTCCCCGATAATGGAAACATGGAAATTTTTAATGGAAACATGACCCGAGATTTATAAGATGAACTAAAAAACTCTTGTATCTCCATGTTGCTTTGGTCATGGTGTTTTATCATGACAATGGCAATCATCCCTCGAAAACTAATACTGTAGCTAATAATGTAGCTATGCTAAATAATGGTGTTGGATACTTCAATTTTTTTTATTATTCTAATTCCAAATACAATAGTGTATGTTAGACACACTAAGTCAGTCTCTATGGCTCAGTAGGCATTAAAATAATGCAAAATGACTAGGCAGTGGTGCCCCAGGCCTTTAATCTCAGCACCCAGGAGTCAGAGGCAGGCAGATCTCTGTGAGTTTGAGATCAGCTTGTTCTACAGAGAGAGTTCCAGGACAGCCAGTGCTACACAGAGAGACTCTGTGTTGAAAAAACCAAAATAACCACATCCAAAAAATAAATATGCAAAACTGTGTGTGTATATGTGTGTATGTATGTATGTGTGTATGTATGTGTGTATGTATGTATGTATGTGTGTATGCATGTATGTGTGTGTATGTATGTGTATGTATGTGTATGTGTGTGTATGTGTGTATGTATGTTTGTGTGTGTATATGTGTGTGTATGTGTGCATGTGTGTGTGTATGCATGTGTGTGTGTGTGTGTGTGTATGTGTGTGTGTGTGTGTGTGCGAGTGCGCATCTGTCAGTATCCAGGTCCTTGTGTGTATGTAGTACTGGAAGACAGCTTTGGTTTTATCCTCACGAAAGCCATTTGCCCTATCTGAGCAGGATCTCTCCATGGCCTTACCTGTTAGGCTGCACTGCATTAGGATTACAAACACCAGCATACTCAGTATTTTCCTTTAATTTTTATATCTGTGTATCTTATCTATGTATCTATGTATTAATCTATGTATCAATGTATGTATGTCTCTCTCTCTCTCTCTCTCTCTCTCTCTCTCTCTACCTACCTACCTACCTACCTTAACATGGGTACTGTGGATTAAACTTGGATTCAGTGCTTGCAAAGCTCCTGCTATACCAGGTGATCATTTGCCCAGCCCTGAAAAGTATTTTAGTTTATTAATTTTATGTATGTGGTGTTTTTCCTGAACATGCCTGTACAGCACACCTTGTGTTTGTCACGTCTGAAGAGAATATTGGGGCCCTACAACAGGTGTTGCAGAAGGTTGGGAGCCTCCATGTGGGCCTTGGGAATAGACCCTCCCCTGCCTCCCACCAATCGCTACCCCTGGTCCTCGGTAGGATTAGCCAGTAGTTTTACCTGAGGCATCTCTTTAGTCCTTGGCTAAACACTCTGAAAGGTTTTTTTTTTTTTTTTTAATTATTCTTAGCTATGTCATGATTGTCGACTTTTGTATTTTTTATAAGTTAGTTACAAATGAATAAATGAGTAATGCCACAGTGAGTCTTTATGTCAAAGCGTGTTGGTGACATTTGCAGGACCCAGCTTTGATGTTTTAACATGTAGTAGTGTCTGTGTAAATATTTAAATGCGGCAGACGTTGCTATCACTTCTGAGTTTATTTCTCATTGTTGTGAAGCTTGAAGAAAAGAATTTGTGTCTCTTGTGCTTGGCACAATAGTGCGAGCTGGAAGCGGTTGCCAGGGCAGTCATTTATTATGATTATTCTGTTTCAATTTAGTTTTCTGGAAAGGTACAGTGTGGAGGAATCAATCTTGTACTGGAGATGTCCAGAAACAGGGCTGTTTCATGTTGGCCTGAGGTTAGAACATTTTGAGTGCGATTGTAGCATCCTCCCAGGGCCAGACTTCTCTCTCCTCTGCCTCCAGCTCCAGCAGAGTTTTCTGCCTTTGGGGACTGGGCAGCATCCATGACAGATAATAGAAGACAGAGTTGTTATTCCGGGACAACTGCTGCCTTCAGTGCCTCGTGTGGGCTTCTCCCCAGAGGCAGGGAGGAAAAGAATAGAGATGAGTTACTCCTTTGGAGTCGAGCTTTTGACTTGACCTGACTTGATGCTCCGTGTCACCAGGCCTAGTATGTGGGCAACGCATGCATTTTCTCTGTGTACACTGACTTAGAGCATCTGTAAGTATTTATTTGCCGTAAGGATGGCATTTGTGCCCAAATTGCTACCACATGAGAGATGAAAAGTAGGCCGAGTGCCCACTCACCGAGCAGTTGGAATAGGGAATCTCTCAGAAAGCTTTGTCTTTAACCCTCATCTTCCTTTTCCTTTCATGGCTTACCTCTTTCTCTACCTCCCATTCTCACCCCTTAGCCCTGTTCTGCAGAGCTTCCAGGCTTCTCCTCACCCTTTCTCTGTGTCTCCTTTTCTTCTTCCCCGTTTTCCATAGAGCCTAGGATTTTATAACCAGAAACTCAGTCTTTGAATAAATGATTCTATGGGCTTTTCCAGGAATTTCCGTTTACGTAATGAATGCTTGTGGAAGGTAAGCTGTGGCTCTCTAGGAGGGATGGGCATATTGTAGGATCTCTGGTAGTGCTAGCTAGTGTGGCAGGAGAGAGTGCATGTGTGTGCGGGGAGTGTGGCCAGGGCACCGATCGTTTTCCCTGCAGAACATCTAAGCACTTGTCCTACTAGAACATGTCAGCTTCTTGCTTTCAATTGCGCTATCAGTTGTTACAAAGACAATTTCATAATCCTGTCCATGCCGTGAATGGAGTTTCAGGTTCGGGTTCTCATCTCTGCTAATCTCTGTGTCCTAGTCATTGCTCTTGGCTAAGGATTGGCTTTTGAATGAGTGTGCTAATCAAGCCAGAAAGACGTGTAGGCATCATCTTCCAATATGTGTACAACAGGCCTAGTTAACAACGAATCCTATTCCCATGTTCACGCTGTAGTCACTGTACCAGGGTCAGATCCGCTGTAGGGAACCCCACCTGTCCCAGTCTGGAGTATTAGTTGTGTCAGCCTTGTAGCCTTTATAGAATTGTTTGTATAAATTCTGTTTCTAATTCCACATTTCAGATGTTATTCCTACTTATGTTTGCGTGGATTTTGATAAACTTTGTCCTCCATAGCCACAGACTTAGCAGCTGCATGCTCAACCACTCAACCATCAGCTCAAAAATGCTGAGAAAAATTATGTCTGTGCTGAACTTGTGAGCACTTCATTCTTTAAGCACGACAGAATGACAGTGGCCCACATAGGCCGTACACTATGCTAGTATTAGTAATCTAGAGATGGGAGAAGGTATACAAGAGGGTTGTCATAAATTATATATGAATGGTATTCCACTTGGTGTTAGCAGTTTGAGCTGTGAATTTTGCTGTTCATTGGGGGATTTTGGACATATGATAGATAAGCCTATATTGTACAAATATCTATGTTTCATTACTATAATGGGGTACTTGATATTGAGTTCCTCATAATGGTAAGGTTTGCCTAGTTCACCATTCTGAGGGGTTCAAAGGTGTAAGAGAGCCTCATGGTAGGTGGTATCCTGGTGACATGCAAGAGAGATTACTTGGA
This sequence comes from Micromys minutus, assembly GCF_963924665.1. Taxonomy (NCBI): domain Eukaryota; kingdom Metazoa; phylum Chordata; class Mammalia; order Rodentia; family Muridae; genus Micromys; species Micromys minutus. The sequence continues at coordinate 78,473,581 of NC_137975.1, read as the reverse complement.
GAGACAGAAGTCAGAGAGTGACATATTATACATAATGAGTAAATAGTATATTATAGTGAGCCAGCTGTAGTAGATTAATAGAATTTAGGGGAAGGTGGGCTGTTCTGTGGCATACACTGCCTAGTCACAGTGAAGGCTGTACTTGGAGGTCATGGAGGAGGAATTACTAGAAGGAAACCAAGATGATGAAGATACAGGTGTCCTGTGGATGGTTTGACTAAATAAAGGGGAACTAGAAAGTAATGCTACCTTAAACTTGATCTACGTCACCAAGTGGTCTATGTAGCTCTTAGAGTAGGTCATGAACCAATGGAAGAACCGTCCAGGAAGATTTAGTTTTAAAATAAAAGATAACATGAGTAGATTCATTATGAAAATTAGGGTCAGTGACAAGATATGATGAAGCCCGTTCAGACGCAATCATTCAGCCACTGGAGATTCTACAGATCACCTTGGGGTTATGCCAACAAATGAAGTAAACAGGCATTGGTGAGTAGGGAAGTGAGACAAATAGAGAACACGCCTTCATGCCTTAGGTACTCATGAGCATCCCAGACGAATGCCAAGCTCATGTCCTTAAATGCCAAGTATTACTTTTATTGTTTTGATTTGTTTACGTGTGTGTGTGTGTGTGTGTGTGTGTGTGTGTGTGTGTAAATCACTTCTCTTTCACTGTGTAGTTTCTGGAGATCTGTCAAGCTTGAAAACAAGGGCCCTTGTCTGTTAAACCATCTTGCCTGCCTGAACTGCCTATTTTTGTATCCAAAGAGCCAGCTTTGAGTCAAATTCAAATTAAGGGACTCATGTCTCTAAGTTTCTTCTATGGACAACACATATTTACAGGGAAAGAACTTATAGTAAATGACTTCAAAGAACTCTTTTAGTTTAATGAAATATAAAATTGCCAAGACCTTTAAAAATAAACATAGTTTGAAAAGTTAAAATATTGGTGGCTATGGTTTTGTAGAAAAAAGATGTGACAAAAACAGTGATAACATAAAAGGAAGCACATCTCAACTTTCTGGGCAAAGCCTTCCCTGCAAATCCAGCCAGTCTCATGAATGTGTGGAGTATATTAGTCAGACCAAAATAAAATTTGAGAATGTCATTTTGTTTATCAAAGAATAGAATCCACAGTAAATTTTATTGAATATAAAGTTGCTTATGATTCTATATGTGACTGTATGCATATACATATTATTACATATATGAGAACATGTTATATCTTACATATTTTGCACATAGTAAGAGCTCTTTCAGCATGTGTTGTGATACTAATTATTCTCATGAACCAATTTTCTCCCACTGCTGTGGAGAACACAGGTAGGGACAATATGCCCGCATCGTCACTGAGGAAGGGGCCAAGGCTCCTGTGGATACTCATGGCTTCAGCACCCGACTAGAAGCTGGATTAAGTTTGCAGTGCACACTGTGACTTCAACCCTAGATTGTCATCAGTCAGCAACATCACAACCCTTCCTAAAGGACTAAGGCAGATGAGGGTGTGGTGATGCACGCTTGTTTTTCTTCACTAAGTGATTAAAAGCACTGAACTTTGGCATGTTCAGTAAGCCACTCCCAGATTATATCTGCCTAAGAAAAATGATAAAAGAAAGTTTAGAGGATACACAAAAACATGCAAGATAGGGGTATCGAGTATGAATCATAAAAATTCAGAAAGATATTGGAAAGAACACATGATAAAGGATAGCAAAAAATAGGCCCAAGTCTCAGATCTTTCCTTTAAATTACACCTTTTGTTGAATTAATTTATATCTATTTGACAACAAAATAACTTGAGTGTGTTATTTTTAAGAGAGGAATTAAAAATGTATAATAAGATAATTTTTATTCCAGCTGTCTTTTTTTTCCCCTTCTAAAGCATGAACTAAGGATCTTAAAATTTAGGTTTATCACGTGGCTTCTTTCTGTTCTGACCCAGGAAGTAGAGAAAGCCATAATGCATTCTGTGTTCAAAGTGACCCTACAGTCACTTTGCTATCAAAGTGTAAAAGCACATGCAGATTAAAATACGGAGCACTCCTGTGAATAAGCAGTGTGGCACCTGCCTGTGACTCTATGATATGTCAATATGAAAATAAAAAATTAGATTGTTTACTGGCTTTCTCAGCTCTAGGGATTGCTTGTCTAAAGTTGTCATTTCATTTCCCTGCAGGAGACAGAGGGGACTAAGGGCCTGCTAATTTTCACTTGTGATGAGCTCACCTGTAAAGTCTTCTTGGTTACTCTTTTAAATGAAAAGTCTATGCAGTGCCACAGAGTAGCATCAACCAGAGAGCAGTATGGCAGCCGGCCTTGTGCTGCATTGGATGTATTGCAACAAGGTTGCATCTCTTAGATCACCAGGATGTAGCCTTAGGCTTTCTGCTCCTTCATCTGTGTTTAAAGAGCTTCCTGGGCATTGTCTGCCAACTTTCCACCATCCCTACACAAACAGCTACTACTTTATCCTTGCTTGTCAAATGAAGGTACTTAACACTGGATAAGGTCTTGGGTAGTAAAATGGCCTCATACAAGCAGGGCCAGCATTTGAACCTATGCAACTTGCCCAAGAGTTTTCTCAAGTGTTTTGTAAGAACAGTTTTGGATGGTCCTGGATCTGTGTCCCTGAATGGTAATGGTAATTTTGGAATTGTGTAGCTAACTGCTTTTCTGGTGCCTTGGCCATTGGGTAGTAGGTGCTTAGGCATGCGGAAGGCGTGGACCCTGTGACTGCACAACATGGAAATCCCGTCTTCCAGATCAGAGGTCCTGTCCTTGTCAAGCCCACAGATGTCCTGATTTGTTACTTGCCTGCGGAGAAGTGGCAGTGGATGATATTGAAGGCTTTGGCTTTTGTGACTTGACTTTTCATAATTAAATCGTTTTGTTGTCATAAGATTAGGAAGCGTTGTATGTTCAGTAAAACACTGCAGTTTATAGCATGCAGTTGTTTGGAGTCTTGGCTGACGTGTTTTAGGTAGCTTTTGTTATGTGTAGTTATTCACAATCCAGAGTGAATATTTTTTGTGTTTTCAGAGGCTGCTGTGAAGTCATGTGATGCACCGTATCACCAGAAACATCTTGGATTCACTGTATTTGATTCTAGATTCATTTTTGGCTGGTGCATATTCAGAACCCTTACTGTTACCAGACTTTTTATAACTCACAATTAGCCATTTAATCCCTTCTGAGGTCATAGCCCATAGTTTCTGAAGTTGTTACTTGACAGTTGTTACTTGTTTTGTGTTATGTTGTTGTTACTTGTTGTTACACAAAGCACAGGAAAGGTTACTCTCCAGGATAATAATAACTCTAAAACAGATACATCAGCACAGTTTCATTCCATTATGGGTAGAAGGGACCATCTTCACACACACTGTAACACCTCCCAGCATTACTTACAGGGATCAGGGGCAAAGGTTTTAGAATCTCTGGGTAGGGTCATGTGATGCTCGCTGTTCCCTTGCGTCCATGTTTTATGTGGAGTACATGTTTAAGGGAAAGAAAAGATGTCTTTATGTGTAAGTCTAACTGGAAAAGACTTTATTTCAAATGCCGAGGGATCTACAGTGTACATGAGAACCGATAGTGTTTTTGAATATCATTAAGTGCACTTTGGAGTCAGATTGCTTTCTTTTCATTCTTTGAGAAAAGTTTTCTTTGTTGTTGTTGTTATTGTTATTATTATTATTTAATCAATCAGTCTTTTTAATAGTCCACTTATTATCCCCTTCCTAGTCTGCCTTTTTACAGTTCCTCCTCTTCCTGCCCCCTCATGACGATGTCCCCATCCCCCACCCCCACCCCACCAGATCTCCAGACTCCCTGGGGCTGCCAGTCTCTTGAGGGTTAGGTACCTCTTCTCTCACTGAGTCAAGACCTGCAGTCCTCTGCTGTATATGTGTTGGGGGCCTCATATCGGCTGATGTATGCTGCCTGGTTGGTGACTCAGTGTCTGAGCAATCTTGGGGATCTAAGTTAGCTAAGGCTGCTTGGTCTTCCTATGAGATCGCCCTCCTCCTCAGCTTCTTCAGTTTTTCCCTAATTCAGGCACAGGATCAGCAGCTTCTGTCCACTGGTTGTGTGTAAATATCTGCATCTGACTCTTTCAGCTGCTTGTTGGGTCTTTCAGTCAGGAGGCAGCCATGCTAGGCTTCTGTCTGTGAGCACACCATAGCATCAGTAATAGTGTCAGGCCTTGGAGCCTCCCCTTGAGCCGATTTCCAATTTGGGCCTGTCGCTGAACCTCTTGTCCCTCATTCTCTTCTCCATTTTTGTCCCTGCAGTTCTTTTAGACAGGAACAATTCTGGGTCAAAAGTTTTGACTGTTGGATGGCAACCCCTTCCCTCAGTTGAGAAATACTCAAAGGGAGGGACCTTAGAGGAAATGGCCAACAGTGGGGAGAGGGAAACTGTAGAGAGTCAGTCTCCAGAGGAAAGGTTTCTTGTATCCTAGACTGGCCTTGAAGTGACTGTTTAACTAACGATTTCCTTGACTGTTTGATCCTCCTCCCTCTCTGTCCATATGCCTGCATTACAGGCATTCGTCACTGTGCTCAATTTTATGCTGTGCCGTAGATCAAAGCTCGGGGTGTGATAAGAGCTGGTCAGTCACTCTACCAACTGAGCCACATTCTCAGCTCAGACTGTTAAATCATTGTCTTTGTTGTTATTGTTTTTAATTCAAATACAATACTTATGATACATGTATGGAAGTATATAGGTGCCTGCATGTATATATACTGCATTTATGCCCGGTGTCTGTGCTGTCTCTCACACTATAGTATAGACTGTTTCCATCCCAGGGTGCATACGAACAGATCCCACAGTGCTTGCTTTCGCCGAATCTGATTGGAGGGTACAGACTCACATGTGCTGTGCAGGGGGTGGGGGCAGAAAGCAACATTTGGAAGAGGACAGTAAGAGGCAGAAAGTATGTCTTCAGGGCTGCTTTCTATCTCCACAGGTAGAGGTGTGTGCAGCCTCAACATATGGAGGAGTCAAAATTGTTCTTGTCATCTCAAAGGTGTTATAGGAACCCAGAAACAAAAAGAACAACAAAACCAGCACTAAGCAGAGCAGTTGGCCTCTGCTCTGCATTCACTGGCACTGAGAGATTTTTTTTCCTTGTTGATTATATTGAACAACTATATTAATATATTGCCCACCCTATTAAAATTGTCCTTCATGTATAGTAGTGCATTTTATATATTAAATATCAGTATGATTTAATGTAGTTATAAGATAAAAGAAAAAAACTGAAGATATAATATTCCTCCCCTGAATAAAAAAATACATTTTCAATCACTTTTTCTAAACAGGTAATTATGAAAAGTGTATCCCATGACCTCTGATTCTTATTGACAATGGCAACAACATTGAAAAGCCTAATTTTCTGATCATTGCCTCAAAGGAGTAGCACATGTGGCATTATTTTTAATGCAAACATGGTTCTTGATATTTTAATACTAAGAGTTGAACTCAGATGTCTACTGCAGGGCAGAAGAGGAAGAGCGGGAAGATGAAGAAAATCTCAATCCACGACTATAGTTAAAATTAGGAAAATGAAGGCTTATGTCGACCCCATCCACCTTCCTTACCACCGTCTCCTAATTACTTTTCTAAACGTGTAGACTTTAACCATATCCATACCTGCATTGTCTATCTTAATACTGCTTCTTCTGGGAATCTTGCTATCAGTGGGATGTGGTAAGGAAGAGATCATCCCATAGCCACTGACATTTCCCATGACATTTTCAGTCATGCCACAGTACTGAAGTAAGGGTTGGCTGGTACCTGGCATCGTTCATAAGGACTGTGTGTGGCAAAGAGGGTTTGAATTTTGTTCCTAGCATCCTGCTCCTGAACGCCCATTCTCACAGTTTGTTTGGGTAGAACCACGTGATGAGCCCAATCCTTCTATTTTGTGTGGTCTACTTTCAGATCATTAAAGGACCATGGACATTTGAACCTGAGAATCATTTCTTCCTCTCACCACATTTGAAAGAAATTAGGTGGAAAAGAGGGCCATTTCAGGAGATGCTCGATTGCCTTCGATGTTTTTCCACGTCTTCATTTAACACCACTTTCTTCTCTACCTCTTGAAATGAGAGTAAAAGAAATATGTATCTGTCTGGTTTCTGCCAGTAAGTACTTTTTGGGATCAACTATAGTGCCAGAGATGCCCCTTCAGGGACTATGCTAGAGTCATATAGATACAGCTGAGCATGTTTGCAGCTAACCATCGGACTGAACTTGGGGATCCCAATGAGGTTGCTAAAGAAAGGACCTTAGGAGCTGAAAGGGGTTGCAACCTCATGGGAAGAACAACCTTATCAACCAACCAAACCCTTAAAAACTCCCATGGAGTAAAACACCAACCTTTGTACGCACTTTGAGAGACCTATTGATCCAGTTGCATATGTAGCTGAAGATAGCAGTGTCTGGCATCAATGTGAGAAGAGGCTTTTGTTCCAGAGAGGGCATGTTTTCCCAATGTAGAGGAATAACAAGGCAATGGGGTGGAGAGGGGGATCAGGAGGGAGTGGACCTTTGTGAAGGCAAATGGAGGAGGAAGGGGGATGGGAGCGGGACGTGGTTAAAGGGATAACATCTCAAATGTACAAAAACAATTAAAAAGAATAAAAAAAGAAACAAACAAAAGAACAACAACAAAAAGGAAATATGTCTTAGTTAAAATTAGCTAACAGAACAAGCATCTAGAAAAATTCTAGGAGAATTCTTAAATTAATAAGCTGACTGTTAAGTATAAATTCCTTAGTTTAATTTATTCTTTACAAATATAGGTTAAAATTCATTTTAGCAGAGAAATCACCTATGTTCTAGCTGATTTTTATAATTTATAATACCTACCTGCATTAATTGAAAAAATATTTCTATTTGATAATAGAAATCATATTTATTCCTACTCTTCTCCTTAACTTTTCCCAGATCCACCTTTATCTTCCTAGTTACCCCAACCTTGTGTCCTCTTTTGTTTTAAATTTTACAACCCCTCAACTCCAACTTATCCTGTCCATATACTTTTTGGGTGTGGGCGTCCACTGGAGCATGATCAACCAACCCTTAAAGAAAACCGAAATTCCTTCCTCTAGAAAGTATCAACTGTCCACAGTTCCTGGGTCGGTGTAGGGGGCTCACAAACCACTTCCTACCTCATGTTACAATGTTTTCTAACTTGATCGTGTACAAGAAAACACAGCTACTATTAGTTTGTGGGTACAGAGGGTCCCTCCATGTCCAGAAGACAGTATTTTTTTCAAATTTGTCCTAAATATGCCTCTTAAAATCTTTCTGTTCCTTCTTCCTTGATGGTCCTGGACTCTTTTGGGGGGAGAATGATGTGATATACAGGTGATGTGAAATGCAGGTGATGTGATATGCAGGTGATGTGATATGCAGGTGATGTGATATGCAGGTGAAGCGATGTGCAGGTGATATGGTATATAGGTGATGTGATATACAGGTAATGTGATATACAGGTGATATGCAGGTGATGTGATATACAGGTGATATGATATACAGGTGATGTGATGTGCAGGTGATGTGATACACAGGTAATGTGCAGGTGATGTGATATACAGGTGATGTGATGTGCAGGGTGATGTGATATACAGGTGATGTGATATACAGGTGATGTGATATACAGGTGATGTGATGTGCAGGTGATGTGATGTGCAGGTGATGTGATGTGCAGGTGATGTAATGTGCAGGTGATTTGATGTGCAGGGTGATGTGATATACAGATTGATGTGATATACAGGTGATGTGATGTGCAGGTGATGTTAAATACAGGTGATGTGCAGGTGATGTGATATACAGGTGATGTGATATATACAGGTGATATGATGTGATATACAGGTGATGTGATATGCAGGTGATATGATGTGATATACAGGTGATGTGATATACAGGTGATGTGATATACAGGTGATGTGATGTGCAGGTGATGTGATGTGCAGGTGAGGTGATGTGCAGGTGATGTGATGTGCAGGTGATTTGATGTGCAGGGTGATGTGATATACAGGTGATGTGATATACAGATTGATGTGATATACAGGTGATGTGATGTGCAGGTGATGTTAAATACAGGTGATATGATATATACAGGTGATATGATGTGATATATAGGTGATGTGATATGCAGGTGTTGTGACATACAGGTGATGTGATGTGCAGGTGTTGTGACATATAGGTGATGTGATGTGCAGGCTGATGTGATATGCAGGTGATATGATATACAGGTGATGTGATGTACAGTTGATGTGATGTGATATACAGGTGATGTGATATACAGGTGATGTGCAGGTGATGTGATATACAGGTGATGTGCAGGTGATGTGATATACAGGTAATATGATATACAGGTGATGTGATATGCAGGTGATGTGATATGCAGGTTCCTTTTGTAGAAGATCAGTTCACAATCACTTATCTGCACTTTGGCCCGTTATGACTTTCTGATTCAATCATCTACTGCAAAAAGAAAGTTCTCTGATGTGATCTTAGAACTGCACTAACCTATGTGTAGAGAGAAATACAAGTTAGAGAGTAGCTTGGTGCATGTCCATTTATCCAAACAAAAGTGTTTTTTTTATTTTTACTGAAGCTTGTGAACTCCCAACTATGAGTTATTAGCCAGATTTCCAGTATCAGGTCTGTGCTTTCTGCTGTGAAATGAGCCTTAAATTCAAATCAGAAGGCGGTTGGTTACCCCATAGTATTTATGCCACTATTGCGCCTCTGAACATATTGTGCCATGGCTTTTATGTGGGGAGAAGGATGACAAAGTAGAATATTGGGGGAAGAATAATTTACCATAAGGATGTTTAAAAGCCATTCGGAATATTTATATTCACATAAAAAAGCTTAATTTGTGTTATTCTATTTAGGTGGTTACGATCATCCCAGAACGTCATAGGTTGCCATACAAAAAGCTCAGTGCTGGTATGGGATGTCTCCTCTCCATTTGTTCTTATAGTAGTCCCAGATTTCTCTGAAAACAGTGCAGCCTATTGCCTTTGCTCTTGGTTGTCCACTAAAACTTGAAGGTAAGACCCTGTTGCTGAAGACCACACACATAGGACATGGGTTATTCCCAGGAAGCTTCCTTTTTACTGCTTAGCTCGCATATTAGTGGAAGGTGCTATGCTGGCCACTGGGAGGGGAAAGTCCTCTCCTGTCTACTCGGTTGTTAAACTGTAAATTGTAAAACATCAAAATGTCTTTTAACAAATGTTGTCACGATTGCTAAGTCAATGTGCCAGATTTTTCCTGTATTTGTCTGAGCCAGAATTAGAGTAAAATTAGGAGAAATGGGAGAAAAAATTAGGATGGTGAGCTCATATTTAAATTCTGAATTTATAGAAATAATTATGCATCCAATCTGCATTTCAAGTAGATAATCATGAGTTTCAGGAGAATCGCCTCAAAAACTAAGCTATTTGGGAATGGCTTTCTCCAGCCTTTCTTTTAGTATGCTCCTTCTCTTTCCCGGGTCACCCTACATGGTCATGATTTCTTCATATCAACGTGGAATCTCTCTTTAAGCTATCCTTAGAAAGTCATGTGCGCTGCTATTCTCTTTGGGTTTGTTTGTGTCTGGTCCTCTTGGAGATTTTCAAAATAATCAGAACACACTTATGTCATAGACAGTGTTTACTGTCTTTAACAATAGTTTACTTTAAAAAATAAGTGGTGTATTGGAAATGTGTATGAGAACCAACATGGATAGACACAGATTGAGTGTGAGACACTGCAGTCCTCCTGCTTGGGTCCAGATCCTGGCCCTGCTATGCTCTGAGAGTCTAACCCTATATGATTTAAGCTTTGTCTTATCCTTTTGTGAGATAAAATCGTTGATGATATTGCCTGGTGTGTGTGTGTGTGTGTGTGTGTGTGTGTGTGTGTGTGTGTGTGTGTATGTGTGTGTGTGTGAGTGAAGAGCTTAAAACAGGACTGGATATTTAATATATATTTAATGCTGAAGCTATTATTGCCAAATAAATTTGTAAAAAGAGCATTAAACCTCTATTATTTCTTTTGGCTATATTTCTTTAAGAAGAAATGTCAGTTTTCCTCTGATTTTGGTCAGTTACATGGAGAACAGTATGGGAAATGAGGCAAGCACTGTAATCTTTTGTTTCCAACACAGTCATCGAGACATCTTCAGTTGGCACATGGGACCCAATTGGTAGATGCTTTCAGATGTATCATTAAACACCAATTATTGTCGAGCTCCAGTTTGTTTGTCCATCTTTGTAGTCCCTGGCTTCATATTATCTACTAGAAGCTTGAAGGCCACCAAGGAGATTACTTGGTTTGCTTTCCTAGTATCAGAAATTTTGTAAGACTCTTTGACATGCAGACTTGCAGTGTGTGTGGTTCTGGTCTACTGTGAGCATAGATGCTGCCATTATAGTTGCCAGTGAGAAGGCAAAAGTCTCATACTCATTGAGGACTTTTATCTTTCCTTCTCTTCCCTTTTCCTTCCTTCTTTCCCCCTTTCTTTCTTTGGACATAATGTTAACAAAACTCACTGATTTGTTAACTATAGTTTATGTACATGGTCAAATTCTACAGAACTATGTACTGCTATGAGTGACCTTGTAATGAACAGTTGGATATGTTTATATGGCTTTCCGTAGCTGATATTTGTCTTTGGAATAGGATAAGAACTATCATTCCTGTAAAAATCCAATCTCATCTTGGAAGTATATCCAGTTTCTTCAGTTCAGAAATTTTTCTGATAGTATGTCACTAAAATCAGAAGCTATGATGTATTGTCAACAAATCGCCAGATGTCCTCAGCCCCTAGCCCTGAATTCTTTCTCTAAGTGAGTTCTCTAGGTTTACTAGATTACCCTGTCTACATTGTCTGGATTAATGACTTCTAACCCACCTTGAGTCTCAGTGCTCACACATGGTCTTAGCCTCTCAAGAGATGTTGTACCAGAGCCATCTTTGCCTCAAGGCGAAAGGTCTTCAGGAGACTCATTTCCCAAATTAACTTTAGTTCATTCTCTTCCCATTCTCTCCTTTTCTCCTTCCCTTCCCCTTTCTCCTTCATTTCTCTTGCCCTTCTCCATTCTTCCCTCCTTTCTTCTCCTTTATTGCCCCATTTGTTCTTTTTTTTTTTTAAATCACATCCCATTTGCCTTTAGCTTATTTTAATCCTTTGGAATTACCGTCACATTTTGCTTAGATACCCCCTTCCTACTCTCTAATCTTCAACTCAGGCCCTTCCATCTTTCTCTTACCTTCATGTCTAGCGAAGGACTCATAGCACTGTCCTCTCTGTTTCTCATTCTTTGCCTTGCACGACTACTTACCTATTACGTGTGCCTTTTATAACTCCCTGAGGAGTCAATCCAGCATCCATCTCCCCCCAGAAATCTTTTGGAAGGCTGAGGCCAAATTATCCCTGCTCAGTTTACTTCTCTAAAAATGCCAACATTAGTCAAGTCTAGAGGTGATTCTAAATCCCATCAAGTTGGCAAGATTGTGAAGTTGTCATAGAGTCTGAGGGAATCTTTCCAACATGATTAGCACATCTTGTTTCCTTGATAAATATGCCTATACTCATTTCTCTAATTCTCAAAGCTAAGTAAGTGATCCAGGCTTATGAGCACTGATTCTATTTCGTCCTCTAGAAAGCTCTACGTGCTGCTCTGGTACCACATAGCTTAGTGTCCTTTGTCGGTCAATTCTGGGATGCTTTCGTCAACGACCAAGTCATTTCCTGAACAGCTTGTCACCTGTCCTCAGTCCATAGGTGGATGTTTTAATTGTCATATCACCATGGATTTCCTCAAACCTAACTGAAAAAGGAGGAGGAGGAGGATGACGATGACGACGATGACGGTGAAGCAATAACAACATGCTTTGTGGTAAGATCCATCTCCCTCCCAAATTTCCCTTCTTTTCCACCTTAAAATACACTTTTATTGCTTTAACAGATCGGTTCTCATGTTCCCAAGCTGGTCTTTAGCTTGCTCGCCGAGGATGACTTTGAATTGCTGGCTCCTCCGTTCAGCTCCCAAATGCTGGGATTGCATGCTCATCCCTGTACAGTTCATGTAGTGCTGAGGTTCAAACCCAGGCCTTTGTATATGTTAGACAAGTGTTGCACCAACTGAGATATATCTTAAGGTTTTCTAGGGCATTTGTTTGAAGCTGGAGGAGATGTGAAGTTTTTCTTATATGTGGGTGGTTAAGTGTAATTTAAATGTAGCTTAAATATTGTATTTTGAGGCTACTAAAATATCCAGCCCCTTTCATAGTGATGAATCAGAAGGAAAACGATGAGAGAATTCATGGCAGATGAGTCGTTCAACAGTCAAACATTTATGACACTCTGTAGAATTTCAGATCCCAACATAATGTAGCTGTCACTCCAGTCTACACATCATAACCAGCATAGCGAGAGTCACACTCTTTCTGTGTCTTCTACTTGACCCCTTCATTTGTGTTTAGTATTTAAAGACTGTGGCAACAGATATCTCCTCTCCTAGACGTGATCAGTTGTCATCCCTTATTCCCCAATTGCCCCGTCCTCCAAAGCCTTCTCTCATTGAGCTCCGTGTTTCCATTTTCAGGATTGTCTTTTATCATATTCCCTTTGCTGGCTATTCCTCTCAGTTGGCTGACTAGTCTTCTGTGGTTGGTACTCCTTACTGTTTGCATCCTTGTGAAACGGGTCTAACCATGTTTGTTCACTTGATTTCTAGAAGCTCGTGCCAGCCTTTCTTAGCATTTCACAAACCTGTGTGCTTTCTTTCTAGAATATTCCCATTCCTATGTTTATTGGTACCTCTGATTCGATGATCTGGTGCCAGATCTTGTGCTAGCCCTGTGGAGATGGATCCATTTCAGTATTTTCCATCTCTCTCACTACCTCTTCTAGCTATTCTGTTTGGCCTCAACTTAAGCTTCAACTTCTTGACCATTGGTGTGGCTTTCCATCTGACCAAGACTGGTGATTGTTGTTGTTGGGCCCTAAGATCACTTAGGAGATGACTCTGCTTATTTTTCATGTTAATTTTTTATAGCTATCTGACAGATTAATGTGGATTTCACTCAAGACCACAGTTATGATGCGGAGGGACTGCGAGTTGTCCTAGGCAAGAGCCCTTTCCCCATCTTCCGGACCCCACTGGAAGCCCGCAATGCTTAGTTTGTTGCTGAAACATTTCAAATTCTTCATCCTTTTTGATCACTTTGCTTGTATTTAGTTTGATCACCTCTTAAAAAAGTATTCTCATTCCATAACTCAGAACCATTTCCCTACTTAAAGATAGCTACAGAAATCACACACCCAAATACTTCACCAAAAAGTTACATTCCTGCTGGAGAGGTGGATACTCTGCCCACTCTGACTCTGCTGATTAGGAGAAGGAGGAAATAGAGTCTTTGCAGATTGTTTTCTGACTTCTGTGTGCATGGAGGAAACTGGTACCTGTAGCAGGATGAGGAGAGGAAGCCAGGCCCCGACTTCAGACCAGCATCATATCACCGAGTTGTGAAGGCTGTTCTGTAGGACTCAGAGATGTGGTAGGAATGGAGCTAGAGAAGCCAAAGGACTCACTGAGAGCTCAGCCCTGACCATGAGCTTCTAGGAATAGCAGAAAGACTTACTTAAGAGGGTAAAACAAGGCATTGTATGCTGAGGAACTGCCCCAGATTTACCAGCGATTTCTTTTTATGTTACACTTGGTGTGTGTGTGTGTGTGTGTGTGTGTGTGTGTGTGTGTGTTTCTAGTCTCCTTTCAAAGGAAATTCTCATCATGTGGTATTTAATTTCCTACAAGGACGTTGTATTGAAGGCCTCCCTGGCTGGCTCCACGGTTTCACTTAACTAGGTCTTTATTGGAACTACAGCTATGATGACATGTGGAGCTGGCTTTCTCTGTGTACTGGTGAAATGCTGCTGCTTTGCAAGCCTCCGATGCTCTGATGTTTTCTTAGCCTCACTTCCTTTCTCAGCAGAGCCAAAACGAATTCCCCTGCTCACCCCCAGCTTTCTTTTTATACTTGTCTCCAAATCCAGACTGTATTAATATTTTAGTTTGTCAGAGCCTTTGCTAGGTTTAATGCGAACAAGGACTTGAGTATTATTTATTGTTTTTTATCTTAGCTTGACACATAGCTCCTAATAATTTTTTTTCTGTAGTGCTAATCTATAATGTTCTTAATTAGTTGAGCAAAATGTTAGGTTTCTATAATTCTGAATATCTTAAGATATATGTATATTTAACATCTTCATTTAATTTATCTTTATTTAATTTCTGTATAGACCTGCAGGTAAGGTGAGTACAGCCACCACAGCATTTGTTTACAATATAGAGCGATTAAACTGAAATATCTTCTATGCCTCATGCCTTTTTTTCTGTGTGTGTGTGTGGAGGGGTGGCCACCCTTTCCCTTTGTTGTGGTTTGGCTAGAATACGCTTCTCCACCCCAGGCTCATGTGTTTAAAGACTTGGCCCATGCTGATGGAGGACGTGGGACCTTTAGGAGGAGAAGCTTCTATGGAGGGAGTGGGTGGTGATGGAGTGCTTTAGGAGTAAGAGGCAGGCCCTCCCTCTCCCCACGTTTGTCTGTCTGTCTGCTTTTATCTCCTAATCCCCCAGCCAGCTGAGGGGATGTACCCAGACGCCTCACCCTTTACCTCCTCCAGGGCACAGAAATGGACTAGATCCTCAGAAGCTACCATGCCACTTTTGTCCTTAGGTTGTTTCTCCTTAGGATTTGGTAGTAGCAAGATGAAAGTAACTGTTACCACTGGTTACCCTCACCCCCGCTCCCGGAGGACTAACTTCATTCTCTAAGAAACTTTTCTAAGCCAGAAGTGCTACCAGCATGATACCATGTTTCCATTTGTCTCCTTGTCCATCCATAGCTAAGCAAGAGTTAGGAATTTCATCTCTAAGGATTTGGGGTTGTATGTTGAAACAGGAGTGTTTTTCTTTCCTTTTTTTTTTTTTTTAACCCTGGGTGTTGTGTTTTGTCTTGAGTAGACGTGAATTTCCGAGTTTTCTTCCCGATATAGTCCCTGGGAGCTGGGGCAGAGTTGCCAGGTCCTCCCTGATGGCCACAGTGTGCCTTCAGGGTTATGCCATGCTGCATAGCTGGCTGGCATGTGTCTCCTGGTTCTGCAGCTGCAAGTCTTTCAGACTCTTGTAGAGAGAGCTGGTATTTTATTACATTGCATGTCTCATATTTATGAGAAGCTCAAAGGGCTTTGAGGATTTTCTTTCAGTATCTAATCTTCTCAGGCTCTCTGAGGTAGGTAGCAGGAAGTGTTATCTCCATTTTGCAGATGTTCCAGCGGAGTCAAAGCTCGACCTTATGAAGGTTCCATGGAAAATCAAGGCAAGCAGAGCCTTTCAACCTCCATGCCGGAGATCTTAAGTCAGATGACTTAAGCTTAATTTTAACACCTCTGTCCATTTTGGGTTTGCATGAATTTCTATTTTGCGCCTAGCACTGAAGGTATAGTGCTTATTTTTCTTTAAAAATATTATATTTATTGTGTGCATGTGCATATACATATTCATATACATACACACATGTGTGTGTATATATATATACACACACACACACGTGTGTGTGTGTGTGTGTGTGTTGTGTGTGTGTGCATTACTTCCATCTGGAAGTCACGGGATAATTTGTGGGAGTTAGTTCTGCCCTTACAGTATGTAGATCCCACGGATTGAGCTTAGGTCACCAGGATGGTTGGCAGAGCCTGTACCCACTGAGCCATCTCCATGGCCTGCAATACTTTTTTTCCTATTTACTGGGTTCCCCTGAAATTCCTTATTTATTGCCCATATGCTCATACGTATGCCTTTTGTGTGTGTTTGCATATATAGACATGAAAATATATGTTTTTAAATCTAAGTTAATGTCAGGTTCAGTCAGATGAGGGGTTTCTTGGTCTGGAGGATTCTATGCTAATAATATGAAATTTAGCCTTATGGCATATCTGATAATCCATAACTTTCTTATATGTCCAGAATCCTACATGTGTTTTATCTGTAGACAAGAACACGTTAAAACATGCCATCTGAAATGTTATGATGTGTGTGTGTGGTGTGTATGTACGTATAGAATAGGAAATGCACAAGGCATGGTGGTGTATACCAGTGATCTTGGCACTGGAGAGGCTGGAAAGCCTAGAGTTTAAAACCAGGCAGGACTGCTACACACAAAAATCCCATCTCAGAAAAACAAAGCCACATCTACCTCCTTCAACAGCCCACCCCTTCCCCAGTCACACAGCAAAGCAAATAAAAGAAGCACTATGCACGTGGATATCAGATACTGTTGAGTACTTGAGATGAAATTTCCTTTGGGCAAGTCTTTGCTAATGGTGGCATCCTGAGGGAGAGCAGACACTGTCACTCGCACGCCCTGCTCCCCCATTGCTAAGATTCATTTAAAAAAATCCAATTAGCAATCAGTTAATAAAGTTTTACAAACTCGAGTTGCTGGTGTAGTGTATAGTCACTGCCTGGTCTTTGATAGGGTGTGCTTTGCCAGGCTTTGTGTAGTGTGGGCAAGGCTGCTTTCCTCTGAGTTTGGAATGCCCCTCCCTCTTCCACCAAGTGGCAGTAATTATGCTCTTGCTCCCAGACGCCTAGGAACAGGGAGTTTCTGCAGCTTTGTAATCTAACTGGCTCAGGCTGTTGCTACTGTGGGGTGGTGAGTGGGCAGACTGCACAGCTTCGGTGGCGTCATCCCTGGGCCCTCTGGGCCATTTCCTGAAGCCCGAGGATGGGAGCACCTAGAAGGAGGTTGGGAATGGCAGTGTCCCCCACCCTCACTCCCATGAGCTCTTCCCTCATTCTCCACATTTAAGAGTACCACCCAGCAGCAGTGGCTTTAGCCCTGAAACCATTTGGAAGCACTGGAAGAGAGGCCACCCAGGGCTTCTGTGAGCAGCTGGGGCTGCAGGTCTTCCATTGGCCACACAGAGAATGTCCCCACTTATCTACGCTGAGCATGGGTGGCCTCTATCCTTAGGGTAATGGGAGTTCTCACTGTCTGGACGTGGTGCTATTGTCTTTTCCAGCTTGTTGTTTGTAGTTCTTTTCTGAGGCTCACCTCTTCTGCTGACTGGGAATGGGGTGGGCATGCGTTTTACCAGCTTACCCCCTCTCATGTGAAGGGCTCTGGAATTGCCTAAAGAGATGATGACAAGCCTTCCTAGGCCAGAGGCCATGGCTTTACAGTAAGTAGAGAGAACTGCCTCCTCCTGGTCTACCCAGCCTGAGAAAGTTCCTCTCCCTCCTTCCACCAGAGCTGTGATTCCTTCTGCATCCCACATCCCCTCTTTATGTCCTCTGGGCTGAGCCACAGGCCTGAATGTGGCTTGCACGTGGGGCAGAGTTCACACTCAGAGACTGCATGGTTGAACAAGTTGGGGGATGCCATTTTTTGTCTCCCTGCTAGCAAACTGTCATTTCTAATGAACATTTTAGGAAGAGGCCTCCTCCTCTTACCTCCCTCGGTTGTGCTATAGAGCAATGAAAACATACGAAGAACTGGATTCATGGTGTGTGCACCTGGCTCTTTGCGAGGCTCTGCAATATGTCATGCAAAGGATGCACTTATAAAGCAGAAACAGCAGGCTTATGCACAACATCCGTATATAGCTGTTGGTTTTCTCCCTGACATGGATCAAAATCCTGGAGTTTTGTGAGATTTGGCAGGCTGCGATCTGAGTTCAGCTTGCCTTTTTAAATGACTTTTCCACCATGTTAGTGAGTTCTTCGGGTCAGAATGACAATCAGAGGCTCAATTCCAGAAATATATTTTCAGGTAATAAAATAATGTTCCTGGTTTAGGGGGAAATGGGCTTCCTATTAGTTAGGGACAATGACTGTGGGCTAGGCAGCATTCCTAGTTGGTATCTAGTTTGTGACAACTTCTAAGTAACAGGCACTAATTTGTGCATGGGGAAAACCCACTGATACTGAGCCCCTATTTTGTGCAAGTCAGTACTTGCCTTACTAATGAAATCGTGTAATTGATAACATTTATACTTTTGTCAATGATATTTTAGATTTCAACCAAGATACAAAAAATAGTACCTGTCTCTCCTTTTAATGTCATTAGTTCATGGAAATGCAACCAAAGAGATGGAAAGCAAAATTTTCTCCTGTTTTACAACACAGCTTCCCCAGGCCCCTGAGCCTAATTTGTTCTTAATAATTTTCAAAAGAGACTTTGTCTTACCACTCCCAGCAGTCTCTGGACTGTCTGAAAGCAAGCTGCAGTCTGGCACAGGAACTCTGCCAATTTCTAGGCAGTGGAAGCGTCTGGAAAAAGTAGCTTATTTTCCTCCGCAGTAGGAATGATTTTAAGTTTTAGATGTGTTGTGTGCATGTGTGGGTATGATGTTCATTTGACACAGACAGACGTGGCTCCTTCTAAGCTCCCTCGGTTCTGTCTGAGTTAGTTGTGTCTTGAACATAGTCTAACAGACAGAGGCCTCATGTGTGGAGATACTGAACGTCCTGCCTAAGTTCCAGCTCTTGTTCCAGGCCTCAGGGGACACAGACAGACTCGTTTTCCAGCTTGCCCTGCAGCCTCACAGGCCTCGCCGGTTGACACAGCTGCCTTTCTCTGTGTGTGCAGTCTTGCCTCCAGCCTCTCACAGTGTGGGGGAGAGAGCCGGAAGAAGTGGGAGTGGGGAGATGAATTATTCAGCCCCTACTAAATGCCAGGCCCCGCGCTGGTGCCTCCTGTCCATCTCCCTGAAAAACAAGCCGTTGATCACGAGGCATGAGACATCCTAGACCTTCAGACCACACTTTGGAGTCAGACCACTAAAATTTGAGTTATAAATTGTGCCACAGTTTCTCCACTCATTAAAACGTGTCTATTAACAGAACCAAATGCCATTGTTTATTGTTGGGTTAAATAAATGGCATTCAGAATTGTAGGAAGGCCAGAAGAGAGGCTGCAATACAGTGCTTGTCAGTAAGAAGTACTGCAGAACAGAAGTGAACTCACTTCCTCAGTTTAAGTAGCACAAAGAATAGCTGAGGCAGGATTTGAACTTGAAGCTGGGAGGGAGACCCTGTGGCTACATTACATTTTCTTTCAGGTTATATTCCACGCACTGTCGTGCTCGTGTGGTATTACTGAAGACTAAACCAGCGTGTCAGAAGTTAGTGTGATCCAGCATGTCAGAAGTTAGTGTGATCCTCATTTCAGATGTCACATGACACTCCCCTTGCCCAGCGGACAGTCTAAGTATGTGGGGATGTGACTGGATCAGACGGGGTATTCTGTTTCTTCTGTGGAACCACCATGGGGTTCATGATTCAGGGCTTCTAACACATAGGCTGTCCAGGCAGGCTTTAGAATTGGCCTGGCCGTCTTCATGGTAAATCTTTTTAGGACTGAATGAATGATCTTTTGTTCTTCAATTTTTTTTTTTTAATTTAAACTTTTATGCTGCTCTCTAATTCCTTAAAGAGAGAAGCACCCGGGGGTCAGAATCCGTGTGCTCTATAATTCTGCTGTTTCCTGCAAGCATCAGACTTACTGCCCAGCAGAGCAGGTTAGCTTTGCCCCATACCTTGTCCTGGTGGTGGGGACAGGGGTGTGTGGTTGGAGGTTAGCGTCTTTTATCTGCCTTGCTCATTTTGTTGGCGTTTCTGTTCGAGGCTTTCGTGCTGTCTCCTAGCTCCTCTCAGTTTTGTGGCATTGGCTTGTACCTAAGTATGTGTTACCAGCCTTCATCTCTAAGAAGTGCTTCTGCAGCTGTGTGGAACCTGTTTGCCGAGTTCTTAGGTGTGAGAATCAGCACATTTAGTCCCCAGCAAGGAAAAACCAAGAGGCTTTCCCCCAGTCCTGCCCAGTTGATTCTGGATGGGACTTTTCAAAATATTAAGATTTGTGTAAACCACAGTGGGATTTTGTCTAAGAATTCGGGGTCTTTCGGGCAAGACAACACTATTAATAGAATGTGGATGTGTGTCGTTTATTTGTTTTCAAATGGAAATGTTTCCTTGAGGTTTTGGCATGTTCGTTGATACGTTGAAAGAAGAGAAACCATCATTTTAGAGGCTCAGCACTTATGCCATATTAGGAAATTTCCAGTGCCTCAGATTTCACATTTAATGTTTTAATTGCCTGGTTTGGTAATAGAAAAATGTCAAGCTTCTCTCTTTCGTTTCAATCCCCCAACACTTCTTTTCCCTTTTGCAGCCGTGGGCTGTTGCCAGCTTCCACTTCCTGCCTGGTCCCAGCCTGGACGGTTTGCTGAGTGAGGGGCGTGTCACGTGACATCTGAAATGAGGATCATACTGACTTCTGACACACTGGTTCACTCTTTGGTGATACCACACATGCAGTTGTTTCCTGTGGTGCTTGTAAATATCCTGGACGCGCATCTGACACCGAGCTGTGTGTCTGAAACCTTTAAGTTGCCTTTGAACTGAGGATGCTGTTCTGCAAGTTGAATAAAGCAGCCAAGAAATCAAAGGCACCGCTGCCATCTTGGTCTGAGGGCGGTGTTTCAGAGGCAAGCCTGTGTACTGTGAGAGAAGGCAGCCAGATGCAGTTAGCTGGGGGCATAGACCCCCATGGAGTGTGGGGGTGGGCACGGGGAGGAAGAACGGAGCACTGTGGGTTGTAGTTATCCAGAGCCAGTGGTTTAAGTTCCCTTGAAAGATTAAGACTCAAAATAGGGTTGAAAGTTGCTCTTAGTATAACTGCTTTCCCAGGTGCAAATGGTGATGAAAGACTCCCTTGCAGGAATTTGTTGTGCAAAGAACAGTCTTATGCACAAATGTATGGGACAATGAGAAATAAATTCAGGGCACCTTCCAGTGAGGTGTTCTGCCACTGAGATGCATCTCCAGCCTGTTCTACATGGTGTTTAGTATCATGCATAGTTGCAGAGTGTAGCTGGGAAGAAATGTTCACATGAACAACTACAGGCTCTGTTCCCGTACAGCTGAGGACATGGATTACTTTCATTTGCCACGAATGGCTATCTCTAAATATCATTTTTGCTTATCAACTAAATAAATTGTTCTCATTTTCTTTGTGTGTGTGTGTGTGTGTGTGTGTGTGTGTGTGTGTGTGTGTGTGTGTGTGTGTATGTGTGTTATTCTTTATTTTGGTGCAACAAAATGCCTTACAAGTATCAACTAAACGAGGGAGAGGCTCATTGGCTCATAGTTGGAAGGGTTTATGAATGAAGCTAGTTAGGGATGAGCAAGCTTATTTTCTCCTGTTCACTCAGTCTGGGGCCTGGGCCATGGATGGCGCTGCCCACACGTGCAGCATGGCCCACACGTGCAGCATGGCCCACACGTGCAGCATGGCACTCACGAATGGGCCCTTCCTGCTCAGTTACCCTTTCCTGGAAACACCGTTAGGGAGCTTCTCTTAGTTGCATCTTGGTTCAGATCTCATCATTTGCAGTTGGTGACCAACTAATGCATAGTAATTATTATTATTTTTTAAGAAAACACAAGATTTTGATGTATTTCCCAGGCTGGCCATGAATGCCTGGGCTCGAGTGATCCTTGGACTTGAGCCTCTAGATAACTGGGACAGCAGGTTTAAGTCGCAGCTGCCTCTCAACTCTGACTTTTTTTTAATACTTATTTATTTATTATATATGAGTACATTGTAGCTGTCTTCAGACACACCAGAAGAGGGCATCAGATCTCATTACAGATGGCAGTGAGCCACCATGTGGTTACTGGGATTTGAACTCAAGACCTTTGGAAGAACAGTCCGTGTTCTTAACCACTGAGCCATCTCTCCAGCCCCGTGACTTTTAACTATATGGCAATTCATGCTCAGTATCAAAGCCTCGAAAAATATAGTAAAGGAAAAGAAAAGCAAACAGAAATACTCTTGTAGTCATATAATCTAAAGATTTTGGGTGTCTTTCCTTTTAGTAATTATTTCTAAGAGAGGGGGAGTATGTGTGTGTAGACTGTGTGTATATGTAAGCATGTGTGCACACACATGTTCTCTCTCTAACACACACACACACACACAACACACACTCACACACACACACACACACACACACACACTTCTCGTCTTCACCGTAAACAACACAATAAACACGATGTTCCGTGTAGCTCCCTGTATAGTGTGTGCATGTTTAGTACGTGTGAGCCTATGGGCCTCATCCCCAGCTCCAGAAAGTGAAGGGGAAGTCCACACTGAAGCTGGAGGTCACACTGTGCCTCTTGATATGCCCGCGGCACACTTCACATCACCTTTTCCTGATTGCTTTAGAGTTCTCTTTTGGTGATGTGGTGATGTCGGCACTGGTTCAGTGGGTTACACTCTGTTGTGCAGCAATGCTTTTTCTAAACTTCTGCTTATTTTTACCAATACTGCGTTTTGAGGAGTGTTCTCTCTTTCTGGAGGCCCCCGGATATCTCAGAATGTTGCTTAGGAAAGGCCCTCTCAACACTAGTATTCTACATTGCTCATCTTGCAATACTGACCCTCCTTTAATGAAATTCTTCTGGAGGGCCGTCAAGATGGCTCAGTGGGCAAAAGCTTGTGCTGTGGTAACACAGGAGCTGTGTTCAAATCTCCAGAGCCTGTGTAAAAGCTAGATCAGTTCCACAAGTGCCTATAATCTGAACACTTCACCAGAAGGTAGAAGACAGCACAGTTCCAGGAAGGCCACAGGCCAGTTAGATATACAGTGCTGCGAATGAGCCTTGTTAACGAAGGTGGAAGGCACGGACTGATGTCATAGTTGACCTCTGCCCTCATCGATGAGCCCACATTTATACAAATGAACACACTATTCACGGGTAGGTGCACACATCACCACCCCTAATTTGACAGGAAGAATACTTTCCCAATGTTTTGTCTTCTTTCTTGGTAATTCTTTTTATTTGGTTAGAACATATATTCTCATGTTTTATTGGTCACTTGGATATTGTGTTTGATACTCTTATTTTTACACTGAGGTTTAATTATGACTTAATTGATTGGAGCAGCTTTTTATTAATTTTTAACTCTTTTTTGTGGACATTTAAATGTTAAGTATCTACTAATAAATGGCTTATAATGTCAGTTTTCTTTGAATGTGTGTGTGTATACACACACACATATACACATATACATCTACTTCTCAAAATCATGGCTGGCACCATCCTTCCCTGGTCATCTTCCTTCCTTCTTCACTCTCGTTGCTGTGGACCTTGCAGACTGCTTCCTTCTCTGTGCATTTCTCTTCCACAGCACAGCCGCCCGGGCCTTTCTTTCACTGGATGTGCAGAGCTCACGGAGACAAAGTTTTGCAGAGTCTGTTATTGCTGCAGGCCGTAGCCTCCAGGGGTGCAGGGGAGGGGCTTTCTGCGGTGTCTTACCTAGGATCACCCTGGTGGTGATTTTTTTTATGTTGCATCATGTTTCCATTTCTCCCACCATTCACTAGGCAGGCATGAGGAGCCTTTGGAGAGCTCCTGCCCTGAGCTACCCTCCATGCTTTCTCCTGGTCAGTGTGTGTTATATGGTCATACATGTTATATGTTCATACATGTTATATGTTCATCCATCAATAATCTTGAAGCTGAAGCCGATTGTGTTGGTGTTTTAACTCCTGTGACAGAAGACCAGGGACGATGGGTTACTTTGGCTCACAGTTGTGGAGATCTCCATCTGTGGTAGTTTGCCCCTGTCACCTCATGGTGTGGAACATGGGGTGAAGAAAAGCGCTTTACATTATGGTATTCAAGAAGCAGAGAGAGGGAGAACAGGGCCTGGTTATCATATTCCCTTCCCTTTCAGATCATACCCAAGTGGTGTATCTTCCTTCCATCTGGCCTCAGTTTTCCAAGGTCCTATCACCTCCCGATGGCACCATCAGCTGGAAACCATCAGCACTTGAGGTTTTGAAGGGCCACTTAAGACCCCAAAGAATGCACAATAAAGTGAACAGGGAGCCAATCTTCTCACACAATTTTGTTTCTTGGCAGCTGCCTTGGTGTTATTTTCAGATTCTTAATACACTTCTTGGCTTTGGCCTTGGGTACCAGATCCAGTGTTTTGTAACCCAGACTTGCCTCTCTTCTGACCCTCCAGATTTGGCTCCAATAATTGTGGGAGTTCCTCCATTCACTTAGGAATAGGGGACCTCACACACAAGGGAAGAGGGAAGTGAGTGTGGGGTGCTGACAGGAACACCCTAGGACAGAAGAAACTGGATCGAGACTGGCTTTACGGATCCCAGGGCACGGCAGCAGGTAGGCGTGTGCTCGAAGACCGAACACTGCGCTGTCAGAGCGAGGAGAGTCCAAAGCCCAGGACCGTTCCCGGTCCTCCAGGCTTAATCTAAACATCTTGAAAACCGAAAGGTCCTGGACTCCATAATTTCTAAGGTGATGGAACAGTGCCCTCCCCTCCCCCACCCTTTGTGATTTCCTACACTGGAAAAAGATCTGAAAACTGGCACTTGGAACCATCCCACACCCGATCCCTTTGGCCAGCTGAGACCTTCAATTTGTAGTCACCCTAATTAGAGATCATGATTGAGAAGCTGTGTCTAAGGATTTCTAGGTCCAAAATGACCAGAACGAACAATTTTTCTCTGAGCACAGTTCTTTTGTGCTGTTTGTGGAAAAGTACCATTTGTTTCTAGAGGGTCTTGAGCATCCTGTAACTCAGTAATCCTGTGATTTCTGCTGTCCCTGTAGCCATATAAGAATTCTTTTCTTAGCCTCCTACTGGGAAGTACCCAATAAGGACACTCACAAATTTCCACAGAGCACTTTGTATCCATAGTCACATTTGATGGCTCTAACGCCCTTGGACAGGTGCCCCTCTGATTTCGAACCCGGGACCTCAGGTTCTTCATTCTGAAGTAACTCTCCTGAAGCCATGGGACTGGGAGGCAGCAGAGGGCTCTGTTCATTCTTACATTCCCTACTTTTTTATACATCTTCCTGGGCTGCTCTGGCAGACTAATCCCCAAGTTGAGGTAAATATAGACCAGGCACCACCTTATTCTTGTTAGATGGGAGTCAGAGTCCTTGGGTGAGGTATTTAGTTCCTTTTTTCATTGTTGATAAAAGCCAATTAACAGAAAAGGCTTCATTCTCACTCACAGTTGGAGGAATGAATCCAACATGGTGAGTGGGAAAGGCTAGTCCACGGGAGCAGCCTGGTCTGTGGCAATGACAAGTCCTCCTTTGCCGCCCCCATTTGATTTTATCTGGGGCCCCACCTTAGGGCACAGTGCTGACCACATTCAGGATGGGTCGTCTTCTGTTAGTTCAACATCTGGAGACACTCCCACACATACCCAGAGAGTGCTGGACACTTTGGAAGGTCAAGGGGGCTGTGAAATATTTCAGAGACAGGCTTCCTGAATAGCTTGGCTGGAATGCTGAGGAATGGTCACATGCTATGTGTAGGAATCAGTGGCTCAAAGGGCTGGGTGAGAGAAAGAGCGAGCTTACCTGGACTTTAAAGTTCTGAGTTGTCCATCTGGTGTAGTCAACCATGGTCTGAAAATATTGTTGTTGCGCCGTGAGGAATTTAGATCCTTTGAGATGGGAGGAGGAGGGAACTGAAGCAAAGAAAGGAGAGAGAGAGGCAGGCAGTCCTATAAGTAATATTTTGAAATACAATGTAGTATTTGTTCCGATTTCTCCAATATTGTTAACCTCTTACTATGGTAGCTCACAAGTTAATTGCTGTCATAGAAATGTACATATAGAAACAGCATAGTGTGTGCACAGAGTTGGTATACCTATAAGAAAAGCAGAGTGTGTATACAGAATGGGTGTGTACAGATAGGACCAGCATCAGCATAGTGTATATATAGAGTGGGTTTGTACATATCGAATCTTAATGGTTTGTGCACAGAGCAGGTGTGACTATATAGAATCTCTGTGCTCTGTGCACAGAGTGGATGTGTACACAGAGAAAAAGCATAGTGTGTATACGGAGTGGGTGTGTCGAATTTTCACAGTGGGTGTCTACAGATAGGATCATCATGGTGTGTGCACAGAGTAGGGGTGTATAGATAGGAACACAGTGATGTGTGTACACAGTGGGTGTACACACATAGGAGCAGCATAGTGTGTGCACAAAACAGGCATGCACATAAAGGAAATGCATGGTGAGTACAGAATTCAATAGTGTGCATGATTCAGTATCACCTGGACTATCTGACTGTATCTCAAGGTGATTAGGGGTTCCATGGCAACCAAAATTCACTGAATTCGCATAAAATGTGCAGTGCCACCGTGAACCACACCGGATGCTGTAAATCAGGCTCTGGGCTGGATACATCCCAGGGCACCATAAGGAGCTGTCTGAAAGGCAGAGGGTGGCCTCTGGGTGCTGGTCAGGTGTGGTGAGACCGTCCGTTGGTGTCTTGGAAAGGGCAGGGTGATCACGGCAGGGCTCGTCACAGTCCGCTGAAGCAGGGCCTGTCACTGAAGCAGCAGGAGGAACTTTTATTCAGTCTGTGGAGAGAAGCTGTGGAGGAATTGAAACCCCGTTGGCGAGTGGAGCTAAAAGCAGTGGGGAGAAAGGAAGTGTGGTTTGCTGTCTTCTAGTTTCCTTCAGATCCAGCCTGCTGCTGACCTGTTAACCATCTCAGGACCTGAGCTTAGCACAGACTGCGCCTCCGTACGAGCCCAGGCAAGCTTTGATCGCATTAAAATTGTATGCCTTTTTCCCTTCTGGCAAACTCAACTCTTGGGCCTTAAAAAGCTGCTTTTTTGCCCCTCACATTTTCAATAATTCTGGTGTCCACACCACCAAAGGTTATTGTAAATTTTTAAGTTCCTGAAACATAAAATGTAGCTCAGAATCCCTTCCTGATGGTCTGAGAGTATAAAATTCAAAGCACACGGAAAGGTAAGGCAAAGAAGCTTCCAGAAAATGGAAACACTGCTGTCAAGTAGGCACCTAGTGTCAGAATGGGTCAGAATAGCTCAACGTGTTGATGAGCGTAGCTGTGTCTTTACTTAGACACCTTCCCTAGCCCTTTCTACATAACACATTCAAGAAAGTCCCCTGAGAGCTCATGCCTTCTACCAGCAAAAGGTGAGAGGACCTGGGTAGGCACCGATGGAAAAGAATCCAGAGTTAGGGTATAGGAGGACCTCTGCAGACCCAGACCCACCCAGTCACTCCCTACACTCTGAACTTGGCTGCCTCACTCTTTGCTGAGGTCCCTCAGGTGGCCTCATTGTTTTTATTACCACGGTAGAAAGAGTATGTGAAGGCCTTGCCTGGCTGGCAGTCTCGTTGCCATGGAAACCTCCATTCCACACACCTGATTCACACATCATGCTCCACTAAATCCAGACAGAGGTCACAGACTGGCATTTGCCCTTTGTCTCTCCTCCTTGTATTTTCCAGGCACTGAATGGATAGAGAGAGAGAGGGGCAGTGGGCAGCCTATCAGGAAAGCTTTGCTGCAATAGTTTGTGAATTCCAGGACAAAAAAAAAAAAAAAAAAAAAAAAACAACCAAACAACAACAACAACAAAACCCACCCACCACCACCACCAAGGAAAAAAAAAACCCAAAACCAACAACAACAATCCCCATTCCCCCCCCCCCCCCCCCCCCGTAGCTGTGAAGGGCAAACCGGGTGTTGCTGGGGAAGTCTGTATACATTGGAGCTTCTCCTTGCAGCCAGCCTTCGTCCTGGGTTGCATCTGAAAGTGATTTTCTGGGTTCCCGGGTGAGCGTGGAAATGAGTCTAGCAGATTCCGGAGCTTTGGCTCCTTGGGGGGTTTTCTGTCCCATTTCACTGAGTTGCCTAATAACCTCAGCGCCAGGGTGTGCGCGTCAGGATTGCACTGTGGGCTGAGGCACACATTAGCCACAGCTGTCTATTAAGAACCAAACGATCTGGTGATCTGTCTCAAAGCCCGGTTTCTCTTTGTGCTATCTATAATATTTTAGAAGGCAGATGTAATCTATAGGCTGCTCTTTGTCAATAAAGTTAATCTGTTTGAGGAAGGTTTCAGTTTTCCTGGAATGATGATGATGGTTTTTATTATTATTTGCTTGTGTTATTTATTTTATAGATTTAGAAATAAAGAGATGATAAAAAAATCAAATTATTCACCTTTCATGCAGAACTTCTTCTCTATGGCTTTGATCATATTCTTTTGGTTGTTATTTGGTTAGGTAGCACAGGGGATTGAACATATTAGACAGATGCTCAATTACTAAGCCATATTCTCACCCCTTGATTTTGTTTTTAACGTTAGAGTTTTAAAGAGAGTAAAAGAACATTTAGAGGACATGACATGACGCAGGTATCATAAGTGATTTGTGGGGTCTCTGGGCTGTCTCTCAACAGAGTCATAGCGGGGTCTCTGCATGTGGTCATCTCCGCTGACTTCCCGCTCTGCTCATGGTTAATGCCCCTCCATTTGGTCACCCTCTGTTGACAAAGTACCTCTGGCTTTAAAATTTCACTCGCCTATATTCTTGGGCACATTGCTTGATTTTATTAAATCCAGCGTATTTATCGGTGTGTAGGAAAGTATTGCTGTGACAGTAATCATAAACGTGTCAGTGCAGTGTGGCTCGGTATCCAGAAGGATGGTTCCCATTACTCTTGATCACATCAGAAGCAGCATTTGCCTGAAGGAATACTCTCACCATCCGAATAATTGTCATCTTCCTGACTTGGCGGACGTGAGGCTTAGTAGGTGGATGGCGATCTGAGAGAATAATGCTGAAGAAGTAGAGCGCATATGCACTTTCTCTTGTCTCTCCGCATCCACTGTGTCCATTTTAGGAATCTCACTGTAGGTTCATGTTGTAAAATAATGTTTACTCTTTTCAGAAGATGAACTGTCACCCCTGATACTAGTTCAGACAGCAACAGCTGTGGTCCTCTATCCCCTCCTCCAACGTTGTGGAGGTGGGAGTGTGAATCCCATTCTGACCATCTGGGGCTGAACAGGAAGTGTGGCTGGCTCTAAAGTCTCAAAGCTTGCTCCTAGAGACCTACTTCTTTCAGCCACGTTCCACCTCTACACAGTTTTACAATGTTCCAACCAGTGACACAAGCTGAGGACCAAGCTGCAAACCCCTGAGTCTGTGTGGCACAATTCACATTCAGACTGTTCTTTATGTATTCAGCCAGATGGTTTTCACAAAAATGGTAAGATCCTTCAATGGAGAAAGGAATGAATCTCTCTCTGTCTCTCTCTGTCTCTCTCTGTCTCTCTCTGTCTCTCTCTCTCTCTCTCTCACACACACACACACACACACACACACACACACTCATCCATCCTTGATCAACTACC
Organism: Micromys minutus; assembly: GCF_963924665.1. Taxonomy (NCBI): domain Eukaryota; kingdom Metazoa; phylum Chordata; class Mammalia; order Rodentia; family Muridae; genus Micromys; species Micromys minutus. Next base: position 78,444,260 of record NC_137975.1, on the reverse strand, counting down.
CTAGCCAGCTTGTTCCACGTATTGTTTATGACTTCAGCTGGGCTTATTAGCATTCTGCTATGCCCACTCCGTTTTTACATGGTATCTGTCTTAGTTAGGTTTTTACTGCTGTGAACAGAAACCTTGACCTTGGCAACTCTTATAAGAATGACATTTAATTGGGGCTGGCTTATGGGTTCAGAGGTTCAGTCCATTATGGTCAAGGCAGGAGCATGGCAGTGACTAGATATCCAAGGTACTTGATAAACCGAGAGTCCCACCTCTTGTTCAAAGGCAGCTAGCAGAAAACTGCCCTCCAGGCAGCTAGGATGAAGCTATGGAAGCCCATGCCCGCAGTGGTACATCTGTTCCAACAAGGTTACACCTCCTAATAGTGCCACTCCCTGGGCAAAGCATATATGAACCATCACAATATCTTAATCCGTCTTTATTGCTGTGACGAGGTGCCGTGGCCTTGACAACTGTTATAAAAGAAAGCAGTTAATTGGGACTGGCTCACAGTTTCACAGGCCTAGTCCGTTATCATCATGGCAAGAAGCATGAGGTCATGCGGCAGACATGATGCTGAGGCAGGAGTTTGAGAGTTCTACATCTGGATCCACAGTTAGCAGGAGCAGAGAACCTCAAAACCGACCTCTAGTGACATAGTTTCTCCAACAAAGCCACACCTCCTAATCCTACCAAACAGTGCCTCTCCCTAAGCATTCAAATATATGAGTCCATGAGGACCTTTCTTAGTCAAACCACCACACGTGAGCTAAAGATGAGCTCATAGTCCTCATGGTGAGTAGCAAGCATTCTACCTCGTGAGCCATCTCACCAGCTCAAATTACAAGGATCTAAGAGTTCACTGAGCTTTGTTCCTTCTCAAGACCCTTTGGGTTCTTTTATGCTTCTTTATAAAAGATGTGAACATCAAGATGGTTTCCAAAGATTGTCATTTGGAGTTTGGCCTAGACTTTGTTAAATCCATACAATGCCATATATAGAATTGATATCTCAACATGATTAATTGTTCCAATCCATGAACATGGAATAAAATTCCATTTACGTTTTTAATTTCTTTTGGTCAATGCTCAATACAAATCTTCAGCTTAATAATTATTAAGTGTTTCATTATTCTTAATCTTCTATAAATGGAATCAGTTTTATAATTCCCTTTGTTTGTGATCACTGTTTCTGTAGAGAAATACAGAAATGAGTTTTACATACACCTTATTGAATTTGTTTACCTCTAACAGTTCATGGCACGTGTGCTGATGTTTATAATAATTACATATAAATACAAAATTTATATGTAAGATCTTGATACCTAAGGACAGATTTTACTTCTTTTTCCCAATTTGGAAGTTTTTTATTTCCCCGCGCCCTTTATTAAAAATGGCTCCTCCCTCATGTAATAAAGCCAGATTATGGTTTTCCCTCCCTCTACTCTTTCCAATTCCTTCCCACCTCCCCTCCCCTCTGGATCCACCCCTTGTCTCTCATTAGAACACATACAGGCTCTTAAAGGATAATAGTAAGACAAAATAAGAACTAACACTTCAAAACAGGACAGAAGCAACTAAAGTTAAAGAGCCCAAGAAAAGGCACGGGGAAAAAATATAGGTGCAGAGCCTCACTAGTGTGCACACTTGGGAACCATATCAAAATACTAAACTGAAAGCCATAATATATATGCAAAACACCTGTTAGGGAAAGACAAAATATATACATAAAATTAAAAAATAACATAAAACGACAAAGTTACCAAAACAACAATAACAACAACATTCTGGCACAGTATTAGGAGACAAGAACCCTCTGTTGATGGTCACTGAGTTCATGTTCTGTTGGCCATTTACTACTGGGCATACAGCCTGCATGGGAGTAATGTGTTTCTCTGATAGGACTCCCTTGAAGAAAGCTAAATTTTCATTTGCAAATAGTTGTCTATTGGAAAAGCTTCTGGGTTACGGATGGGGCATATGTCCACTTTTCTTCCAACTGAAGAAGCCTTCTGTTGCCGACCAATGCACTCCCTGTGTGTGCAGCCTCCGTCTCTGTGAGTTCATTATAGGAATCAGGCTTGTTGAGTTTATCGAAAAGGCCCTATTTTCTTGTTGTCCTCAACCTCTTCTGATTCTTGCATTCTTTCTGCCTCCCCTTCAGCAGGGTTCCCTGACAAGGGGAAGGTGTTGATCGTGACACGTCCTGTTTGGGTCTCAGTGTTCCAATGTCTTCCTTTGCATATTGTCTGTCTGTGGAGCTATGTATTTGGTCTGTAATTTTCTTTCTTTGTTGGGTCTTTATGTGGTTTGGGTATTAGAGTAGCTGTGGCTTCATAAAAAAAAAATGAACTGGGCAATGTTCCTTTAGTTTCTATTTGTGGATTAATTTGAGGTGTATTGGCATTAACCTTTTTTTTTTTTTTTTGAAAGCCTCATATAATTCTGTATTAAAACTATATGGCCAGCAGCTCTTTTTAGTTGGGGGACTTTTTTTTTTTACTGGTTCTATTTCATTAGGGCTTATTAATTGCTTATATGATCTAGATTTAACTTTACTAAGTAGTTTATATCAAGAAAATTATCCATTTCTTTTAGATTTTTTCAGTTTGGTGGAGTCTAGGTTTTTAATGTATATTCTGTGATTTTCTGGCTTTTCTGTGTCTGTTGTAGTGTTCTCATTTTCTTCACTAATTTTACTATTTGGAATTTTTTTCTGCTCTTTAGCTATTTTGGCTAAGGGTTTTTAAATTTTATTGATTTTTCTCAAGGAACCAACTATTTTCATTGATTCTTCACATTGGGATTTTTTGTTTCCATTTTATTGATTATTTCTTGCTATCTGTTTTTTTGAGGGTCATAAACTCTTTTTTTTTTTTTTTTGTTCTAGAACTTTCTGGTATGCTGTTAGGTGCCTACTCTGACATCTCTCCAAGTTTTTAATTTTTTTTTTTTTTTTGTATGTAGGCACTTAGTGCTACCAGCTTGACTCTTAAAACTGCCTTCATTGTGCCCCATAAGTTTAAGTATGTTGTGTATTCATCTTTAAAATTTAGAATGTCTTTCATTTCTTTATTTCTATTTTGGCCCATTTTTGATTTAGTGGTGAGTTTTTCAGTTTTGGAGAAAGTTCTCTGAGACGCTGGGAAGAAGGTATATTGTTTTGTGTTTGGGTAAAATGTTCCATAAGTATTTGTTATTAGACCTAATACTTCAATTAGTTCCTTCTACATTTTTTGGTTAGGTGTTGTCTTCATGACCTGTCTCATGGCAAGCACTGGGTATTGAAATCTCCCACTATCATTGTATGAGGGGCAATGTGTGGTTTAAGCTGTAGTAGTTTCTTTTATGAAGTCCGATGCCCTTTTGTTTGTTGCACAGACGTTAAGAATTGTAGTGTTCAGTTGATACAGTTTTTCTTTGAGTGTGTAATGTCCTTTCCTGTGTCTTCTGATTACTTTTGGTTTGAATTCTATTTTGTCATATATTAAAGCAGCTATACCAGCTGGCTTCTTAGGTTCACTTGTTTGGAATATTGTTTTCTAACCTTTTACCCTGAGGTAATATCCATCCCCTGGATCTGGCATCCACATACATTGTGTTAGTCTGTGTCTTTTTAGTGGTGTATGGAGTCCCTTACTGAAATGTTGAGAAATATCGGTGATCTGTGTTTGTTGATTCCTGTTATTTTACTGGTGTGTGTGTGTGCGCGCACGCGCTCGTGTACATGTGTGTTTTCCCTCTTCATTTACTGGTCTGGGATTATTCCTTATGTTTTCTTGTTTGTGGTTAACCTTTTTAGGTTTGCATTTACCTTCTGAGTGCCTTCTGGAGGGCTAGATTTATAAAAAGACAGTCCTTCAATTTGGTTTTATCATAGAATGTCTATTTTCTCAACCAATACTGACCAAAAGTTTTGCTGGCTTATAGTAGTCAGGGGTGTCATCAGTGGTCTCTTATGGTTTCTATTGCCTTCTCTGATTCTGACGAGGGTGTGGTGGCTTTGGAAACACTAAGCCTGTTGGGAGGTTCTTTGGGCGTCCTGCTGAGTGAAGTGATTGGATGTTTTGGGTCCAATGTGTTTCTAGGTATTGGTGGTTGACAGTGAGGAATGGGGGTGCGCTTTGGCAGAGGTGAGGGTTTCCTCAGTTAGGAGGAGGACAAAGTGTTCCAACCAGGATCTGCTTAGTGTCCTGGGAATGGGACCAGAGAGTGAGGAGAGGCCACTATAGATATTCTCTCACAGATCTAGGGGTAACACTAGGAATTTTTATATGTAGAATGAGAAGAAACTTAGCAGAATGTGGGATTTCCAGATTAGTTATTTGTAAGTCCTTCCTTCCTTCCTTCCTTCCTCCCTCCCTCCCTCCCTCCCTCCCTCTCTCCCTCCCTTCCTTCCTGTTTTCAATTCTTTCTTCCTTCTTTCCTCTCTGATAATCCTTTTAATACTCTCTTGGTCTTCTCTTCTCCTAAATCCTTACCCCAGGACTGAAGGCTGAGTCTGGTCTGCATTATGTGGCCTGGCTGCCTGCCTGTCAGTCTCTCATGCTTTAGGAGTTCTGATAAGAATAGTAATGAGCGTTTTCTCACAGTGAATGACTCAGAGTTAAGTGCAGTTCCAGATACAAAAGTTTCTTCCCAAAGCAGGCCATGCTTCATTTGTTTTCAACCATTTGATCCACTTATTCCATGTTGATGTAAAAATATTAATTCTGATCTTAGGTCAAGTTTTAAAGTCTTTTTCCCCTTTTATCCACCCATCTCTCTGCACTTACAGCATGCTCAGAACACTGTAATCCAATGTAAATATAATACAAGCCAGATGAGTGATTTTCAAAAGAAGGAAAAAAACTGAGGCATTCATCTTAATGGTATATTTCATTTAACCTAACATGTAAAATGCGATTTCAATATTTAATTAATAGAAATAGTTAAAGAGATTATTTACTTTATTTTTTGTGCATATTTCTTGAAATCTACTGTGCATTTTAAACTTACTGTACATCATAAATCCATCAGCTTGGCCTGGCCATGTGTCAAGTGCTAAAGGTGTGTGTCTAATAACTATTATATTGTAAAGTCTAGAGCTGGCTTATTTGGTCCTGAGGATGTAATGTCCAAAAGAGGTCAGCTCTTACCACTGCCTACTGAACAGGGCACATCAGTGAAACATTTTATGATGGTGTCGGTATCTGAGGGGGAACAGAGCATGGAGGATTGGGGGCCCAAAAGACCATCTCAAAGTCTGGCCTGTGAGCCCAGGGCTCTGGCAACAGACCCAGATTGTTTCACTCCATCTCATGTCTTTGAAGTTGTCCCCTGTGTGAGGCCACTGAGCTGGAGTTTGGCACAGATCCCAGTCTGTCAAACATTGACTTTTGGCTCATGCAAGGAGAGCCACTGGCAAGTTCACATTTACTAACAGGCTTTGCTCTGGCCACAGGACCATGGGTTGGGATTTCACCATCCCAAAAGTGTCTGCCTTTCACTCTGGCTTGCTTTTGGTCTCTAGGCAGAGCTCTCTCCTGTTCCCCCACCACCCGAAGCACCTTGTTCCTCTTGGACCACACCAAGGGAGAGACTTGGAAGTGTGATGGTGGGGGTAGGAAGGGAAAAGAACGTATTGGGTTTCTTCCTTGTCTGGTTTTATCTGGGATTCTGTCCCAAGATCTCTCTGACCATTAGTGGAAAGGTTTTTCTCCGCCACTTTTCCTGTCCTTACCTGCTCACTACATTTGCCCATCTTCTCTCAGAGTTATGCCGACCTCTAACATAGATGGCGTGGCTCACGGGGTTAAGCAAGTCTGTGCATCTTCCCCAGACTCCCTGCGTGGGTTAGTGCTAGAGAGATGTTTATAGACACTCAGCCAGGAAGTGCCAGGGAAGAAGAGGAGCTGTTTCCACTTAGCCTCCCACCTCCTCTTGGCTTCCCTTTCTGGCATCTCCTACAGCCCGATGAGGGATGGGAATTTGGCAGGGCGAAAGTATCTCTTTGTGCTTCCTCACCCCTGTGTCTTACCTTCCTCCCAAGACTTTTGCACTGTCCCAGCCATTTGCCACACAGAGCCTGCAATTTCCTTTCTTAGTGCTGATGTGGAAGAGGCAGGGAGATGTGTTCCTTTCCAGGAGATGAGTGATGCGCCAGAAGACAGGGTCAAATGAGGTCAGGGTCAAATGGGGTCCCCAGCCAGGATCTTACCAAATTTTCCAGGCAGCAATGTGAAGACCAGACATGCTGCTCTGATAAGGCGGCAGGTGTGTGGGGGTGGGAACTCCACATCGTGTCCCTTTCTCTGTTGATAGGAGAGTTAAGGTAGATAGGGAGAAGATGGAGTCTAGGTATATGTTGATCCTGCAAATGATCGTTTGATGAGTTCTCCCGGCCTGGGTTAAGGCTCTGGTATGATACCACCTAGTCTTCCACAGTAGCTCTTAAACATTATGTTACTGACATAGATTGAGGGAATTTTTTATACTTTCTAATTCCCAGAGGAGTCAGTTGGGGATAGAAACATTCTCCCAGTCTTAATTATTACCTAAAGAAGGGAGACAAAGATAGGCCAGATGTAGAAAACCTCCCAGATATGATGGCACAAGCATGCAATCCTAGCATTCAGGAGACAGAAGTTCAAGGCCACCATCTGCTACATACTCAGTTGAACCACTCGTATAGACTACAATAAGACTTTGTTAAAAAACCTGAAGCAATGATACATAATACAACAGTGGTAAACACAGAGGAAAACAACAGTGATTCTTCTCCGTAACCCACAATAAAGCTGAGGATGCCAGTGAGGTGACTTGTCTTAGTAGGTAAAGGGACCACGTGGGACAGCGTGAAAACTTCCTTCCCGTCATCCTCTTAGTTAAAAGGAGCTGTTAACCAATATTGTTCAGACTGAAAAAGGTGAATTTAGAGTTAAATTAGAAAATCAAAATCAAGAACACTGGAAAAGGCCATATAGGATCTGAATATAATACACACACTTCCTGTTTTCATTTTTTGATACTGATATAATCGATTCTACTCATTTTCATGTCTGACTCTGTTTTCACACACACCTGCCTCCCAAGTTCCTCTCCTCCTTTCATGTCTTAGGTAGAGTTTCTAGCCTATGTGGATAAGGGGTATTTGCCAGGAACAGGGGCAACGTATCAGTGACTTTACGATAGAATAAAATGATACCCTCTTGCCCAATAACCATTAATTGACAATAGTCCCTTGCAGAAGGATGTGGTCTCACGGGCCTTTCTCTTGCCCATGATGAAATGTTGATGTTTTCTGTTTTGAGTGTGTCTTATGAGGTTACCAAAGCTGAAGTAAGTTCATGAGTTGCATCATACTCAGAAGATGACTTTATGCAGCACATCTCCCCATTCTCTGGCCCTGACAGTATTTTCACCTCTTTCTCCTATGATGTTCTCTGAACCCTGGAGAAAGTGACAGCTGTCCCACTTCCTAATGAGCTTATCACGAGTTATTCTTGTCACTTTGGACAATTACAGGTCTCTTCATTAACCACTGTCTGCTGTAGTAAGAAGCTTTTCTGACTAAGGTTAAGAGCAGTACTAGCCTATGGCTATAGAAAAAAATATTCAGAAGGTTTTTTTCCACAACAAGAACATTTAGTCAAAAGAATGGTCATAGGTCTTCCCTTTCATGGCCTATGACTGCCACCCCATGAACTCTTGACAAGATTTACAGATGCAGGTATGAGGTCCTCCTGCAAAACTGGCCTCAATCCAGTAGGGGGTGGGTGTCAGGTAAGACTGATTGGTTGTCCTTATGGCGTCAGGCCACTATTGCATCAGAGGGCACAGAATTGCTTGTCCGGTCATTATTGTAGCAGTCTATTTAACTACTCTGGCACCATGAAGATGAGCTACACAGGGAAAAGCTTCTAGCTCCTTCTCTGTTTTCTCTCAGTGTGGGGCGCCTTCAGCATTAGAGCTTTACTACCAAATGTCCAGGTAGCAACACACAGCCCTGCCTGGCGATAATCTGTATTATTTTAGGATCCCGTTGGTCAACAGTTTATAGGGAGATGTCCAACGACTGGCACTGGGACTTTAGTTTAATAACCTACGGCTTTCAGGAGATCCCTTATCGCGCACTCTAATTTCTTTTATTTCTTTTAAATTACTGTTTTATGAACTCAGTGTGAACCTGAGTGTGTATGTGTGAACCACATGCACGCAGGAGCCTGCAGAAGTGCAAAGAGAGACTCAGTTTTTCTGTACTTCAGTCATAGAGAGGTAGGTCTGTGCTGTTTGATGTGGGCGCTGTGCTGGAACCTAAGAGAACAGTGAATGTGCCACCCCACTGAGCCATCGCTCCTGCCTTTTCAGATGATATGTTTAGTAACCATATAAAATAGTGGGTTCTTCATGTGAGACACATTTAATTTTGTTATTCCTTCCTCTTCCATATCATCCTACCCCGTCCCTGCTTAGCCCTTTCTCCCTCTCCCACTGCCCAGTCTCCTTCATCTCTGGTGGATTTTATTATCACTCCTCTCTATAGTAGCTCCTTTCTGTCTTTCTGTCCTTTTCCAGCAATCAATGAAAATGATAACCCTGGGACTAAAAGTTAACCTGTAGGTAGGATCCGAGCACAGGGGAGACCATGTGGCATTTGTCTCTGGGCCTAGGTTACCTCACTGAAGACAGTTGTCTGTATCTATCCATTTTTCCTGCAAACTTTGTAGCTTCAGTCTTCTCTGCCACTGAATAAATTTTCATTGCACATAACACGTACCTTTCCCTGGAGACAAGTAAAAGATCGTCATGATGGATGGAGCCTGTGGCTCTATGCATTTTGACACCAAATATTTTATGAATTGCTCAAGTTTTCAGAATGAGTTGAATGATGTTTTGAGTTCCTTTAACTGATCAATAAGTGAAACAGAGGTAGCTGAGCTTTGACACCACTGTGGCCAGGCATTTACTGTGCAGCCCAATTGTCACCTGGGTTTCAGTCTTGGCTCCATTGTTAATCAACAGCATGCAAGTTACCCAACCTTCCTTACCCTCACTGCAGTCTGCAAAATTGCAACGACACATTTATATGCAGGGACAAAATTGTTCATGGAAGGCATTTAGTCCATACTGCCTCCCAAATATTAAATTCCGGGGGAACATTAATTGCTGTTATTATCATTTCAGCTGAAAATGCTGTTTTGTTGGCAGTAAATAGCTCCTGCCTTGTTGAGCCCTACCGGCTATAAAGCAGTACATCAGAGCATCCATTGCTCAATGCTTGCCTAACCTCTCTGGAAAGCTTTTTATGTGTGTTTTGTTTGTGTATCACTACAAGCTTATGTGTTTCTCTGTGCCTGTTCCTTTCTCTCTGCATGTCTCTTTGTCTGCCTGTACTCTCTCCCGTGTGTGTGTGTGTGTGTGTGTGTGTGTGTCTGAGTGTAGGCTGGTAATAGCCAAGAGATGCCCCATGGCAACAAAATGCCCACAAATTAAAGCCAAAAATGCAGCCTCCAAACCCAAGCACTGTTGCTGATGCCAAGAACTGCCTACTGGCAGGAGCCTGACATGGACGTCTCCTCAGAGGCTCTGCCAGACCCGTACTGATACAGTCAAGGATGCTTGCAGCTAACCATCAGACTGAACATGGAGACCCCAATGAAGGAACTAGAGAAAGGACTAAAGGAGCATAAAGGGTTTGCAATTCCATGGGAAGAACAACATTATCAACCAACCAAACCCTCCAGAGCTCCCTGGGACTAAAACACCAACCAATAGGCACACATGGAGAGACCCATGGCCCAGGTGCATATGCAGCAGAGGATGGCCTTGTCTGACATCAATGGGAGAGGCCTTCGGTCCAGTGAAGGTTCGTTTTCCCAGTGTAGGGGAATGCCAAGGAGCTGAGGTGGAAGAGGGTGGTTGGGAGAGGGAGCACCTTCATGGAGGCAAGTGGAGGGGGAGGGAGGATGAGAGTAGGAGGAAAGAGGGTAACATTCGAGATATAAATATCGAGAATATCCAATAAAAACAAAAAGAAAAAAATTAAAGAATAATAGGAGAAATAAAAAAGATCTTGCCCCCCCACCCCCACAAAAGTTACATAATTGGCTTGTATGGAAGAAAGGGTTGAAGAGATAAAGATTCCTGCAGGTTCTAGTGTTACCTGGTCTAAGATGTTGAGTAAAGATTAGAGATCCTCCTGGGAAACTGGGCGGATGCTGCTGCTGCTGCTTCAGAGTGAGTAAATTGGTCAGCAGTACAAGGGGGAGAGAACTTGAGGTTTCACGAAGGAGGGTCATTTTCATTGTTACCACGGCCTTAGGTGTTTAAAGATTGGGAGTTCATGTAAGGTTGTTGGTTGTGGGAACAGAAAGCCCACAAACATAGAAATTTGGTCAAAGGTTTGTCTCTCCATTTTTAATTTGAATCTGAATCTGTGAGGCGAGGCTTCTGAACTGCTCTGGACAAGAGTCATTTCCTACCAGCCTCAATGGTAGTCAGTGCTTGTTCACAAAGACACAGATTCAGAAAGGCCACTGGTCCTTCCCATGTCCCAGTGCCCCACATATTTTTTGGGGGGAGTGGGGTGGGGGTGATTTTGAGACACTGTTTCTTTGTGTAGCCCCGACTCTTGGAACTCACTCTGTAGACCAGGCTGGCCTCAAACACACAGAGACTTGATTGCCTCTGTCTGCCAAGCACTAGGACTAAAGGCGTGTACCACCACTGCCTAACCACAGATTTTTTGGGGGGTGGGGTGGGGCGGAGATAAAGAATGCTAGGATTTGGGATTTTAAAACCTTTCTTTCTATAATATTTCTTAATTTCCTAAACTCAAGAATTAACAGCAACTGTGAACTGTCCTGTCATTCCTCATAGGGATGCTACACTAATTTAGCTGGAAGGTAGGATGTCTTTTCCACTTGTGGGTCATCCCTTTTGATTCTAAAAACAAAGATGGATAAAACATTAGCATCTCCACAGTGTCCCTTCAAAACGTTTGCCATAATCCTGAGACTTCAACCCATAGCCTAGTCCATTCTAGAATGTAAGCATTATGCATTCTCCAATTCTACAAGCACCTAGTCACATCCCCAGCCTGCTCATGGTTGTTTTTATATCTAACAGTTTATTCTTTCTAGAGATCCAGAAGCTACTATAAAGCTTCACACCTCTCATTTCTCTAGCATGGTTTAGGATATAAAGAGTTGAGATGGTAAATTATCATAATATCCACCCTTCAAGCATCTCTCTGCTCCCTGTAAGATAAAGGATTGAGGAGCAGTAAGAATGATAAAATGGTTTTTTACATGGGTATCCAGAGCACAGAGCTCTTGGCATCTGGAATGCTGGATTTACATCGTTACTTTTCTGTTATGTACTGTGCCATGGGCAATGATTCAAACTGTTGGCATTCACTTTCTTCTCTCAGTGTCCTGTGAAGAAGCTGTCCCTGTTTCTTGAGATTGTTGTATCAGATAAGTTGTGATGAGTGACAGTTGTCATCTGTGGGACACTCTGTCACACAACACTGAATAGACAGGAGGAGGAAGTATATTGGATTAGTGGCCCGAGTAAATATTTGACATCATTCACTCCTAAATTATCAAGAAGAGGCTGGAAACCCACAATCTTCATTGTCTGACCTCCATCAGCAATAATTGCGCCAAGGCTCCCAAATTGCTATTGGTAAAGCAAAGAGATCAATAAAAGCAAAATCTATAGCCACATCCTACTTGCTTGGTGTTTTCATTCACAGTGGCCAGTTGGGAGAGATTAACCTCCCTTTGACCTGAAAAGCTCAAGCAGGGAGCCTTTTAGTTTTTTCTTTATCCTTCTTGGGAATTCCACAGCCCCGGCTTCCATCCTGGTAAACTGTGGGAGCTATCAACTTCTTCCTTCCCACTGCTATCCTTTCTCACAGCCATAAACTAGGACACAATATTTGGGAATCTAGAAGTGATGGCAGAGGGACAGTTTCCTCCCGTGCAGAGAGCTGAGTTTCTTTGCAACGTTCTGTTTTCAGCATCTGCCTTTTCCCTCTGTGGCAGGAGCTCAGAGAAGGACTGTCAGTCCTTCAGTTATTTCTTTTTTGTTCCCCATTCTAAGTCATGGTGTCTTTCACTGGGAGAGGATGGCTTTTATATTTCACACTTTTTGGTGGTTTTTGTTTTCCTATTTCTTCATTAAACATCTCTGTTCTATCAGCCACCCTGTGCTCAAACCAGTGCTGGGCAGTCATTTTCTCAGTCACACCAGTAGTATCATATCCCGGCTTTCCCCTGCCTCTCTCTATGGCTTTGTTTATACCCTTCCCCTGAGCAACACCCCTGCCATGTCAGGAGGCTGAAGATTCATTATTAATATCTAATCAGGAAGGGAGGAAGTCAAGGTCTGCATCAAAGTGGTAGGCATTTTATGAAAGTGCATTTGAAACACAACAGTAGTAATGACATACTTGCCATACCAGCAGGTGGGACAGGAAGATTTCGAGTTCAAGGACAACCTGGACTGTGTAGTGAGACCATGTCATGAAACAAGAACCAGCTTTGTTCCAGTGACCAAATGGGAATTTTAATCACAAATAAGTTGACAGATTTGGTCTTTGCTGCAAAATAATAGCTTGGTGTAGGTAGATCTCACATCCTTTTTTTATAAATCAGAATGTGGACTAACTCATGGAGATCATCGTTATTTATTGTGATTTTGTGCCTACAGGGATCCATAGCTGTTCCATTCGATGTAACACCGTGTGAATCTTGTGTTGCCCAAAGAATATCATGTTATTCAAGACTAACCATCCCTCTTAACATAACTGGTATTCAAACACTGATTATTTTTCACCACTGAGTAATCTTCCCCACCCAGTGGAGGAGAGAGGTCAAGGCTGGTTGGCTCAACTAGTCAACTGCAGAGTTTCGGTGAGGCAGATGCTCAGATGCTTCCATCAAGTGGAGGTTTTGTTGGAAGCCTATGGAATCTTTTCAGTAGAGTGTAGAGAACACCCAGGTGCTCTGAAAGCCAACACAACTCCAGTTAGAAGGTACAGGTGCTCCCTTAGATAGACTCAAATGGAGGCCTGTTCCTTAGACAGATGAGCCATGAGCCAGACTCCCTTTCTTCTTGTTTTATGATAAACATTTGCAGGCCAACAGTTGTTTCTGATGAACCATCCAGAGAGCCATTAAATGCAGGAGCTTGTTTTTTTTTTTTTTTTTTTTTTTTTTGGTAGGAAACCGGCTGGATCAAGCTGTTTATAACCACATGCACCTCTCCAGTCCACACAGCACTTCTGGAGTCAATCATCTTTTATGCTAGCTTACATATAGCGTCCCATAAAAGCCTTCTCTTTTTATTTCATGTCATCCAGATCCTTAGGCATTTATATTTCCTGGTGAAGGTGGGTGATCAAGGCTGTCCCTTCTCACTGCAAACTGATATAAGCCAGAGTTTCTATGTTTTATACCAGGCAACTGCAAACACTAATACTAATGTCACAAACAGGGCTCGAACTTAGGGAGTGGTGTTTTAAATTTAAAGCTGTTTCAACCTTCAACTTTAAAAATAATCCTCTGTCCCTCTCCTTTCCCAGCCTCCTCGCGCGCGCGCGCGCGCGCGTGTGTGTGTGTGTGTGTGTGTGTGTGTGTGTGTCTGTCTGTCTGTCTGTCTGTCTGTGTGTCTGTATATTGACTAAAGGCTAAAATTAGGTCCCATTCTTTGCATTCATTCTACCATTTGTATTTGTTTATATTTTTATGTATCATGCACTCTTACTGGCCTGGCACCAACTAGGCTAGGCTGAATGTCCAGTGCCGCTGTCCCTCTTCTCTGTGCCTACTGTCTACCAAAAAGCCTACCATGTCTACTACCATCATGGGACCTAACTATCATGAACTAAACCTTTTGAAACTGTGAACCAAAATAAGTCCTTTCTCCTTTAAATTTCCATCATGTATTTTGATCATAGCAATGCAAAATAACACACTTGTGTTCTTGGTCTTATTTAGTCCTCTCAGTATAAGATGTGAATCATTGTTTTCAAATTTCTATAGTGAAAACCATGGGCACTGCCTATGGCTTTATTTCTCTTTATATGCTAATTCAAACAAATGGGAAAGAGATTCACTCTCTTTGCAACTAACTGAATGCTGAGTGTCCCGGCGTGTTTTATGTCAGTTTCCTGGTGACTGCCAGCTCTTTTCTGGTCTCTTGTGTTCATTTGCAGGAGACTCCTGGAAAACTGGAATGACTCGTTACTAACATAGATTTTGATAGCAATTTTGAAGAATTTGCACTTTGAGATAATGTGGTTTATCTGTGTATTAGCTATGTTCATATGTAGAAGGTTTATCAAAAACTAGAAGCTGCAGTGGTAACTGTGGTGTGAAGATATGGAAGTAGGCCGAGTGGTAAGTTGACTAGCTCAGAGCATAGGCTCTCAGAGCATGGGCTAGTGCGCGCTGTGTGTGTTCCTGTTGCATGTGTCCCAAAGCATTGTGTTTAGTGTGCTTGCAACATCTATAAAGCTAATGGAAATGTAATGACTGTAGTTCTCACTGAACAGCCTATGCACTATTTTCTTACACGAATGTAGATATAAAAGCCGTATTAGAGATGGTTCTACAGTGATCCACATTTTCTAGAAACTGTGCCTCAAATTTTGGGTTTTGTCCAAAGTAGTATATGGTGAAATGCTCTGGTGATGCTGGCCAGCCACAGGGAGCTATGGCTGACACTCAGTCATATAATTATGAAAAGTCCGTAGCCCATACGTTGAGAATCAGGTGCATGGTCATCTAGGGATTCTTCCTTTTGTCAGTGAGTTTGTGACCCCAGTGAACATCTGTATTCTAGGTTTAGTTTTATATTTGTATACTTATTGTTTGCTTTGGTGTGTGTCTGTTCAAAGGTGTGAGCACAGGTACAGCACATATGTGAAGGTCAGAGGAAAATCTCATAGTCTGAGGCATGGCTTCTTGTTTGTTCTTGATTCCTGAGTATATTGATCCACCAGACTCAAGAGATTTTTCCTGTCCCTGCCTCCCATCTTAACAGAAGAATTCTAGGATTATAGACTTGCACCACCACATCTAGCTTTACATGGGATCTGGGGATTCGAACTCAGATGGCCAGGCTTGAAGGGCAAGCACTGTGTTCACTGAGCCATCTTCCAGCTTGGATCATTTGTTAATACCGCCCTCTAGATCCCCAGTGCACTGACTTCCCTGCAGAGACATGCTCACGGAGAAGCATCTCTTCTCTTCAAGATCGCCTTACTTGTGTAATGAACAGCTAGGGCACGTATGAAGATGCTGTTATAATGACATTTCCTGTCACCTGCAGATATGCTGTGTGTACTTCTGCCTGCACTCTATATTAATATCCACTGCTCAACAGAGCAGGTACCTGCATGGCTCCATTCATGAGAAGAGCCAGAGACAACAGGATAGATCACCCCCAAAGTTATGAACCTAGTAGGGTTGAAGGCCAGAACTACTGGCTCCCTTACCGCCTTGCAATACAACTCAGTGTGCCAACGTAGTAGTAGCCCATGGCTCCTTAAGAACTTTATCCTGGGGTTTAGTTGACATAGGAGGTATTTTTAGGAGGACATTTCTGTTTAAAAGCTTATATTTGCATTGTTTTTAGGACTGCAGTTGTAGACTATAACTAGGAGAATAGTTAGAGGGTAGGAAAGGCTTTTAGTGGTTTGGTCATTTGGAATAGTCTGTCAAAGTCTTCTGGGTGTCCTCTCGGGCCTTCAAACTTTCAACTGAGTATAGTGACCCTGAATTTGTGGAGAAAGGGAGAGAATTTTGTGTCTGTGTGTAGAGGTGTCCCAGTGTGCTGTTGGCATTCAGCTAGAACCATCCCTAATGAAAAATAAATCTTGGAAAAGATGGGAGGGCTGAGTTAAAGGAAATACCAAGTCAGTAGATTAGAAAGGCTAAAGTTTCATGCCTATAATTTATTATGGTCTTGGTCCTTGTCCTAATTTACATGAAGCAGCATGATTTTTACTCATTAGAAATATAAACTTTACCCTCCACAATTCCCATGGACTAAAACACCAACCATTGAACAGACATTGAGAGGCCTATGGCTCTAGCTGCATATGTAGCTGAAGATAGCAGTGTCTGGCATCAGTGTAAGAAGAGGTCTTTGGTCCAGGGAGGGCACGTTCTCCCAGTGTTTGGGAATGCCAAGGCACTGGGATGGAGAGGGTGATTAGGAGCAAGTGCACCTTCTGAAGACAAGTGGAGGGGGAGGGGGATGGGAGCTGGGTGGGGAAAGGGGATAGCATTTCAAATGTAAATACAGAGTATCTAATAAAAAAGACAAAAAAGAAATATAAGCTTCTTTATGTAATACTTAAAATAATTCTGTCTTTAGAGTTGCTTTATGTGTAACAATTAGAGGTGTGTGTGTGTGTGTGTGTGTGTGTGTGTGTGTGTGTGTGTGTGTGTGTGTGTGTAAAAGATTCTTTTCATTTGAGCTCTGTTCTTTGGAACATTTTTTGTTTCTGGTTTGTGTTCTTGTACTTGTTTAGCAGAAACTTACTGAGCAGCTATGAGCCAGAACTGGAGATGCCTCTTTCTCTTCAGTGTTTCCTGTTTGGCTGGATTTGTTTGACGTTGCCTAACTCTATTCCTACTGAGGGCACAGGAATAAACAATGCCACATCCACTGACCCCATGCAGTACCCTTTCCTGCACATTTTCTGATGTTGCTTTTTGATCGTTCTCCATGAAATTCTGTACTTAGGCTGTGCATTCAAACGTTTCTTTCTTTGTTGCCTAAGAACTCATTGATCACTGCTTTTCTTAAATGAGTGTGTGTGTGTGTGTGTGTGTGTGTGTGTGTGTGTGTGCTCGAGAGAGTGCTATTCTTCTCCATAAACATGGCAGTTCATTTCAAGTACTTGTTGGCAGTACCTGAAATGTACTAATTTGGGGTTTTTACTGGGACAGCAAAAATATGCACATTTAACTAACTTGTAACTCCCAGGAGAGTCTTAAAGCTGCCTGTGACAAGATGTTAAATAGTTTGTGTCTGTGAGAAACTTTGCAGATGGCTCTGTATGAAGGGCATGGTATATGTTTTGACTTACTGCTTCTTCAATTATGTTACATAATTGAATTCAGTTGAATTTTCCATGATCACAAGGGAAATGTTTTCCCATTGTTAATCACAGATATCCTCAACCGCAGCGGGGTCTGTAACTAACAAGGATCAACTGGGTAGAGTTCACCCATGTTTTCATGTATGTTTGGATATGTGTGGTGTGCATATGTTCATGAGTGTGTGTGTAGTGTGTCAGAATGAGTGAGTACTACCACCTCTGTATTCACAGCGCTCAGAGAAGGTGACTTTAGATTTCCTGCTCTGTTATTCTCTACTTTGTTCTCTTGAGACAGGGTCTTTCAATGATGGACTCAGCCTACCAGTCAGCAAGACACAGTGGCCCTCCTGGTTGGGTCCTATTTAGCAGTAGAGTTGTGTGTGAGTGTGTGTGTGTGTGTGTGTGTGTGTGTTTTCCAGCTTTATATCTGCAGGAGATTTGAACTCAGATTACTTACGTAGCAGTCATTCTTCATTCTGAATCACTGAGCCATCTTTCCTGCCACATAAATTTTGTGCACACATATTTGTTGAGAAAAAAATGTTCCTGCACTCACCAGTATAATTATGTCTGTCTGTCTGTCTCTCTCTCTCTCTCTGTGTATGTGTGTGTATTTCTCTGCTGTGTCTGTTGATACTCACAGAGTTCAGCATTGCCAGATTCCCCTTGGAGCTGGACTAACTTGCCTGATGTGGGTGCTGGAAATCTAACTTGGGTCTTGTGGATGTAGGGCATGTACTCTTCACCACTGAGCCATCTTTCTCAGCCTGACTCATGCAATTGAATTCTAATTCCTGACTTTGCTTACCAAATTAGATAGTCATACAAACATGATTATGTAAGATAAAAGAGTGTGATATAAACATTATGTAAGTATGATACCATAAATAAATACACACAGGTACGGCTGAACACACTGTTCTAATTCTAGATGATGATTTAGAGATATTATGATTAACTTCATATTTATCCTAAGGTTATTCACCTGAGGAGAAAGCACATTATTCTTGGCATACAGAAAGAGCCCACGTTTGGCTCTATAATTCATTCAGTGACTTAAACTTTTATAATTTATCCACTAAACCTAAGAGGCGAAGCAGTGTTACATAATGAGTGAATTTAGTGCTATGAGTAAAATCAATGCTCAAAGGACCCATAATCATTCCGAAGGAGCAGTGTGGCTGTGGTTTGGTGAGCCTTTTCCCTCCTGCCTGCCTGTTGCCTTTTAGTCTTGTACAAGCATCCTTCTGTCCCTAACCCTCTTTGATGTAAGGAAAGTGCTCTCAGGGAAGGTGTCTTCGGACTTTTAATATATTACATTTAGGATGAGAATTCAGCATAACGACATTGATTATTTAAGTCATTTCTAGATTTCTGTCCAGGCCTGAAAACAGCCTCAGTGCCCTTTATCCAACCTTGTTGATCTCTTTGTGTTTTCTTTTGTGGATTGCACCAGGCAGGATCTTGGTTTTTTAGTGCATTCCTGTGGACACAAGTGTATTAGCTTGAAGACTTTCTCTTAGTTTACCTCGTTTAATAAAAATGATTCGTGCTCTTGCTCATAGTCTGGCACCTTTCAGAGAACAGAAATGACCAACCCTGTGTGGTATTCTCTGCACCAGATGACTGAGCCATTCTCTGGATGCCCACATATGGAAGTAGCGCTGGGGGAGGGGCACCAGTGCCCGCTCTTCTCTAAACTGCATTTCTGCAATTTCACAAATGAAGTTGCCAAGTCCAGTTTATGTCCAGGTGATGTAAGAAGGAATATTTGGAATAAGAGTGAGAGTTCAAAATCTCCTGAGATATTCGCTTCTGCCCCAAGGACACATTAATCCATTCACCATTCACCATTCACACACACACACACACACACACACACACACACACACACACACACACATACACACACACACACACACACAGAGCAGATCTAGGTCGGCAGAGAGTCAAACCCATGAGCAGGCACATCCTTGTGAAAGGAGCAGCTCCAGGAAGGGAGTTTTGGCAGCTCCATCTGTTTGGCAAGACTGGGACATGACCTGAGCTTACACTAAAATTACCTCACGGCGAATTATTTTTCATCAGGCGCTGTAAATGTTTTGATGACTCCACCCCACTGAGTGCTGTGCAGAGGACAGACATACATCAAAGACCTGCTAATTAATCTCCAGGTGTGGTTGGCTCTCTGCTTTCAGGAAAGAGTTAAACCTTAGATCCCTCCTCTGTATCGCTCAGGTCAGCTTCTTTTATTTCCAGCTAGTGGAAAACTAGCTTAGAGCCCTTTAAACTAGAGTCAGTTGACTAGACACAGCTCCTTTGGTGTTTGTATGTGTGGCTGTGCTTGTGTGGGTGTGGCTCTATGACAGGATAAAGGTTTATTCTTTTAAAAACATATAGACTGCAGAGAGAGGCAGGTAGATCATTAGAGCTCACCGACCTGCCAGCCTAGCTGATTGGTGAGCTCCAGGCTCACTAAGAGACCTTGTCTCAAAACAAGACAAAAAGATTCAGAGACTGGTTGAGGATGACACTCTGTGTTCACATGCATACATATCAGAGTGCCCATGGAAACATGAAAACATACACACCCACAAACTCAATGTTAACTTCTTTTGGATTCACATACTTCAAAGCAAAGCAACCTTTTGGTGATTCATTAAGACTCTTATTTATCTTTGTGGCTATTTTGGCAATGAATCACCCACTGAAGCCTCTTACAGAGGTTGATGTTCTATGGGATATTGGGACCCATACTGATCCCATTTTAAACTTCCGTCTGCTGTGGCTCTGTCCATTTATGTTAAATGTGCAGAGAAGACATTTTAATAGCAGCATGATGTCATGGTTTGAATATGGAACGTGTGTGTCTTCCTCCAGTCACGTGTTCATGGTTATGGCCTTAGATGACACTGTTGAGAAAAGCTGGAGACGTTAGGAGGTGGGGTCTGCCTCGAGGAAGACGGGGATAGAGTCTTGAAGGTATCTTACCCTTCGCTGTCTCCATCTCTGCATTTCCTGTACGCATGGAGAGTGAAGAAGTTCTTTGTTACCTGTTTCTACCGCTGCACTGTCTTTCCAAGTGTGTGGGATAAGCAGGCATGGACCGAGTCCTCTGAAACCTTGAGTCAAAATAAACTTTTCCCCCTTAGTGGTTTGTATCAGATGTTTATCTAGTTACTACACAGACTCACTTTCAGCTCCGTGATGATAAAACCATAGAGTTGAGACTGAGAGATGACAGTTGCCGAAGTGCTTATCACAGAGACATGAGGCTGTGAGTTCACAGCCTCCAGAATCCATCTTTTAAAAAGTCAAAGCAATGAATGGTCATAATGTTGGTGCTGGGGAAGCAGAGACCACCAGACCCCCGAGACTCTTTGGCTCTCTGGTGGAGCTGAATATGTGAGCTCTAGGTTCAGTCTCAAAACACATGTTTAGGACACTAGAGAAATACGCCTAAAGCCACCTTCTGACCTCTACACAAAAGCCACCCACACGCACATGTGTATACATGCACACACAAAGCATTAGAGATTGTTTTGTTTTGTAAGGGGTGTTTTATTCTTGCGACAACTGACCCTCCCAGGACTGGAGAGTCATTGTATATTGGGGTTGGCATCCTGTGTTCTGTAGAATGTTTCAGAGCAGCCCGGCCTGACTGTGAGATATGAACTTCCCGGTATTGCAACCAGAAATGTTCTTGGCTTGATTCAGCAAAGGATGAGGAGGCAAAGACCAGTGAAGATGAGGGAAGGAATCGTTGTCCCTGTTAGTTTCATTCCTGCATGCTTTTGGGGAAAGTGAATCAGAGGCATTGGGATCTATCTGCCAGGCAAATTCCAATCCATCCACCAATTCTCTGTTCAGTACTGAAGAGAATTTGAATTTACTTTATCATTATACATCAACCAGAGTCATTTAGAATAAGTATTGACTTTGCTGTCATGGTGACTAAAGCCTCCCCAGCTGTTTATATAGCAGACAGGGCTCTCTGGGAAGGGGACACCAACGGAGGGTTATTTTCACAGTTTTGCTGTTTGAGTGGGAAGAGGTTGTTAGGAAGAGAGGATTTAAATAGCCAAGTGCATGGCTGGAGTGGGGAAACACCACACTATAATTTAGCCATTTCTGTGAATGAATGGTCAGCCCCATGACTGAAACGCAGGGTTCACTGAGGTCACCGTCTCAGACAGAGTATCCCCCCCATCCACATGGGTGTGGAGCCCATCTCCTCCTCTGACTTCCAGGTGTCCTCGTGCCTCTGCTGTGGGATGTTTGTGTTGGCCGACAAGTAGAACCCTGTCACAACTGAGACTTCACGTGAAAGACCTTCTTGTCTCTATTTCAAAATTCCCTTTTCTGCGTTCTCTTCTCTCCTCACCTGAGCGTACACACTTGCCAGATGTATTCTGGATGCTGCTTTCTGCCTCTGTCAGATTTTCCATTCCTCCTGCTCTTGTTGCATCTTGCTTCTCTGGCTACAGAAACTGTCATGTACCTGGGTAGCAGCATCTTTCCAGTTTGGAACTGTACCCTCTTGCACTTTGGGCACTGTCTCTTTAACTATTTCTGCCTGTGTCTGTCTTTCTCTTTGTCTTTCTGTTTCTGCCTTTCTCTGTCTCTCTCTGTGTCTCTGTCTCTGTCTCTCTCTGGGATGTTCTTCACAGCAGGATGAAGGTGAACTGTAATCACATTGTCATCATACAAACAACTCTGTGGAACAGATTGGGCTGAGCTTTGAACAGCTGGGGCAGGCAGAGAGTCCCCAACTCCTCTAGGAGGACTCCCCAAACTGCGAAGCCATGAAACTGAAAGGCAGAGGGAACAAGAAAGGCTGTAGGATTAGCAGTTCCTCCCACAGGTATGAGTGCTTCTGCAATCAACTTTTTTTTCGTCCCAAATGTTCATTGGTGTGTGGATCTGACAGATACTGGATTAATTGATTTCAGGAACTACTGTGTCTGCAATAGACTGAATCATGGGCTGAACTGTGATTTTACTGTTCACTTGCAAGTGCTAAAATGTGATCAGATTAAGTGCTTTTGTGGATTTCCACAGGAGAAGAATAAAGGTTTTTCCATTGGGAAGAGTCAAATTTGAGCTTACATGTCTGTTTGGAGAACTGACTGTTCAGATTCAGTTTCTTCCTGTGCAGTTGGGATGTACTTGTTCACTTCATGCAATTTTTGGGAGAAGTAATATTAAATGAAATAAAACTGAATATTCCTAAAACAGCTATACTCTAGAGTTGAGCCTCCCTCCTGTACCCCAACTAGTGGATTCAGTCAGGCAGGTCCTTTAGTGCCGAGCCATGCCCTCAGCCCCGCCCTGGCAGATCCTTAGCAAACACTAAACCACTACGTTATGCACTCCTCAATAGTATGCTCTGGACAAACTACCATCAAGTCATATGCCTAGTCTGATGCCAACCCTTTCCTGGCTCACTGATGATGTTACAAGCATTTAGGACACACCCATTGCCCAAGACAATGGCTTGACTCTAGGGCATGTCCCCCACATTTCTGCTTTGCTCTTGCAATTATGGTGTTCTTTAACACAGTAGAAACGTGTTAAGTTGGGGAGAGAGAAATCTTATAGTTTAGTTTATATTAAGCATGCTCCTTTAAACAAACAAACAAACCAAACAACGACAAAAATACAAAGTCAGAATTTGGTAATTTGGCATCAAAACTCCTGAAAATTAAGCTCCCATTTACCGAGCCCCCAACATCTTGGATACCCTTAAAATTGGGTTGACAGTAACTACAGACTTAAAGATACTTGTGACCTTTATGGATGAAAGTTACAGAAATGAAAACCCCAAATAAATTTCTTAAAGGAAGGGCTACGATTCTTTTGTTTATCTTGTAAAATCACAGTCGACATGTGTCCTGTGCACAGAAAGAAACTTTTTAAACTTCAAAGGACATTCATTGCCTGCATGGACATTTTCTGTAGTGTCTGACTCCCGTCATCTGTCAGAGTCCTTTAAAAGTGGATATTCCATCAGGTGGCACATGAACTTTCTGGTTACTATAGATGTGATTAAGAAATGCCAGGGTTGGGAGTGTGGCTCAGTATGTAAAGTTCTTGCCTTGTATGTCCAAATTCCTTGGTTCAAGCCCAGCATGTCCTAGAGCAGGCATGATGGTATGTGCTTGAAAGGCCAGCATACGAGAGTCCGAGGCAGCAGGATCAGAGGTTCAAGGGAATTCTTGGCTGTGCAGGAAATCCAAAGCCAGTCTGGGTACATGATACCCTGAGAAAGATGGGGAAAGAAGGGCATAGGGAGAAGAAGGAGAAAGAGAGAAAGGTGTTCCCTGATATTTTGATTTTTTAAATGATTTTATTTGCAACCTCATGGGAAGAACAACATTATCAACCAACCAAACCCTCCAGAGCTCCCAGGGACTAAAACACCAGCCATTGAGCACACATGGAGAGACCCATGGCTCCAGTTGCATATGTAGCAGAGGATAGCATTGTCTGGCATTCAGTGGGAAAAGAGGCCTTTGGTTGAATGAAGCCACATTTTCCCAGTATAGGGGAATGCCAAGGCACTGAAGTGGAGAGGGTGGTTGGGAGAGGGAGCACCTTCATGGAAGCAAGTGGAGGGGGGTGATGGGAGCCGGGAGGGATAACATTTGAAATGTAAGTACAGAGAATATCTAATAAGAATAATTTTAAAGAAGATTTTATTTCTTATGTTTGTGTGTGTTTGAGCATGAGCATGCAGTACTTGCAGAGGCCACAAGATGGCGCTGGTTCCCCTGGGACTGCAGTTGTCAACAGTGACTAGCTCCCTTGTAGGTGCTGAGGATTGAACCCTAGTCTACTGGTGGAGCAGCTAGTGCTTCTAACCACTGGACCTTCCTCCAACTCTTCCTGAAAGGATGTGTTTCCTTTAGATGTCGGTGTTTTAGTGGGATGTATTCTGTTATGCGATGGTGAGAGTCGTCAGAGCTATTTCATCCCTATGACTTGGGCGGTGAATAGAAAGTCTCAGATTGTTGCAGTGAAATAGTCTCTAATAGAAAGCAAAGTGGCCAGACCCCAAGAGCAGTGGGAGAAAGAATACACAGAAAGGATAAAAGTGACTTGTGATTAGTTCTGTTGGAGAGTTCAAAACCCAAATCAGATTTTGTTGGTAGCACGAAGGGGAGAAGGTCTCAGAATGAAGGATGGGGAAGGAGAGGAAACCTTGGGGCCAGAGACAACTAGAAATTATGAATAGACAGAGGGCTGTGGGCTTTACAACTGAGTCACCCCATGGTCTGGCTATGGAGACTGTTTGAGTGCCTTCTATGTCCACTCCATATTGTTCCTGAGCTACGGAGCTCAGGGATAAAGGAGGATAATTTGGGAAGAAAGGCGTTGAGAAGGGCAAGCCTTTCGCACCTTTCTGACTGGGACACTGATGGACTGTGGCGCCCTGCAGGCTAGGACATCATCTATTCATTCTCTGAAATGGTCCTGTTTTGTTTCTGTTGCTCAGAAATGCCCATTTCAAACCGAGCCGAACCCAGCCATTTCATTTCGGCTCCTACTTTGGTAGCAGATGCGGGTATTTTCTGCTTTGTCTCCTTTTTCATTGGTCTCCTCTTCTTCTTCCTCTCTCTATCTGAAATCATGGTTATGCCCCCAAATCTCCCAGTAGAGGAGCAGATGGAAGTCAAGGGGCGCCCGAGTGGAGTCCCCAAAGCTGCCCCGAGCTTCTGGGGTCCTGCATCCGGGAATCTTGGTTGGCAGCTCACCCAGCTTCTGGGAATGGAGTCCATGCAGACTCCTAGTAGCCTTACTTTTCCTGACGCATCAATTTGTTCCGAAGATAAGAGGCGTTTACGAAAAGGTGAAAAGTTACCTACCTGGGGGAGGTGTCACTGCAGCCTCGCCGTAGCGTGTGCTAGAAGCCATACAGTGTTCCCCAACACACACTTCCTCTCGCCTTCAGAGCCCGAATGATTCCATAAATATTGTTGTTGGTTGGGAAAATAGGAAATATGTTTAGTCAATAAAAAAACAAAGCCCCCGGGCAAAGCTGGAGGTAGTGGTGTGTGTGTGTTTGTGTACACGCATTCCCCACTCTCGGGTTGTTTCACAGTGAAAGCAGCAGTTGCTTCCTTCACAGTCATCTTGTTTCCTGGTCTTCAAAGCCTCTCTGTTTAGTTTTAGTTTAAGGTTCAGTGCTCCTCAGTCCTTCTGAGAGGATGTGAGCTGCTCTCTCTCTCTCTCTCTCTCTCTCTCTCTCTCTCCCTCTCTCTCCTCTCTCTCTCTCTCTCTCTCTCTCTCTCTCTCTCTCTCTCTCTCTCTCTCTCCCTCTCTCCCTCTCTCCCTCTCTCCCTCTCCCCCTCTCCCCCTCTCTCCCTCCGTCACTCCCTCCTTCCTGCCTCCCCCTCCCTCCTTCCCTTTCTCTCTCTCTCCCCTAGTGTGGTACCAAGTGGAAGTGTGAGGCACCACAAACTGCTTTGAGCAGAGCCCACTTCCCCTCACCCGCAGAGTGCAAAGCAGTTATACCGACATCAATCAAGGGGAACCCACAGGCTGAGCTCACACCGTTGAAGCAGGTGCGCGAACGAACCAGGAGCACAGGATCGCAGCAATGCCCCTGCACTGTGCCCACAAATGGCAGTTATGATGGTGTGTGGGCTGTGGCTGCCGTACCCTGCAGAGCCCCACCGAGCCTTCTCTCCTGGAACACACTGAGTGGGTCCCCTAGCCTTGAGTTAGCCTCCTCTCCCATTTCAACTTTCATTTAAAAATTTAAGGCAGAAGTTTGAAAGAAATATTATTTTATTTTCCTCCTATAGCACCTTCCAGAATGACCCTTTTAAAACTCTTAATCAAGAAAACAACTGATTTACTGAGACAAATGGAGGAAAGACAAGGTTTGGACATTTGTTTGTTTGTGCTTGGGAGCCTGAGGCAGGAGGACCACATGATTGGGCCAACCTAAGTAACTGTCGGAGACCATGGCTCAAAATGAAAAAAATAAGTAAAATAAAAGAGGACTAGGAGTCTTGTATGGTGGCAGCAAATTTGCCAAGCTGGCCTGAGACCCTCTGTTCATTCCTCAATGTGGCAGAACAGAAGTAAACCCAAAATCTATTTATGTAGACATAGGCATCAGCATATACCAAGTGCTATGTAATATGACTTATGAGCATTTCACGTGTGCATATGTATATATGCTTATGTGTAGGTTATGTGTGATGATAAAATACTCAGGTGTCTATGCGTACACATGTATAACTACAAACCAGGTATAAAGACAAACCTCTATAGGTTTGCAATAAAGAACGTGAGCATCTAAGACAGTGACGCAGTCAAGATGATTTTTAGAGAGATGGAACAGACACGTGTGGTCCAAGTGACAGTGGCCTGGTATATACTGGCTTATGGAAGTTCCGTGTCATCTTAGTAAGAAGTAGAAGTTGGGGCTTTTGTTGCAGACCCTGCTGTCCCCGCCTCTGCTTCATGTGGCCGTGGGTTTCCCTACTGTGTACTTCACCATTGTGGCCGATGGTGAGCCCTTGGGCTACGTCTCCTTTAAGCTCTTTGCAGACAGAGTTCCAAATAGCAGAGAACTTTCTGGCACCGGGCACTGGAGCAATCGGATTTGAATATAAGGGTTCCTCCATTCACAGAACTATTCCAGCATTCACGTATTCAGAATGGTGACTCCACAAGACATAAAGACACCGGCAGCAGGTCCATCTAAAAGGAGCCATTTAAGGAGGAGAGCTTCCTCCTGAGGCATACAGTTTCTGGTGTCTTGCTCATGGTACATGCTGGACAGAACACAACAAATACACAAAAGTTTTCTAGCTGCAGTGCCATGACTGAGTAGCTCGATGGCAAAGTTGTGGTCTGTGGAAGGTATGGGCACTGTGGAAGCTGGGGAGCCTGTGGTGCCGAGAATGGCAAGACCAGCAGGAAGACCACTATTTCCAACTGTGGACAGCTCTAATTCGTTAGACTCTGGGCTTCAAGTCTAGCTGCACCCACACGGCACCTTACAACCATCTGTAAGGCATGTTCCAGGAGAATCAACTACCTCACACTTGTAGGTCAAGCACTGATGTAGATAAAGTAAAAATAACTTTTTAAAAGATTTATTTATTTAGTTTGAGTACACTGTAGCTGTCTTCAGACACACCAGAAGAGGGCACCAGATCCCATCAAAGATGGTTGTGAACCACTATGTGTTGGGTGGGAATTGAACTCAGGACCTCTGTAAGAGGAGTCAGTGCTCATAGTCGCTGAGGCATCTCTCCAACCACATAAAAATAAAGTTTAATATAGAAATAAAAAATAAATATAGAAATAAAAAAATAATAAAGAAAAATGTTAAGGTTGGAAATGTCTCCATCAGTACATAATACACCTTTTGCAAAGTTGTTAGTTCCCAGTGCTTGGGCGCAGATGTCAGTCACATACCTGCTCCATGCTGCTGTGTGAGGCTCTGATTATGTGGTTAGTATCCAAAAATGTCTGCAGTCCCTGCTGGAACTACCAAACTGGCTAGGTTGTGGCATACGGAGCAAACTCAAGGTCATTATGCATGTAGGAGAAAATATACTGTTAGGGGAGACACATGCTCTATGGGAATAATTTCTTTCTTCTTTTTAATTGAACAACTTTATTTTAAAAAACAGATAAATGTACAGATTTTAAAAGCATTTTTGCATAAAAGTGTATGAATACATTAAGGTCAGTACTTGATTTTTTAAAGGTTTCATAGTATGACTTAATATCTTACTAGTTACAATGAGCATAAAGTACATGTAAAACAAGATGTAACCCAGAAAGAGTCAAAGTTTTCTTGGTGTGTAAAGATTGAACATAATGATTTTACTTTTTTTTTTGGCCTTTTTTTTTTTTTTTTTTGAACATCATATAATCTTTAAGTGGTTTCTGGGGTGTTCAGAGCTTTCTGGGGTTAGTATCCAATTATCAGTGACTGGATATTATGTCTGTTCTTTTGTGACTGGGTTACCATAATCAGGATGATATTCTCTAGATGCATCCATTTTCTTAAGAATTTCATAAAGTCATTGTTTATGATAGCTGAGTAGTACTCCATTGTATAAATATACCACAATTTTTGTATCCATTCATTTAATGAAGAACATCTGGGTTCTTTCCAGCTTCTGGCTATTACAAATAGAGCTGCTATTAACATTGTGATGCATGTGTCTTGGTTCTATGTTGGCGCTTATCTGGAGTATATGCCCAGAAATGGAATAACTGGGTCTTCAGGTAGTACTATATCTAATTTTATGAGGAATCACTAGACTGATTTCCAGAGTGGTTGTACCAGTTTACAACCCCACCAACAGTGGAGAAGTGTTCCTCTTTCTCCACAACCTCACCACCATCTGCTGCCATCTGAATTTTTGATCTTAGCCATTCTGACTGGGGTGAGGTGGAATCTCAGGATTGTTTTGATTTGCATTTCACTGATGGCTAAGGATGTCAAGCACTTCCTTAGATAATTCTCCATCATTCCATATTCCTCCATTGAGAACTTTTTGTTTAGCTATGTACTCCATTTTTTAATAGGGTTCTTTGATTCTCTGGTGTCTAACTTCTTAAGTTCTTTGTATACCTTGGATATTAGGCCTCTATCAGATGTGGGGTTGGTAAAGATCTTTTCCCAATCTGTTTGTTGGCTGCCATTTTGTTTTCTTGACAGTGTCTTTAGCATTACAGAAACTTTGCAATCTCATTAAGTCCCATTTGTCTATCTTTGACCTTCGAGCATGAGCCATTGGTGTTCTGTTCAGGAAATTTTCCCCTGTGCCTATGTGTTCCAAGATTTTCCCTACTTTCTCTTCTAATAATTTCAGTGTACCTGATTTAATATGGAGATCTTTGATCCACTTACACTTGAGCTTTGTACAAGGGGATAAGAAAGGATCTATTTTCATTCTTATGCATGCTGAGTGCCAGTTGGATCAACACCATTTGTTGAAGAGGCTGTCCTTTTTCTATTGAATGTTTACAGCTCTTTTGTCAAAAATCAAGTGACCATATATGTGAGGGTTCATTTCTGGATCTTCTATTCTATTCCATTGATCCATGTGCCTATCTCTTTACCAGTACCATGCAGTTTTTAGCACAATTGCCTTGTAATGTAGCTTGAGGTCAAGAATGGTAATTCCTGCACATATTTTCTTGTTATTGAAGATGGATTTTGCTATTCTAGGTCTTTTGTTACTCCAGATAAAATTTTACATTGCTCTTTTCAACTCTATAAAGAATTGGGTTGGAATTTTGATGGGGATTGCATTTGAATCTGTAGATTGCTTTTGGTAAGATGGCCATTTTTACAATGTTGATCCTTCCAATCTATGAGCATGGGAGGTCTTTCCATTTTCTGACATCGTCCTCAATTTCTTTCTTTAGAGATTTGAAGTTCTTGTCATACAGGTCCTTCCCTTGCTTAGTTAGAGGCACGCCAAGGTATTTCATATGGTGTGTGATTATTGTGAAGGGTATCTTTTCCCTAATTTCTATCTCAGCATGGTTGTCCTTTTAGTAGAGGAAGGCTACTGGTTTGTTTGAGTTAATTTTATATCCTTCCACTTTGCTGAACTTGTTTATCAGCTGTAGGAATTCTCTGGTGGAATTGTTGGGGTCACTTAAGTACACTATCACGACATCTGCAAACAGTGATGTTTTTACTTCTTCCTTCCTAACTTGTATCCCTTTGATTTCATTTTGCTGTCTAATTGCTCCAGCCAGGACTTCCAGTACTATGTTGAATAGGTAGGGGGAGAGTGGGCAGCCTTGTCTAATCCCTGATTTTAGTGGGATTGCTTCAAGTTTCTCACCATTAAGTTTGATGTTGGCTATTGGTTTGCTATAAATTGCTTTTATTATGTTTAGGTATGGGTCTTGGATTCCTGTTTTTTTGAAGACTTTAACATAAAGGGGTGTTGAATTTTGTCAAATGCTTTCTCAGCATCTAGTGGATGACCATGTGTTTTTTTTTCTTTGAGTTTGTTTATATGGTGAATAACATTGATGGATTTCTATATATTAAACCATCCCTGTATCCCAGGGATGAAGCCTACTTGATCATGGTGAATGATCATTTTGATGTGTTCTTGGATTCGGTTTGCAATGATTTTGTCAAGTATTTTTGCATCAATGTTCATGAGTGAGATTGGTCTGAAGTTCTCTTTCCTTGTAGGGTCTTTGTGTGGTTTAGGAATGAGTGTTATTGTGACCTCAAAAAATGAGTTAGGTAGTGTTCCATCTTACTCTATTTTGTTGAATAGTTTTGAGAGTATTGGTATTAGGTCGTCAATAAATGTCTGATAGAATTCTGTACTGAACCCATCTGGACCTAGGCATTTTTTGGTTGGGAGGATTTTGATGACTGCTTCTATTTCTTTAGGTGTTATGGGATTATTTAGATGGTTTCCCTGGTCCTGGTTTAACTTTAGTATCTGCTATCTATTTTGGAATTCATCCATTTTTTCCAGATTTTCCAACTTTGTTGAGTATAGACTTTTGCAGTAGGATCTGATGATTTCTTGAGTTTCCTCAGTTTCAGCTGTTATGTCTCCACTTTCCCTTCTGATTTTGTTAATTTGGATACTCTCTCTTTGCCCTCTATTTAGTCTGCCTAAGGGTTTATCAATTTTGTTAATTTTCTCAAAGAACCAGCTCTTGCTTTTGTTGATTCTTTGAATGGTTCTTTTTGTTTTTATTTGGTCTATTTCTGCTCTGAATTTGATTATTTCTTGCCATCTATTCCTCTTGCGTATATCTGCTTCCTTTTGTTCTAGAGCTTTCAACTGTGCTGTCAAGTTACTAGTGTATGCTCTGTCCAGTTTCTTTTTTGAAGCACTCAGAGCTATGAGTTTTCCTCTTAGTGCTGCTTTCATTGCATCCCATAGGTTTGGGTATGTTGTGTTTTCTTTTTCATTAAATTCTAGAAAATTTTAATTTCTTTCTTTATTTTTTCTTTGACCATGCTATGGTTTAATAGAGCATTGTTTAGTTTCCATGTGTATATGGGCTTTTTGTTGTCTTTGTTATTATTAAAGACCAGCCTTAGACCATGGTGATTTGATAGGATGCATGGTAGTATTTCCATCTTTGAGGCTTGTTTTGTGACTGATTATGTGGTCAATATTTGAGAAGGAGCCGTGAGGTGCTGAGAAGAAGGTATATTCTTTGTTTTAGGATGATATGTTCTGTAGATACCTGTTAATTCCAATTGGTTTATAACCTTTGCTAGTTTCAATGTGTCCTTCTTCAGTTTCTGTTTCGATGATCTGTTCATTGATGAGAGTTAGATTTTGAGGTCTCCCACTATTATTGTGTGGGGTGCAATGTAGTTTTTGAATTTAAGTAATGTTTCTTTTATGAATATGGGTGCTCTTGTATTTGGAGCGTATATGTTATGGATTGGGAGTTCCTCCTGACAAATTTTCCCTGTAATGAGTAAAAAATGTCCTTCCCTATCTTTTTTGATAACTTTTGGTTGAAAATCTACTTTATTTGATATTAGAATGGCTACTCCAGCTTGCTTCTTGGGGCCGTTTGCTTGGAAGGTTTTTTTTTTTCAACCTTTTACTCTGAGATTGAGTCTGTCTTTGTCTCTGAGATGAGTATCCTGTATAGAGAAAATGCTGGGTTCTGTTTATGTATCCAGTCTGGTAGCCTATATCTTTTTAGTGGGTAATTGAGTCCATGTATGTAAACAGATAGTAAGGAATAGTGGTTGCTGTTTCCTGCTATTTTTGCTTTTGAAGGTAGAATTTGCCTGTGTGTCTTTCTTCTTTTGGTTTTCTTGCTTAGGTATTTTCTTGTTTTTACTAGGATGTTATTTCCTTCCTTGTATTGGGTTTTCCACCTATAATTCGTTGTGGTGCTGGGTTTGTGGTCAGATATTGTGTAAATTTAGTTTTGTCTTGGAATATCTTCATCTCTCCATCTATGGTGATTGAGAGTTTTGCTGGATATAGCAGCTTGGGCTCACACTTTTGCTCTCTTAGGGTCTGCATGATGTCTGTCCTGGCTCTTCTAGCTTTCATACTCTCTGTTGAGAATTCGGGTGTGATTCTGATTAGTCTGCCTTTATATGTTACATGACCTTTTTCCCTTACTGCTTTTAGTATTCTTTCTTTGCTTTGGGCACTTGGCATTTGGCTATTATGTGTTGGGAGGAATTTCTTTTCTGGTCTACTTTATTTGGAGTTTGTAAGCTTTATTTATGCTCATGGTCATCTCATTCTTGAGGGTAGGGAAGTTTTCTTCTACAATTTTGTTGAAGATATTTACTGTGCCTCTTAGTTGATATTCTTTGCCCTCTTCTATTCCTATTTTCTCTAGGTCTTCTCATTGTGTCCTGAATCTCCTGAATATTTTGAGTTAGGAGCTTTTTGGCTTTTTCATCTTCTCTGACTGTTTTGTCTATATTTTCAATGTTGTCTTTGACCCCTGAGATTCTCTCTTCCATCTCTTGTAGTCTTTTGGAGATGATTGCATCTGTGACTCGTGATTTCATTTTTAGGTTTTCTACTTCCAGGGTTGTCTCTTTTAGTGTTTTCTTTATTGTTTCCATTTTCCTTTTAATTTCCTTCTTCAATTCTTTCATCTATTTGGTTCTGCTTTCCTGTAGTCATTTGATTTCTTTGAGTTTTTTTTTTTTTTTTTTTGTTTCCTCTTTTAAAACTTCTATTTCTTTATGCTTTTCCTCCTGTTCTTGTTTAAGTATCTCCATCATCATTTTGAGGTGTGATTGTGGGTCTGAGTCTTCTTTCTCTGGAGTGTTTGGCATTCTGCTGTTTGCTGTGATGGGAGAGTTGGGTTCTGGTGTTGCCAGGTTGTCTTGGTTTCCATTGGGTATGTTCTTTTGCTTTTCTCTTGCCATGTTGTTGTCTGTGATTATATGTGGTCTTCTTGTCAGTGATTGGTTCCAGTCTCTCCCGTGTACCTGGCCTGTGTCCCTGAATCTCTGCTGTTCCTGGTAGCAGATGGCCTGAGCATTTGGTCAGCACGCAGGGTCCCTCCAGGTAGAAACCGAGTCCCTATTATAGAGCTTCTGCTTCCCTGAACCAATGGGTGTGGGGGGAATGTGCTTTCTGCATGTTCAGTCCAGACCTCTCTGCATCCCAGCTACTCGCAGAGCAGTCTCACCAGGCCTTTGTTCCTGGATCTCTCCTGTTTGTGGTGGCAGAAAGCCTGAGAATTTGGTTTGGAGATCATTTCTAATACATAAAATCAACAGCTATAGTGCATGCAGATGTTTATTAATCTTAAACTGGTGGTAGCACATGCAAGAGACAACTCTAAAAGTGCTTTGTTGGGAAGTTATTTATTCTGATGGCTTTTTATTAGAAATGTTTAAGAAGTGCCAGGGTGATTACATACCTGTTAGCAATAATGTATAATGAAATACCATGTTCCACATGGTATAATGTTAAGATGGTATACATTTCACATAATTGAGTTTTGTTTTTTCTTATGTTTATTCAGTTGTGCCTTTATTTTATATGCATGTATATATGCATACACATACTTGGATTACATACTTGGATTCCAGAGGGCAACTTGTGAGAGTTGGTTTTCTCCTCCCACATGGGTTCCAGGTATTGAAATCAGATTGTCAGGCTTGGTCACTTTTCGCCCTTGTTGTGTTTTCCTGAATCTGATTCATCACATGTAATATGAATTTGTATGTGTAGTCTTTAGGAACCTTTGGGAGGTTATAGAAACCTGAAAGTTGCTATTGCAAGGTTACTTAATATTATTTTTATCTATATTCCTAACAACATAATAGTAATCATTTAGTAACTGTGTACTAAATTAAGAAAAGTACCAACGTGGAACATTATTAGTATATTTCTTAAGTATTACTATAAATATTTATCAAGATTTGCAAAAGAGCCCCTTTTCCCTTCTGCCTTCTTTTCTTTTCTCCTTCCTTTCTTCTTTTGTTTCTTGACTTGACTCCCTACGAGATGGAGTCATTAGCTGTTGATTAACAAATTTAGCAGATTTTTGTGTGCCTACTGATGCTGGGTACTA
Organism: Micromys minutus; assembly: GCF_963924665.1. NCBI lineage: Eukaryota > Metazoa > Chordata > Mammalia > Rodentia > Muridae > Micromys > Micromys minutus. The sequence continues at coordinate 78,410,117 of NC_137975.1, read as the reverse complement.
CCAAGGGCCCATCAAATATGCTCTTCCTGTGTGAATTGTTGAATCAATTCAACATCGTTGTGGCTTTATCACATAGCGCTAACAGTATTCATGAGAAAATAATACAGGGCCATGAGGATGGATGCCTAAAAGTACCATTCCTTAGGAGTGTTCTATGCACTTTGCCTTGTCTTACATGGTTAACTTTTCATATATGTTGATGGTTGACAACTCCAGTTGTCTATAAAGCTAAAAGCAAATATGGAAACCATTGGGGTAGACCTGATACTGTTAATGAAAACCTTAAAGGATACTTAAAAGCTGATCCAGAAGAGCTTTCAAAAGTTGACCTGGCCTTCTTTTGTGGGCTTTGTGCTCTGAAACTCAAGCGCCATTTAATGTTCAACAGATGTTCTAAGGGGAGTCCCTGGAAGAGCCGAAGGCTGCGGTGTGATGAGGCCATGCATCTGGAAGGGTGAGACTGGATAGAAATAAGATTCTGGGGTTCCGCTTGTCTCATGGTAGGATGGGAAGGATTCAGGCTGATGTGGGGATGGTTGTGTAGTCGTGACAAACTTCTGATGTCCAGACTCTTTTTTCCCTTAATTTGGAAATGAACCTCCGTGACGACTTCTCAACCTAACAGCCTCACATGCTGCATGGGACTGAAAGTTTAAAATTCTAGTCTGAATTACCCATGTTTCCAAAATGAAGACTTTTTTTTTTCATGAGTGCAGTTATAAAAATAGCAAAAATTCTTGAAAAGAAGCATTTGTTCTGGGTCAGCCCGAGTTTGCCAAAGTCTCTCCCTCTCTCCGTTTCCATCCTCCAGTGAATCCGGAGGGCGAGCCTGTCCCCAAAGCCTGCAGCTTTGCTGTGATGTCATGGGAAAATTAGCCTGCCCTTCAGCCTTTTCCTGTCCTCCTCTCCTGTTGAGGCAGATATGGTACCATTAAGTAAATGCCTTGGGACAATTTGAAATATAAACAGGGAGAAAAAGTCTATACTTTTCTTGAGACTCAGGAGGAGTGGTAAAATCACTAACTCAAGCAACCACTTGCCCTTCAGATCTAAAAGAGAAAGCTGGTGGTTCATGGGGGCTCTAGAACAATGTGTCTTCAGGCAGACTAATCTAATCACACACAGAAGCAGCCTGCTTTCTAACTTGCTGGACCACTTCCTCCCTATAGTCTCCCGAGGAACAATGGATTAAGTACAGTATTTAGAACAACTTGTTGAATCCTACTGTCTGATTTTGGCAAGTGCCAAGGAAACACAGAATATATCTTGGACGACTTGAGCCTTCCTGGGAGGAGGCTGGAGTTTCCCCAGAGAGGCCACTTCCCACGGTGGGAAGCTGGCTCAGTAGAGAGCTCTGTAAAAATGGATACTTTAGCGAGCACTTAGCCTGCCTGCTTCAGGTTTCTGCAGCAGCCATAGCTGGTCTTAGACAGCTCAGGACCTCCTGAGGTTTGGTTCCTAATTTCCCTCCTGTCAGTGTGTCCATTGCCTCCTGAAGGGCTGCAGACTTATAACTCACCTTTTCTGTTCCACTGTGGGCCAACTTGCCTAGCACTAAAATATCCAATCTGTGTATCAAAAGAAACCATGGTTTTGTGTGTGTGTGAGAGAGAGAGAGAGAGAGAGAGAGAGAGAGAGAGAGAGAGAGAAGATAATAAAGGGCTCTCTGTGCACTCTCTGGGTGACTGAGCATGACTTTGAACTGCTGATCCCTTTGCCTCCTCCATCTAAAGACTTCCATTACACAGGCCCCGCCCCAACCATTCAGTCGGGGCTGTGGATTTCACCCGGACATTACTGCGCTTCTGGGCAATCACTCTACCAACTGAGCTTCATCTCCAGGCCGACGTCATCACACTTGTAATCATCATGTGGGGTCATTAGCAAAGCCACAACCCACTGAAATGTTCTCATGCCCCTTTCCCTCCTTCAAAATCACTTCCCAAAATATCTAATCTTTCTGTATTTTAGATCAGCTTTTGTTTTTCTTTGCAGTGTGTAGGGACTGTAAAAGTCATAAATTTCATTTTGAAATTTCCATTCATGTTTATTGTGTTTTTATCTGTCTCATACTTACTTTCCTTATCACCCTTCTTCCTCCCAGTAACCCCCTTTCTTTTCTTCAATATTCCCATTCTATTTTCACGTCTTTTTATTTGAGCTGAGGTACTGCGCACAAAGAGGAAAAAAACCAACAATGTAGTATTTGTTTTCCTGAATTGGGCTTATTTCACCTCATACGAAAATCTCCAGTCCCACGCATGTTCCTTCAAATTATAGATTTTTCATTCTGATTTCTCTGTGTAAATAAAACTCGGTTCTATATAGATGCATTTCTAGCATGTATTCACTTGTTAGCAGAATCTAGGCTATTTGAGCAACTTGGTTCTTGTGACTGTAGTTGCAATAATCATCCATGTGCACTGTATGTGTCTCTGTGTTGTTCCATGTAAGTCCGTGAGTTACATACCTAGAAGGAGTATTACTGTGGCATGTGGAAATTCTGTTTTTACTTTAGTTTCTTTAAGGTCTTCCATACTGATTGCTATTGTAGTCAGACGAGTTTCCATTCTCATCAACAATATGCAAGGATCTCCTCCCCTCCCCTCTACATCCTTTTCACCTTGTGCCATGTCTTCTTGGTAGTAGCATCCATAATGGAAATAAAGATAAAATATTTAGAGAGTAATGTTATAGCCCTGTACTTAAAAGCCCAGCTAAAATAACTGTCATTACGAGGAGAGTAAAACAGGTCAATTCCTTTAGCTTTATGCATCGGACATAAAATAGTTTTTATTGAAACAGAATAAAAAAATCTTAGCAAGGTATTACCTCCCAGCTTGCTCCATGGTTCTTTATCATGAATCACATTCCACATCTGGCTTATGACTTTAAGAAGTTATTTAAGCATAGGGTTGCATGGCTTTAATTCCAGCACTGGGGAGGCAGAGGCAGGGGAAGGGGGCAGAGTCATGGGGCAGAGTCATAGGACAAAGGGCAGAGGCAGGAAGATCCTTGAGTTCAAGGACAGGCAGTCTAGAAAGAACACTCCAGGACTGCCCGGGCTACACAGAGAAACCCTGTCTCAAAAAACTAAACAGAAGTTATTTAATCTGATTCTTTCGTATCCATAGGATGTGGTGTTGGTGGAAAGGTCATGCTCAGAGGGACAGAATTGGCAGGAGGAAGACAGTGGTTGGAGGCCTGTCCACCTCTCAGCAGGCTTCCCTTCCTGTGAGTGCTTGTGAGACTCAGGGATGAACAGTGACTTGCTCCTGTTAGCTGAAGTTTAGATTGTATTTTGATTTCCCTACTTTATTCATGGCGTCTCTTGTCCGGTTTCTGGATGTGATCCAGGGTCACACGAGTAGCACATGGTAGTTGCTGTCACCTCGGGCTGATTCATGAAGATTCTCACCCTTCCTTGTTTGGGATGGATTCAGGGATTCTAAGGAGACTTCAGCAGGTATTTGACAGCCTGTTCCTATGTGGCATTTGTCTGATACTCTTCTTCTGACGACACTGGGCTGTAGATTTCCCCAAGGATGAGTATAGAGACAAGCACCGTTTTCTTTCTTTGTTTTTGTTTTAAATAATGTTTGTATTTATTCTTTGAGAATTTCATAGAATGTGTTTTGACCTTGTACTTTCCTCTTGCCCAATTTCTCCCAGGTCTCCCCCATAACTCCACCCAACTTCACGGCCTTTCTCTCTCTCAAAAGCAAGCAAAATACACAAAAACAGGGGGTATGTCATGTGTTGGCTGTGCGTGGGGCCTGCATGAAAGTGGCTTGGTACAGGCATAGGATTGCCACTCCACTGGAGAAAAGTGATTTTCCCTTTCTCAGGAGCTTCCCTTTGCAAGTCCCTCTTTGGATGGTGTGGGATTTTGTGCAGTTCCTTTCCTCTGTGCTGGGACTTTCGCCTTACTTGAGTTTACGTAGGTCTTGTGTGATGTCACCGTTTCTGAGTTCATATTAGAAGCAGCATCTCATCGACGTTGTGCTCATGCACATACTAGTCCCATGAGCTGATACTCTGGACGTTGAGCATCCTCACCTGGCTGAAGTCTCATGGCCAAGTTTTCCCACTGTGAAGTCCCCATTTCTCTTGTCCATGCTGAAAATCTTTAGAAGGAAGTCACTGCAATGGCTGGCAGGCTTAAATGAGATGTTGAATCCACTGGCTCCAAACCCGGTACTTGGAAAACTCTTAAGAACATGAGATATCTCTGTAGCTGCTACTCATGCACTAACCCCTTTCAAGAAGTAAACACCAGTTTTCCTGAGCACTGCTTTCTCATAGCTCAACAGTCTCTCATCAGTATTCATTAAAAAGTAAAAATGAGAACCATGTACTGAACCCTTCCACATGAGATGACTATACACACAGATTTTCTAGGAGGCTCAGGGCTCACGCTAGTATCAGCACCTGTAGACTGCTAGACTGGTATCCTCCTCCTGTGTCTTGTTTCTTAAGATGGAGTCAGCCATTGCAGACAGAGATGCAGGCATAAAGACAAGAGGAAAGCAATTTAGGAATGGGATCTGCGTTATGGTGATGTATGTGTATTTTGGTCAGGTTTGACAACTTTTGGATAGAGCTCCATTTTCTTAGGGTAAACTCTCTTTAGTGCTCTTCTCTAAAATGGTTCAAGCCAGGGCGGTTGTTGCCAGAGCCGCTCACTGAGCTCGGATAACAGCACTCAGCCCTGTCTGTTGGAATAAATAAAGAACAGCTGGTCTCTTCTACTAATACTGTTGGCATGAATTTTTTATTTAAGTCTCTCAGTGTATCTAGTAAACAGTAAGACATATCTAACATGAAGAAAAGGCTCCCAAGTCTCCTTCCAATAAATTCCCTTCACTCCTCTCCATTTATGAGTTCAGGGTATAGGGCAGAGTTAACGACCAGAGAAGGAATGTTAGGAAAAGTAGTTGGGAGCTAGAGAAAATAAGCTCCTCTTCTGCTTCCTCTCCCATCGGAACCTCAGCTTCTCTCTAACACACTTTCCAGACTATTTCTTCTGAAAAGGAGACTCAGAAAGGCCCCTTTGTGCCCTTCTGCATCTACTAGGTAGAGAGAGATTTATTCATATTAAAATGATTCTCTGTACCCTGACTGTTTACTGGGAGAAACTTCCCACTCACTGTAATGGGTAGGCAATTTCAGAAAAATCTCTTAGTCCCCTTTAAATGGCAAGTAATGGCATTTGTCTTCATGTCCTAACAAGCTTAGTAGAAACTGAACACTCTTCATTATGTTGTAGAAAACAAGAGATTGCCCAAAGAACATAGGTAATATTACCTCCTCCTCTTCCTCCTTTTTCTTTCCTTCCTTTCTTCCTTCCTTTCTTCCTTTCTTTCTTTCTTTCTTTCTTTTGAGATATAGTCTTGCTAGAGTAAATTGATTAGCACACATCTATAATTCAAGCCATTGCACATCCCTGAGGCCACTGAGGATGTGTGCAGATGTATTGATAGCCCTCATTGGAGATGCTCAATGCATGAGGTCAAGGATGGCTGTGAGTAACCTCCGATGGTGAGGTCATGAATAGCCCTTCTCAGCTGACCCTGTTAGAGTATCCCTTCCTTTCTCATCCCTTTCAGACTCCATTAGTGGGAACACATGGTAGGTGGCCAGATTGGTGACCAGTGTTCTGTGGAAAGACCTTCTGGCCCAGAGTCATTGAGTCTGATAAGCAGGAATTGAACTCAGTTATTCTGTCCCAAGGTTCCTATACCATCATCCAGCCTGTTCTGAGATTGACATTTCTATCTTTGGAGAGGTGTCGTCTGGAAGGCCTGGAGCCCTGTGCAGTGAAACAGAGCTGTGTACGTAGTAGGGAATTTGTACACCGATGAAGAATTAAATGATGAAGGGCAGAGTGTGTACACATACTGCACACACATGTGAAGTTAGTCTCAGATAACCATCTGATAGACTTTAATACCAAACTACTGGTTGAGTGCCAACAAGGATATCTTGAAAGCACACAATGCTTAATTTATATCTAGGGAATTTCCATTGCTTGTCGCAGGGCTTGTAAAATTTAAACAGAAAAGAAGAGCAGGCTTGGAGAAGGTGGGTGGGGAGTGTAGAGGCCAGGGTTGTGGCTGACAATATCCCTTTAATGTAAAGCCACCTGAAGCTTTCTGTTGAATAGTAAAGTAATTCCCACATGGTTTCCGTTCTTTCAAAGTCAGACCTCAGAAAGGCTGTCTGCTGTAGCCTTGGCCTCTGCTTGTCTCTTTGTCAGCTGATGCTTCCTGTCTGCTTGCTGATAGGAAGTGTAACCAAAACACACTGCTCCAGGGGAGTTCCCAGGCTGGGCTGTGTCCTCCCAACCTGGAAGGGCCACCTCCCACTCCCAGGGGCACGAGTTTCTCTGGGAGAGCCAGTTCCAGTGCATAGGCTCTGCACTGACCACATGCTTTCTATACTGTGGACACATTCCAGGCTCTTCTCAGTTTAGTTAGTTTCCTTCCCCCCTCATCTAAAGCCCCATTCCCAATAAACTATCCCTCTGAGGAAAAAAACTCAACATTTATTTTGTTTTCCATTGAAAATTTTATAGGTGCTAAAAAAAAAAGTCCTTTAAAGGGAAAATGCTTAGTAAATAGTAAAACCTATCTGGATCTCTCTGATTACTGTGCTTCCCTTACAGAAATTCCACCTGTAGCCCCACCCCTTCCTTATCCCTCAGACTTTATCCCCCCCTGTGTTGACGGAGTTCTCAACAAACCCCCGAACAGGTAACGTGTATAGTCTGACTGTGTGCTTCTTGCTATAACTCCAGAAGGCTGTGTGATGAGTTTGTGTCAAGTGTGTGTGCTCTGTCCTGCTGCGAATGTCACTAAAATACCATGCGGTGATAAGGTTACCTCGGTGAGCAGAGGACTAGAATCTTGGGTCTCCTCCACTGACACAGCTTGCTCTTCTAACCTTATAGCTGGTTGTCCATTTTCAGAATGAGATCAACAGGGTTCACCTTTCTACTTTAGGGTTTTTTTGTTTTAAGAGTTTTCCTCCCAAAAGAGTCACTTAAATCTGTGGAAGAGAAGTCTTTCAGAGGTATAATAGGGCATACACAGAGAAAGTCATTTTGCACTGACCAGGAAAGATGCTTGCAAAGAACTGCAGTTGGGCACAGGTTTTTAAAGTGGTCCAGATGAGTTCTGTGTGCCTGTAGGAGGTCAGCACTCCCACAAAGCCCCCTGGCACTGCCACTAAATAGTGTAGCTTCCTCATAACATCAACTGAGAAAGAACATGCTGAGAACAGAGCCAGCTTCAAGAAAAAACTCGTGGCCAAGGGATTTTCACTAGACTCAGAAGTCACTTGTGGAAAACCCTATCAGGGAGAAATTATCTAAGCTTGTAAATTAAATGACAGATTTTGTCTCATATATAGTTTGTCCCCAAGTGGAGTTTCCTGTGTATTTCTAGAAGTTTCCTTTCTAAGGTGCTAAGTCAGAGCCTGTGACTTTTCTTGATTCTTAATTGTCAGTTACTTATACTGCGGTGGCTTTGACTCCAATGGAAACAGAACAACCAACCATGATCCCAGCACTTACTCGTAGAAATGTCTCTGGCTTCAAATCTTCAACACCAATTTTTAGTGGTTGTATCATTTTTGAAGTTATTTGAAGTTGTGAGTGTGAGTAAGTGCATGTCCTTTGTGTATAGGTGGGTGGATGGAGCATTTACACATGCTATGGAATACATATGGAGTTCACAGCACAGCTTTGTGAAACTGGTTCTCTCCTTGGACAATTTTGCGGGTTCTGATCTGGGGGTCCAACTCAACTCATGAGGCTTGTTGTCAGGATAGTTTGTCACAACCGGAATGAAATGAAGGAATGTTCTGTGTGATTTATGAGTGAAGGGTGGCATCTCGCCCTTTGAGGTTGTACTATCTAATTACTATTGTACTTCTCTTGATACATCATCAACATTTTGTAGATAGCATTGCAAAAGGCACTGTTTCCTCCTTCTCCCTCTCTTTAATTTTTTCAACTTTTGATAATTCAAGAATATATGAATGTATCCTGACCAGTCATGGCTGAGTGTTTCTACATGTCTTCCACTCAACAGTCACTTAGGGTTGTTTCCTAGCATGTGGTGTCCTGGGTGCTCTGGGTGTTCCTCACTTTCCCTTGTAACTATGCTTTGTTACAACCATTGTAAGATAAAAACAATGTAAGGAAAAATAAATAGATAAAAAAAACTTTAAACACCCAACCCACTTAGCATCATAACTTACTGTCACTGTGCACTGAGAGTGTGTGTAGGTCACCCTAGTGAGTGGTCCACATCAGCAGGGGCGTGTGGTTTGTTGTCAGTGCTCAACATCTCAAGATAATGCTGTACCCATATGCCTAGCCTAACATGTAGAATTTAAAGTTGGAAGTATGACTTTTATTGACTGTATAGTGATCCTAAAGTAATGAAAGCAGAAGTCCAACCATCTTGAGAGTGGGGGAATCATTGATAATGCTGTTGGTTAGAGGCAGAATAGTATTGGTTTTGCTGAAGAGTTAAATTATTCATAAACACCTGTTCATAGATGGTCGGGAATGAAAGCATAGCTTTTCTGTTGTTGGTTTTCAAGTATAATATACTTACAGCATTTCTCTCTTCCCTTTCCTCCCTCCAAACCTTCTCATATATTACTTAAAACTTGAACTGGAGAGCAGAGTTTTTGTTTATAGCCTTGACCTTTTTTGTAAATGTTTGTTTCTGTGTCTTGTTTAGAAGTTAATTCCATTTAGAATGGCAGACTATGTTTAAAGACTTCAGATTCTCACCCATGGCTTCACAAAAATATACAGAATTTGATAGTTTCACTCAGTGAGAAAAATAGTTGGCTCTCCTCCCTATATCTTAAGTTTCCATACTAAAATTTGTCTTTGCGGTGAAATACAGTGTCTTGGATCGAGAAAACACAGGTAGAAATGCTACACCATGTAAAATTACATAATATTGGCAGTCAGCTTTTAACTGGTAAAAGTTTTCATTTCTTGCATGAAGTGTTTCACAACACGTGACTGCATGTGACTCTTGCTCTTGTGGCTGAAGCCATTAAGACAGTTTTTAGAATTAGAAGCGGGAATGCAGGTCTGGAGACATGGCTCAGAGGACAAGAGCACTGTATGCCCTTACAGAAGACCCTGGTTCAATTCCTAGAACCCATTTTTCAGCTCACAGCCATTTATAACTCTAGTTTCAAGAGATTTGATGTCCTCCTTTGTCCTCCAAGAACACGAAGAATGCATATGTTACAGATGTGCACTTAGGTAAAGCAACCATATACGGAAGATCAAGTGAAACATAGTAATAAAACAATAATACTCCATGGTTGAGCATTTTCATCATACTTACATCTTAAATTCAACAGACTAAAAAGCTGCCTTTCTTTGATCAGATAAAACGGACCATAGCTCCCAAGTGAGCATTAAACACCATGTTGCTAGTCAGAGCCAAACAAAGGCATAATCTTGAGTATGATATTGCCTCGTAGAACACTAGGTTGAGGAGACACAGACAATTGGACGGACTGGAGACAGAGTAGGTTACCTGTTAGCTTTTCCTTCCTTATTGATGATAATAACGACAGTGAATTCTCCCCTAGCCTTCAGTCTAGCCCCAGTGAGGAGGATCAGCTGAATTATTCCATGACAAAGCAAACCTTTCTTTGCTCCAGAAGGCATAGGACCAGATAGAGCACTGAAAGAAACAGAGACGAGCTTGTCCTGGGAATGTTCCTTCCAGGCGGAACTCTTAGGCAAGTTTTGTCTCCTGCATGGCTGTGTTTGCTCTGTCAGTAGCCCTGCTATCTTGCTCTTTATCAGGTGATTGCTATTGATGTCTACATTGTATTTACCTTGGCTGCCTTTAATAGTCATAAATAGGGAAGATACTGGCCAAGAGTGTAGCCAAGAATGCCTGCTTTGTCCTTATAGGAGGTTACCATATCTCTGATGTATGATGAGGCAAGTCTTGGTTTTACCAAACCATGTTCTCTATTTATTTGTTTTTTATTTTATGTGTATGTTTTTCTCAGTGAATGTCTATGTACCATGTACACGCCAGGTGCCCATGAAGACCAGCAAAGGGTGTCATGTCCTCTAGAACTGGAGTTACAAATGGTTATGAGTCTCCATGTGGGTGCTGGGAACTGGTTGTGTCCTCTGTCAGATCACCCAGCAGTTTTCATCTCTGAGCCATGTCTCCAGCCCCAGGTTCTCTAGTTTCTATTTTCCTAAATCCTTCTACTTTAAAATAATGTCTTGAAATATAAAATGTTAAAAACTGTGGACATTTAAAAATTTTTTTTTCTGAAGTGTGTTCTAAGGAGTTTTAGATACAAAGACACTTCTGGTGCCCTGGAAGAAGAAGGCAAGAGAAAGGAAGGGCAGATTCCTCCCCCAACCTCCCACTTCCCACCCTCCACCCCCACCTAGAAAGGAAAAAATGCAGCAAAGGCCCGTGTCTATGCAATAAGAATCTTTATACTTTGTATGAGAAAAAACAGTCTTATGTTCACATTCTGCAAACCAGTGGTCTATGTCATCCGAAATTCTGGAATTCCCTCCTTCCTTTCATATTCTCATTGGACAACTGATTTGTTCTCATCTTCTGTTACCCATTTTCACAAGCCATTTAAAAGTGAATTATGGTCTGAAGAGATTCCTTTCATTCATCTGTCATGTCTTCCCACTGTTACGTTACCTGGAGCCATGTGGTTAGATTTAGATTTCTGAAGAAGTGGATTGCTATAGGTGGGAAGGGATGGAGAGAGTGTGGGCATGTGTGTGATTATCTTCATCTGTCCATTTGGATATGCGTGCACACACACACACACAGACACACAGACACACACACACACACACACACACACACACACACACACACACACACCCCATTCATGTTAGGAGCCACATCATTGTCCTGTTCTTCTGTTTCATACAGGGGAAAAAGCAGGGTACTTCTCACTTCTCAGTAATTTTTTATATACTTTGGAGGCCAAACTGGAATCTAGATGCCAACAGTACAAGAAGAAGCAAAAAATACAGGCTCTTCATGGGTTTTATTTTGTGATGAAAGAAAAAGAATAAAGAGTGATGTAAAAGGTGCGGTGCGTCATTGGTGATGCACATTACAGTGAGTCCAGTGCCACAAAGCACAGGCGCTGTAGATGTTCACTGTGCAGTGACACAGGCAGACGGACTCCTGTAGTAGTCCACTGTGCAGTGACACAGGCAGACGGACTCCTGTAGATGTCCACTGTGCAGTGACACAGGCAGACGGACTCCTGTAGATGTCCACTGTGCAGTGACACAGGCAGACGGATTCCTGTAGATATCCACTGTGCAGTGACACAGGCAGACGGACTCCTATAGATGTCCACTGTGCAGTGACACAGGCAGACGGACTCCTGTAGATGTCCACTGTGCAGTGACACAGGCAGATGGACTCCTGTGAATGTCCACTGTGCAGTGACACAGGCAGATGGACTCCTGTGAATGTCCACTGTGCAGTGACACAGGCAGACAGACTCCTGTGTATGTCCACTGTGCAGTGACACAGGCAGAAGCAGGAAACTTGGGAGCTCTCTCTTTGGGGCAGTGGCTCTCAACCTTCCTAATGCTTTGACCCTTAAATATACTTCTTCCTGTTGTGGTGACCTCCCAATCATAGAATTACTTTGTTGTTTCTTCATTATCTGACACGTGACCCCTGTGTGGAGTTGGGAACCACAGATTGGGAACCAGTGATCCAGGGTTAGCCACAGGTCAAGGGCTTGGAAGAAACAGTGACTTGTGGTGTTAGTGGGACAGTGAGGAGTCAGGAACACCCGGGAGGAAGGTGGGCAGCTGGTTCCTGTGATGGGGGAATCATGGGAAAAACACTTTTTTCATTTTCTTCTTTTAAAAAATGATTCTATTTTAATGTTTGTGTGTGTGTTGTGTGAGTGCATGCACACACATGCGAGTGAGCGCCCATGGAAGTGCAAAGATATCAGAAGCACTGCCCCTGGAGTTATAGGCAGTTGTGATCCTTCAGGTATGGGTGCTGGTCCTAAACTTGCACTAGCAGCAAACACTATTACCTACCTACCTATCTCTCCAGCCCCTCTCTTCATTTTAACTACAGCCATCTGCGGAGCAACTTGCTAATTGGACAGATGTTCCCAACTGATGCACCTTGATGCTAGCTACAGAGCAAGTGTAGGAAAACTTTCCCTGTACAAATCCAGACAGTAAATACGTTACTCTGACCTATCATGGCAGTGACAATTACTTAGAACTGTTCTCTGCCATTCTGCGATTTCAGAATAAAAACAACCGTTCCAATAAAATCATTACAAAAGAAAATAAAGGAAGCAGGCTGGATTTGGTTTACATGCCATGGTTGGTCAACTCCTGACCTAGGCCATTTGGTTTCAGTTGTGGCTTTGAGGGGTAGTGCCCATTTCTGCATCTACTAACTTATAATACTCAGGAGACACGACCTTCTGTTCATTATTTTTATGTATATCATTTATCTGTGCAAATCATTAGTTATTGCTTTGAAGCAATAGACAATGTAATGGGTGCTTATTGGCTGCTATTCAAAGGACATGTCATTACAAGAAAGAATACAGTTTTCTGCATCGCTTTAGGTAGTGTGTATCCAGGACAGTAAGGATGCTGTTCCCTGTGATAGCCATTCCAGGCCCAGTTGAAGCTATTATTTTTCCTACTCTCCTAATTGAAATGTAGCATGGACTTCAGCTTCCAATCATCGAAAGAAATTTGATTTTCTGTCAGACACACAAAATCCTTTTAAAAAAATAGATGGAAGTTGAGGCTGGGGAGCTTCTCAGTTGGTTGAGAGTTTGCCCAGGATCCATGAAGCCCAAGTTCCCTCTCCAGTAACACATAACTGGTCCTGGTGACACAGAAGTGTAGCCGCTAGAACTCAGTCTTCGAGGCTGTGCCGGCAGCTCAGTGTCACCCTCAACTTCACAGTGAACTCTCGGCCAACCTGGGCCTCATGAGACTGTGTCAGCACAACAGCCAGAAAGGGGCAGATGCAGTGTTTTTTTAAATTAATGAAATAAAAATATCTTATTTACACTGTTACATTATAATATTTCCCATATAAAATTGCTGAAACACTGTACTTCTTGTTTTATGCCAAATATCTGAATTTTGGTCTATAGTTTATATGCCAAATATTCTCCTTTGATGTATATGGCTTGTCTCTCCCCATGATCCTAAGATCTATGGCTCGAATTTTAGCCTTTCTAGTTGATAAATCCCCTCTGTCACCCCGTAACACCAGCGGCCATTTTAAAGGTAATCCATGGAATTAATCTCCTCTTCCTTTAATCAAACCACAGGTGGAGGCCACTTTGGAAGATGGAGGTTTTAATTCCTATTGCCCTTTAGTTCACCATGGCAAGAGAGATGGGATCACTTCCTCTACTTAGTGTGTTTTTCTTTTCTTCACTCCTGTTTTCTCCCATTTGTCTAGCTCACATGCTTACTAGATAGCTGATTGCCAGGAAACTCTAGGCCAGTGAGATCTCCCAGTTGGTAAAGGCAATTTTACCAAAAAGCTTGGTGCCAAGGCACTGAGGTGGAGAGGGTGATTGGAAGCCAGTGAACATTCCTGGAGACAAGTGGTGGGGGAGGGAGAATGGGATCAGGGTGGGGGAAAGGGATAACATTTCAAATGTAAATACAGAGAATATCTAATTTAAAAAAAAAAGACTAAGAAGAAGCTTGGTTACATGAGTTGGATACCAGAGGCCCACACCATGGAAGAAGAGAACCAAGTCCTACAAGATTACTTTAGTCTTCCATGTGTACATTGTAGCATGCGCATTCACACACATACACACACAAACACATATACACACATATACACACTTACACATATACACACACACCTTACACATACACACACATACCACACATACACACTTACACACACACCTTACACACATACACACACAGACACACACACCTTACACACATACACACATATACACACACCTTACACACACACACACACACACACACACACACACACACTTAAAAAAAGAAAAGCTCCAACTAATAAAATGGCAAAATAAAATTGCTAGGCCATCCACTATTCTCCACTCCCAAGTCAACAAGGATTTCAGAGTCATTTAGGTTAACTCAGAAGGACGTGAGTCAGAGCTCTTCTCCCTGCAAGCCAAGTACTTTTATGAATGAAGCCACACAGAGCTGGCGACTCCTTAAGCCCCACTGCAGCTTGGTGATATTCGCTTTGCACCAGATGTAAGTAAGTACATTTACCTGGCTGTCACCGGCTCTGCTGGACAAAATTACCGGCTGTTTATGTAAGAAAGGAAAGCATAGAAATTGCAGCAATAAACATATTTGAATGATGAGTTTTTATGAGTGTATGAGAAGATAAAATTGGGAAGTTAGGACATCGCAGGACCACAAATAAAAACCACAAATTCTGAGCAATTCTGAGAATCTGATGCAAGAGGTGATTGGGAACTGCTAAGTAAAATCTGTGTAATTATAGATTTTATAGCTGTGACCAATCCAATGCAGGGATCAGGCATGGGTATATCTTCGAGGGATATTCATAAACAGATCCTTGCTCAATCATTTTGGAGCACAAGGAAGTATTTTAAGCAGTGACTGTTATGAAGGAGAGGTTTCTCTTTCCCACACCAGTCTTTGTAGATTTGTAGATGTTTCCTGTTGTCTCTAAGCCGAGTGAGGTCTACTTCTTTAAGAGGGCAGCTTGGCTGATGGCAGGATAGGAGGGACAGCCTGCTTTTATGGTGTTTTTAGAGACAGAACACTTGGATTCGGTAAAATGGGAAAACAAATTGGTCTTATTTACAACCACATACTGTAACGGCAGCAAGAAGTAACCCTTAGCCATCACCTCCTGGGTAGCTACTGGTTGAAGTGCTTTATGGGAAACTCATTTCGTTCTCATGATGTGTGAGGGGGATTGCCCTTTTCCTCATTAATGTTTGAGTCATTGGCTATCCAGCTAATAAGTAGTGGAGCTGGGTTCAGCCAAAGCCTTCTGGCCCCATGGCTTCTTCATCTGTGCACTAAGTATCTGTCAGTGGGTATAAGGAATGGATGCTGGGAAAGTCTCTTAACAACTTAATTACTACTAAGCACATTACAAGTCTGAAGGAGCATGAAGTCCTTTAGGAAATCCTTATGGAAAATGACATATATCAGAGCACTGTGCACTTAAAACATAATTCTAAAAATAGATATTTTTTCTAATATCAGCTTTACCTTGACTTTGTAGGCTCTTTGTAGGAAAAACAAAGCTCAAAACCAATGTTAAACTGTCTTAGAAATATTATGGAATAAATCAATAAAGGATTAGAATATGATATTGCACGGTATATAGTCTAATACATAGTTCAGGAATGAATCTTGGCCACAGACACACTCAAGTTAGAAATGGGAATTTCAAGCATATGGAGACTCAGAAATTCCCAAATATGCTCTTTTTGGACTGTTCTTGGCTCTCCCACTGAAGTAACTCCAAACTGTTTATTTTTGGAATCGATCCTGCCTCTGACCCTTTGGGCTCTGACTTCCCTTTTTAGTGTTTCCTGTGTTTCTGCAGACAGTAAACCAATAGTCTCTGAATCTCTGCTGTGTAGGTAACGCAATGTTAATGTGAGTTCTGTCCAGCAAAGCCCTATGCCCATCTGATTTCTTGGACTTTATTTTAAGCAAACTTGCTATGGTAGTGTTCTGTTCAGAGTGCTGGTTTGTTTTTCCCCTCACTGATCTCTCTCAAGCCTGATGTGAGCTAATGGCTTCCACCCACTTGAGATTTTGCCCATCATATTATATCTTTCTTCCAAGGAACAAAAATAGAACCCCTTCTTTGACAGCCTGGGAGACATTCTCTTGCTGTGGCTCTCCAGGAAAAAAAAAAATTCCCTAATCTAAGTAGACAAACCCTTGCTTATTTTTTTTTTTTTTTTTTTTTTTAAAAAGGACCAAATGTGTGCATAAACTCCAAGGAAAGCATTCCTGTTTTGTGAAGTCTTCCCTCGTGGCAAGAGTTAGGGATTTACATACACTGATAGTTAAATTTGTGGAAAGACTGAGCAGCCATGAGCAGCTGGATACACTGTCAAAACTGAGTGCTCTCAGCCTAAATTTTTTCCCTAAGCCCTGTGTCTAGAGAAAGTTGGAACTCTCTCAATTGACATTTTAAAGATGAGTGAGAAACACGGGTGAACGGAGTTGACAGTGAGTTTGAAGTGGCGAGTTCAAACGCAGGAAACAAACTAGCAGTCATGTTGGGACGGTGGCCCTGAGCTTCCTGTTCTCATGGACGGCCCACTTGCAGTGAGATCAGTGGACAGTTGGTTTGCCTGCAGTCCTGTGGCTGTGGCGTTCGGTTTGGTTCTATTTCATTTTTGACTCGTGGTCTAAACCTATTGCACAACAAAGTCTCTCATCTTGAGAAATAATTACGAGCTGCCTCTTTGGGGTTACCAGGGATGCATAAAGAAAGCAAAGGTCTTTGGGTGTTTGTTTTCAACCTCAGATCAAATCAAACAGATATTATTTTGGTGGCTCGTGAAGCACAAATGTGATTTTCTTTATAGTGTTCTTTTATTTCTTAATTGACAGCACTGTCTCAATTATTATAAATAAACCCCTGAAGTCCATATACAATAAAACATCACTGCTGAAGAAATGAGTACAGCCAATGACTTATTAATACACTTGTGAGCTCCAGGCAAACATGCTGCATGAATAAGAGGTTGAGACAAACATTAGTCAGTGTTCTTATCTGCGGTTCATATTAAATGTTCCTTATTGCATTGTCTGATAAGGGGCCTTTTAAGAATTAATTAATGGCATATCTAAAATTGAGCTTGCCTGGTTGTGGAGGTGTGCACCTTTAATATCAGTACTTGAGAAGCAAAGCAGGCATAACTCTGTGTTGGAAGCCATCCTGATCTACTTAGTGAGTTTTAGACGAGCCATAGCAAGAGACACGTTTCAAATTAATTAAGCAACTTGTTAATTAAAAATATTACTTGACCGTCCTAATTTTAGAAAGTTACCATCAATTCTGAGAGAGGGTACTTGTTTAGTTCACAAAGTCCATTTACTGAAATGGTTTCTCAAGTGCCCCTTGTTTGTCCGCCCTGTATGCTGCCGTTGGGTTTCATCAGTAGTAAAGACTTGACAGCTAAACTTGATATTTATACTCAATATGTGCTTGGGTATGAAGATCGTTTCTGCCAATCTTAAATTCTGACAGGTAATGCTGTTATAAATAGGAGACATAATATAAATATTTTCACAGTGCCTGGGACACAGTGATTGGTAGAAGACAGTTATGGGTGCACACATAGAGCACCTTTTGTTTATCCATTCATCCTCCGGTGGAAGGTTGAGTCAGCTTCTGCTGTGAACAGTGCTCCTGCTACTGTGCTGTGTGAGCCTCTGCTGCAGCCTCTGCCTCCACTTGTACCTGGCATGCCCTGCCCCGCCCCGCCATGCCCCGCCCCACCCGCCCCACCCCCTGCCAGTAGAATCCTTGGATTCTATGGTGAGTATGGGATTTCTTTCTTAAGTTTCTTTGAGCTGTCTTTACATCACTTCCTTCATTTTAACATCCCTACCAGCCTGGATTAGATGTCCCGTTTCTCTACATCCTCCCCAGTAGTTACAGCATCCATTGGTGGTGGGTGTGAGAAGATATTGCATTGAGGATTTTATTTGCACTTCTTCGGTGGCCGGAGACATCAAGCATATTTTTTATGTTCTAGGCATTTATGTACTTCACAGAAAGTCTGTGTTTCGTCATTTTTGTTTTGAAGGTGTGTGTGTGTGTGTTCTGTTCTATATGCTTATTCTGGGGCATGAGATTTGCACTTGTTTTCCCCCCCTATTCTGCCTTTTTCCTCTGTTGGCAGTATCAGTTGATACACAAAACATTTTAATTTTCACATCAATTTATTTTTATTTGTTGTTTATTTTTAATATCGTGTCAAAGTATTTTAAACCTGGCATGTCCCTCCTGGCTAACCTGATCAATTCTAGCAACAACAGAAACGGGAATGGCAATGATTGTATGCCAGAATCTCACAGAAAATAAAGGGAGAAGACGATTCTTTATTAAACGGTTATAGTTCACACACGTAAAAGGATGAGAATATTTCAAAAAGGAGACATTCTAACAAAATCCCAGGAAAGATATTCAGTGTGAGAATGTGCCACAGTTAGGCTGGAATTGTTCTTGGAACATGAAGTAAAGCCCTTGAGAATTCATCAGTGCAATTTATCAAACATATAATACATTAGGAAAATATGATTTAAACAATGCATAAAATCTGTCACCAACAAAAATTTTTGGGACAATGATCCATGTGTCTCAGGCAATCTTAAAACCCCTGTAAGTAGTTAAGAACCACCTTGAACTAGTGGACATTTTGCCTTCTCCTCCTAAGTGCTGTACCATCCTTGTTGCTATGGTGAACATTGAACCCAGAGCTTTGTGCACACTAAGCAGCCTCTTTACCAACTGAGCTTCGCATTTAGCGAAAACCATATGATTTTATAATAAAGTACGAAATAAGTAGGAGTAGCCGAGATGTTTGATAATGTGAACCTGAATAACATCTACTCTCGTCATAAGGAAAGGGACATGTTCTCCCTGAACGTGACACTGGCAGGATGCTGGCTCCCTGCTCCGCGACAAGAAAAGTACGTTAAGTAAAAATGCTGACTGAGAGAAAAACTTCAGCTGTAGTGTTGTTTGTGGGAGACGTGTTTAAATGTATAGACTAAAGTGTTTCTAAAACATGGGGTCCAATAAGCTGAACAAGAGAGCTGGATGTCTGTTGGTATGTAAATAAACTGAATTTTACATGTAGTACAAAGAAGAAGACAAATGATACATTTTCTTATACAGTATCATGGCGAAACAAAAATATTTAGGAATAGCTTTAACGAAATCCATGGCAAATGTTCACTTGGAATAAAATACTGCCTACGGTTATTACAATTATCTTATTATACACAAAGGGATGCTGCCTGTAGATTGGATTGTCAGTCAGTGTAATTCCAGTTGAAGTTCCACCAGGGTTTTGTTGTTTGCACATTCTATGGATAGATTATCTGTAAGATGCACAGGCAATGTAGAAGGTTCTAGAATATCAAAATAGCCTTGAAAGGTACAGAGTTGGAGGGATTATACTGTTTGTGTGCCTTTCAGACTTCTGAGGAAGCTGTGAGAACAGAAACTGTGGTGCTTTTTTTCTAATTTAATGTTTTTTTACACTCCAGAATTTATTCCCCTCCTGGTGCACCCTCTGACTGTTCCCCATTCAATACATCCTCCTCCCCCCCCCTCCCCCCGTCTCCATGAGGATGTCCCCATCCCCTTACCCCCTACCTCACCAGACCTTCCAACTCCCTAGGGTCTCAACTCTCTTGAGAGTTATGGGCATCTTCTCTGACTGAACCCATATCCAACAGTCCTCTGCTGTGTATGTTTTGGAGCCTCATATCAGCTGGCGTGTGCTGCCTGTGGCCAGTGTCTGAGAGATCTTGGGAGTCCAGGTTAATTGAGACTGCTGGTCCTCATCTTAGTTCCCTTCTTGTGAGCACTCCATATCCTCAGTAACAGTGTCAGGCCTTGGGGTCTCCCCTTGAGCTGTATCCCATTTTGGGCCTGTTCCTGGACCTTCTTTTCTTCAGGCTCTTCTCCATTTCCATCCCTGCAGTTCTTTTAGACAGAAACAATTATGGGTTGGATTTTGACTGTGGGATAGTAACCCCATCTCTCACTTGCTACCCTGTCTTTCTGTTGGAGTTAGGCTCTACAGATTCCTTCTCCCCACTGTGGGGCATTTGATCTAAGGTCCCTCCCTTTAGTCCGAGAGCCTCTTACCTCCCAGGTCTCTGGTACATTTTAGACCTCCTCCCCCTTCCCCCAACCTCTTACCTCCCTAGGTTGTGTGTTTCCATTCTTTGTGCTGGCCCTCAGGGCTTCAGTCCTTTTTGCCTACCCAGTATCAGATTATGTTCTCCCTTCCCCTTTTCCAATCAGGTCCCTTCCTCCCTTCCCCCTTTGTGACTACTTTCTTCTCCCTCCCAAGTTGGGTTGGGGTGTCCTCACTTGGGCCCTTCTGCTTGATGACCTTTTTGAGTTCTATGGACTATATTTTGTAATTTTTTTGGCGAATACCCACTTATTAGTGAGTACATGCCATGCATATCTTTTGGGTCTGAGTTACCTCACTCAGGATGATATTTTCTAGTTTCAACCATTTGTCTGCAAAACTCAAGATGTCCTCATTCTTAATTGGTGAGTAGTATTCCATTGTGTAAATGAACTACATTTTCTGTATTCATTCTTCTGTTGTAGAACATCTGAGTTGTTTCCCAGCTTCTGACTGTCACCAAAAGGCCACTATGAACATAGTGGAACATGTGCCTCTGTGGCCTGGTGGGGCATCTTTTGAGTATATTCCTAAGAACAGTATCCCTGGGTCCTCAGGTATTGATTTCCAGAGTGGTGGTACCAGTTTGCAATCCCACCAGCAATGGTGGAGCGTTCCTCTTTCTCCACATCCTCTCCAGCATTCACTGTCACCTGGCTTTTGATCTTAGCCATTCTGATGGCTGCAAGCTTAAGTCTCAGGGTCATTTAATTTGCATTTCTCTGATCAGTAAGTACTTTGAACATTTCTTTAGGTTCTTCTCAGCCATTCAAGATTCCTCTGTTGTGAAGTCTCTGTTTAGTTCTATGCCCCCATTTTTTGATTTTTTTTTTTTTGTTTGTTTGTTTGGTTTTTTTTTTTTCTTTTCTTTTCTTTTTTGGTTTGGTTTGGTTGGTTTTGGGGGATTTTTTTTTTTTTTGATGGTTAGCTTCTTGAATTCTTTATATATTTTGGATATTAGCCCTCTACCAGATGTACAGTTAGGGAAGATTTTTTTTCCTAATCTGTATGTTGCTGATTTGTCTTATTGGCTATGGCCTTTGCCTTAAAAAGCTTTCCAGTTTCATGAGGTCCCATCCATCAGTTGTTGATCATAGAACATGAGCCATTGGAGTTCTGTTTAGGAAATTTCCTCCTGTGCCAAAAACTGTGACTCTTGACCAGAGATGAGGACCACAACTAGACCCCTATTTGTTGAGAAAGAGGGGGGTAATGTTTGTAAATAATTGGAACATGGGTTCCTACTTTATACTACTCCCAGAAGGTAATTTGAAATAAGTTACAAACCTAAAAATAAAAGCTGACTATATACAGTTTTTAGAAAGATACACAGGAGAAGGTCCTTGCAGTTTTGGGGATAGTCAAAAGGTTACCCCACATAGAGTAAACCTCACAAATATTGATAAATTAGATAAAATGACATTTGAGAACTGGAACTATGGGCTGGCTCAGCCGTTAAAGGCTAGGCTCACAACCAAAAATATAAGAGAACTGGAACTAATGAAGTCACTGCTAAGAAATCAATCGACTATACATTTGATAATGATTAACGTACATTATATGTGAATTATTTTGATTGTAGGACAACAACCCAATTTAAAAATACTTGGTCAGATACTTCCCAATGGAAGAAACAGGAATATACGGTAAGCACATAGAGTGTGCTTAGAAGTGCTCAAAGCTATTAATGATCAAGGATGCAGATTAAACCATGATGGGAGCCCCCACTGAAAGGGCTATCTGAGGTACATCTAACTAAGAGAGTATGGTAAAGCTGTAAAGTTTCTTATCTTTATCATGCAGTTGTAGGCTCACAAGACTACTGTAGATGAAACTCCACAGGTTTCTTCTAAAATAGATAGGTGTCTATTTTGAAACTGACACATATTTTTCATGTTATTTTCCAAAGGGAAATAAATGCCTGTTGTGTGCATAGAAACTTGGGTATCTCAAAGTAGAAATAGCTTTCAGTGTCCATCATGATGACACACAGAAACACACACATTCACACACACATACATAGACACACACACACATACATAGACACACATACACACATACATAGACACACACACAAACACATACATAGACACACATACATACATAGACACACACACATACATAGACACACATACATACATAGACACACACACAAACACATACATAGACACACACATACACACACATACATAGACACACACACATACATAGACACACATACACACATACATAGAAACACACACTCACACACACATACACACACATACATAGACACACACATACACATACATACATAGACACACACACACAAACAAACACATACACATACCTAGACACACTCACACACACATACACACTCACACACACACATACACACAAACACTCACACACACATATACACACACACATATATACACATACACACATGGAAACACACACATTCATAGACACACACACATACACTCACACACGCACAGCAGTATGTCACTCACGAAGTGGAAACAGACTGGCTGGCCAGTAAGCTTTAGGTATCCCCTCTGTGTCTGCCTCCCCAGTGCTGGAATTACAGTGCTCCTGCCAGTTTCTGTGTAGATTCTGATGGTGTTCGCATAGTAGGCACTTTTACAGGCTGCCCGTCTCCCCACTCTCTGCATCAGGAATTTTACATGTAAAACCAACCACATTTTGACAGTTTAAGCCTGAGTCAGTTTAAATACTTTGTACCTGGCTCCGCACGCACAGTAGTCAGGTGAGAATGTGGGCACTCTAGTCAGTCAACGCCAGGCCTGCACTGGCCACGTGACTGTACGGCTCCTCTGACCTCCTGTGGCCATTCTTGGACCTTGCCTTCCTCTTTGGCATGGGGATCAATACGAGGCAATTATCAGTGCTGAAGCCCAAAAGATGATCAAGTTCCCCGCTTTCAGGTTCTTGGGGAAAAGGTTTGTTTAAGGTGACAGATCTCCATGGAGATTACAAGGCAAGCCTTGCCGGAAGGTCCTCCATCTGTACAAGGTCACGCCCGCTGTGCTTCCCTTCTCCTTTGGAGCCCAGGATCTCATTTCATTAGTTGTCCATGTTCAATCCACTGTTTTCAAATTTCATAATTCAATTTTCTTTACAGTTGTATAAATTTCCATTCTTTGTAAATGTGCATTTTCACCAGCCATTTGTCTCTTGATTGGGTTCATCTCTAGGATGGGCTATGTGAGGGTGTGAGCTGGTGCATGCCTAGAAGCTAGATGTGGCTCATGAGTGTGGTAGTTACTGTTGGTTGTCAGCTTGAGTGGATCTGGAATCAACCAAGAGACTCACCTGCTCCATCTGTCAGGGTTTTTCTTGGAGAGATTAGCTAAGCCGGAAAAGCCCTTCCCAGGGAAAGAGGCTCCCTTCCCAGGTAGCCAGAGGTCCAAGAGGAGGCGTACTGCTTCAGGTTAGGGTTAGGGTTAGGGTTGTGAATGCGTCGACCGTCTTGTTGCTGTGACTGCCGCTGCCAGCATTGCTACCCACTGCCGCCGCTGACCCCAGTGAGAAGCCATATCCTTCGCCCTGCCGTCGTGAAGACCACTGTCAGGATCCTTCACCCTTCCAGTGACAGGCAGAGACTGCAATATGGAAGGAAGAAAGCAGTCAAGTGTGTGTGTGTGTTTATATTATATTTTATTTTGATATAAAATGAATCTTTATATCAAAAAGTGTGTTGAATTGGAAAATAAATAAATCATTAAAAAATGTTTAAAAGGAAAAAGACGAAGTGAAGCAGGAAACTCGTTGCTCGTTTCTTTCCTAAGTTCGGAGTCTGCCGTCGGCCGTTCCCGTGGCAGCTCCAGGGTCCCCACAGACACACAGACTCCCCTTGTTATTAACTTACTTTTTCTTTCATATCTTGTATCAATTCCTTGACAGTCTCACTCACTTGCGCACTGTATCTGCATTATCTTGAGTTGTGTTGTATAAAGAGCCGTACCCAAGGGCTGTGAGTCCAATAGCCGTGTCTGGAGGCCACCAGTTCACCGTGCTCCCCATCCCCAACCTCTTCACTTCCTTCCCAATCCCTGCTTTTTGTGGTGTTCTTAGAACCTTGGGGGAGGGTTGACAGCCACTGATCTGTGTAGAAATTCATTCAGAGGGTAGTTTATCAACATACCCATTTAGCAAAGCAACGCTAGCGTGTTTCCAGCAGAGCCTAGAGACATGGGCTTTTGGCCAGGTTTCCAGTGTCAGGCATGAATTCCCTCCTCTGGAGAAGGCTTCAAGTCCAGTAAGTCGGTACCGCCGTAACCTTCACGCCACCATTGAACCAGGGGTAACTCTTGCCGGGCAAGCATTTGGAACTCACTGCTGGGTAGCGCTGTAGTTCACTTTCTCCTCCCGTGGCCTGCCTGGCACCTTCTGGTGCTACGAGAACACATAGAAACCTTGTTCTAAAGCTCTCAGTTCTGGTCTTTGTGAGACATGAACCGCAGTAAGCTTTCTCTACCACAGCGGCGCTGTAGTCGTTCTGAGCTATAAGAAAATTGCCTCCAGGTCCAGGTGTACAAAGTTAACCAGGTCATCGCGAAGGAAGGCATTTTCCTTGCATGACCAGATTATACAGGGCAAAAGGTACTGTAAATCATTTCCATTTTACTTACATGTCACATGCACGGACTTAATGACAGTATCTGTGTGTCGCAGTAAATAGTAAAAATGGATTGCTTATCTCTTTATCGGCCCCGCGGTCTCACTCCGCAGGCACCGCTTCTAGTGAGGAGCCGAGCGCACGAACTCTGTCACTCAGTCTGCAAGCTGTAGTCTCCGGACGGCTCCCTTCCCAGGCGGTTCATTCCACCCGCCCTGGTGCTTCTGCCTCCGTCCCGGGTGGACCCCGGCATCTTCTTTCCTTTATGGCCCAGCACAAACATGACTCTAATGCTCGATAGATTTTCATACAGGGTTATATATTCAATTCTCAATCCACAAAGCCTCTATACAATAGACAAAGATACAGGCTGCCCTTCCATATGAGATGAAAGTCCTATAAAATCCTTAAAGTGTTCACAGCTACCTAACGCCAATTAAGTCCACCTGGATCCAGCTCATCCTTCCCGGGCTCCATCTTGATCTCCTTCTCTTCCCTTTCCTCCTCCTCCGACCCTCCCTCTCCACCTTCCCTTCCCTGTCCAATCATGTATTGACTTATATAAATCTACATCTCTGGTACTGTTGTACTTCAGGACTTATATTCTGATTGTGTGTCTCACTATTTCCTTTCCCTCCAAGTATTACTGGTTTGTGCAGTATTGAAGCCAGGGCTTTTCTCATGCTGGCTGAGCTCTCTTGCTCGTTCCACTTGGTCTACAGTGCTGGCCCTCCACTTAATTAAAGTTAATTTTATATTAAATACCAGAAGCCATCGGAATCGAGCCGTACATTGATGGAACTGGTATTGCTGCTACGTTTATGTCCTTGCTTGTTTGCGGTGAATCAAATGTGTTTTAGTGGGCAAGGACACTAACAAAAGCTGATAGCGACAGCATTACTGTTTAGTAAGGACATGTCTGCTCATTGACAACTTCTTTATGCAATTGGGTCTATACAAAGGTCAGATAGAAAAGTCAAAGATGAACTATTATTTCTGAAGGATGTGAGTCTCAAAAGAAGTGTGGTCCTTCTCCTCCTTCAGAATAATCAGACACTGGTGTTAGTTTTGCGTTTCTGCATCTGGGGAGAGGTAGTGACCATTTCTTCTCAAGGAAATGAAGATGGGGGAGGGTCAGCGTGGTCATTTGATGGAACAATGAAGTTAAATTGTTCTTTAAGAAATGAAGGATGTATGCTGCGAGATAAAGCCGGCCGAGAGTTCCCATAGACTTCAGATACCCTCTGACCCTGCACTCGATTAAGTTGCTTAAATCTGGTTTAGATAAGGAGCACATTCCAGCTCTGACGAAGAATTGCCTCATGGGTATTTTCCAAACACGGATGTTTGACCCTTGAAATAGGGGTACGAAAATAGCAATTTTCTGAAATCACTTGTAAAATGTTGACCCGTTTTACTAGATAATTTTGTTACATAGTTATGAGTTTTAAAAACACCTGATTAATTCCATCACAGCACACTCAGCTGTGTTATTGTTTTGAAATCAACACATAAACTTTGCATCCAGAGAAATGTACAAATCTCACACTTTAGTGGCTTTCTCATATGTGTGCATTTTTTTCATATCTATAGCCTAATTCAAGATGTAAAACAATTTCCATTGTACTCGAAAGGCCTCTTCTTCCTTTTCTTTTCCTGTCACTGACCTTTATCTTCCAGAGCTGACTTGCTCTGACTGGCAAGTCAAGTAGCTTTCAAAGCCCATGTGCACCGTTTTCTCTTCCATCTCCGGGGAGTGCCCAGTTGAGTCAATAGGCCTTTTCTTTCTTCTAAACACAGAAAAGCCATACTTGGTTGTCTCACATAAACTGTAATGAAAAGTTTTAAAAGTTTAAGTGAATTAAATATAAGAAAATGAAAACACAACTCAAATGCAAACCGGGCGTGTTACGGACAGTTTGAGGCAGTCATTCTAACTACAGGCCCACCCTAGTCTCCCAGGTCCTTTCTTTTCCTGACTGATCACATAAATGTTCCCACAAACTGAATCACCGTAGAGACAAAGCCCATCGATGCCTTCCTCTTCCTCTCTCCAACATCCAGCATTTCGCCTGGTCCAGTGGTACAGATTGAATGTTGAATGTTGAGTATCTGCCTTTTGTCTTGGGTATGGATGTGCCTAGTCAAAGATTTGTTGTTGTTGTTGATTGTTTGTTTTTCTGTTGCTATGGAAACTAAACACATGCTTTGCTTTAGCTAAAGCGTTTGCAGGTCCCTTTGTGTCATAAGGCTTTTGTCTAAGGCATGAGCTGACTTATCCCAGTTTCCTGTTTATATAGAGCAGGATCACAATGGAAATGTGCACCATCAGAAACTTACAAAGGATTTCTGAATTATTCACTTAATAACATTGTCAAAAATCACTGACGTGTCACTGAGAAAAACAACTTCGAGTGAGGATAATGTCCACGTGCTCACACACTCACTCTTACATCATCGTCTTTGGGTGGACAGTGCATGCTCAGTGCGTGGAATACAAACACCATTTATTTTCACGGGCAGCAAAAGAGGCGAGATCTGTTTTATACAATTAAAAGACCTTGGATTTATGTATAATTTTCATTACTCCTGGGATTTCTGTGTTGAACCAAAGGTCATTATTCTAATCATCTCAGACTGTCTTTCCCCCCTTAATAGATCTTTGAAAAGCCCATCTGCCTGCAGCTTGTGGTCCAACCTTTCCTGATAGGGCAGGATGGCAGATGGACAGCAGATGGGAGATTTGCCCTGTTTTGTGGTTCAGAGCTTGGCCCAGGCATGAGCTGTCAGGGACTGTCAGTTTGTCCTCTCAGCTTGTGGGCTTCATTGCTGCATTTGGCATTTAAGCTGCAGCCTGAATTAATGCGGAGCTGGGCCAGTTGTTGGCCACTGTGAGCACTTAGTGGTGACGGCCATCCACTTATGTGGAGGCGCCTGGTGCGTCTGTGAAAGGAACTTGGTGGGAAATGTTCTCGCCACTTCATTGTGGGCTGGATCTTTAGGACCCCAGAGTCAGCTGTTCGCCAATATCCTCGCTGCATCGTTAGGGAAATACCACAGTCCCTCGCACATAAAATCATATGGGAAAGCAATATAGATATAGATGTGCAACCAGACCGTGGTAGGGTGTGTGTTCTTGTTTAAGTCTCTGGACATTTTCATATCCTGGAATTCTTAAATCATTGTGCAATGAAATAGACTTTCCACAATGCCCTGGCTATAGCAAATGTAATTGCCAGGTGACCACAACATTAAAGGGCTGTCCCTGGGATTATTAGTATTTCTTGAAGGGGAAGAATGTTTGTCAAAAATACTATCTTGCGTTTGCTGCACAGCTTTTAAAATGTATTTATTTTATATGTGTGTTTCAATTTTCTGCTTGGCAGGTGCCACCTCCTTGCGGACAGAATCCAGATTGGAGTAAACAGATGTGCCTAGAGAATCTCTGTAATGGAGGGTAAGCACTGGCAGTGACCGGAACAAAAGGCAGTCAGGGTCAGGACTGAAGCTGCGATTGTG